>NC_059425.1:95500344-95864094 GCF_021028975.2 Sphaerodactylus townsendi | reverse complement strand
TTATAGCTTAATAGCTGCCATTAATAGAAATTGTTTGAAACAGTGTGTGTCTTCTCCACTGATCGTCTGCTCATGCTGAGAGGAGGATCCAACTCAGTGGGATTTAAATAAGTTATTAATAGAAGCAATTTATTCAGTGAACCAGAACCAGTTTATACTGACTATCTCGTGTTTGAAATATGCCTTCTAGGGTTCAAACTCTGGTTGTTCTTTTAATTTTTTTATTACAAAAATGCAAGAATATAACAAAACAATACAAAAACAATTTAAGCGTCTAAGTGAAAGTCTACAGAAATATGACTTCTATCCAATTTATCAGGTTTTTTTCATAACAGTCTCAAACTGAAAGTATTTATTCCAATATTTGACAAAAAGGAGTCCAGTGCTGAATAAACAAATTTTGTGCTTGAATCTTCTTTGAAGTCTTGTTTAATTACAGAAATGGTTATTCATTAACATATGCCACAGTTTTTATGCCCAAATTGCTTTTATTTAGAAGGATATTCTCTTTCCAGTTCTGAGCTAATTTATGGGTGTATCTACTAAAAGTAATATCAAGTACCAGTAATTTTAAGTAGTTCGTCTATATTATACTCCAACAAACTAATGAGGAGCATATTTCAATATTTATAATTTTGCATATTTAATTTATATGTTATTTTAGAATTCTTTGAAAACATTACATTTGCATCATGTGAAAAAGGTGCCTGCATCTCCAGCACTCATTTTTAAAAAACCTAGCAGGAGTACAACACCAGTTTTTTCTAAGCTCCACATTTATAGTGAACTGAGTAAACAGGGTAGAATGCTGTGGATGGAGATTTGCTGTTTTGCCTTCTCACTGTTTGAGAGCTAGATTTTCTGAAACTCTAAAAATCAGTGAAGTGAAGTTGTGTAGCCAGTTTGGGCTTTGCTCCCTGGGGCAGAGGCTAAGTGCTTTGAAGGCTGTGATTAAAGGTGATTGATTTATGCCTGTGACTCCCTACTCTGGAAACAATAGCTGGAGCTTGCTTCGAAAACAGCACCACTGGTTTCATTTGCCCTTGATTTGACTATGATTTGATTGTGATTGTTAATTTCTGTTTTGAGCTTAGGTTTTCATACAGGAGAGGAAATAGTGCAGGCATGAGAACATTTAACTGGGCATTGAGTGTCAATACCAATCAGTCTGCCATCTGGTGGCTGCTTGTATAATAATAGGACATTGAGAAAATTACCATAAATTTAGAGGTTTGAATTCAAAAAAGTAGTTTGACAAATATTTCATTCTTGAACTTTGATCTTTGGATCTGGTTTCCTCTCTAAAGCCCTTTCCCCTCCTTCCACCATGAACTGTGATTTGTTTGTTGTTATTTTTTTGTCTATTTTACCTGTTTGGATTATTCTTATCTTTTTATACTGAAAATTTAAAACTCCAGTGTAACTTAATTTTTTGGAATTGTTTGTCTAAATTAATCAACCAAATTGCTAATCAAATATTGTTGAATGAAATGGTTTTAATATACTAATATAACATATTACCAAATTTTGTTCCTTTTTTCTCTCTTATACCTTTTTCTAAAACATTTCCCTGTGTTTTTAATCCTTGTTTCTTGTGTGCTTCTTCTTTCTGTTTGTCTGGTCTTATCTTATATAATTGTGGAATTTATAAAAAATTAATCAATCATCAGGGTTGATTGGCTGAGATCAAAAGAAACTAAGGCTATAATTGATTTGGTGGGAATTATTTGATTATATTATTTTAATTGATTGTTGAGATATGATATTGCAAATTGATATATAGTATATGGAAAAATGTATAAAGTTTTTGAGCAAAAAAAGAAACATATGTTAATACCCATGGCTCAGCAAAAACGGGCTTAAAATATATTAGTATTAGAGGAGGAAGAGGCTACTCGAGATAAATCTGAGAGCTCTACTGAGATTTTCAAGCTGTTCAAGCAATATTAACCCAAATTAAACAGACAGAACAAAACATGAAGGAAGAGGCAAGGAAATATCAAAAGAAACCTCAAATCTAATTAAACAATCAAAACAAAATACAAGAGGAGCTAAGAAAAGAAATTCAAAATATAAGGCAAGAGATCTTAACAGGATAAGAGGAAATCAACAAAAATACACAAGAAAATATACAAGAAATTGTAAAAATTAAAGAGATGATCAAGAGAAACAACTGTAGTGAGAAAAGAAAAGAATTGAAGACTTAGAAGTTCAAGAAAGAGGTAATAATTTACATGTTAGAGGCGTTCCAGAAGAATTTGACAAATCTGACTTAGAAGAGACATTCTGCAAGTTAATGCAAGTCTGTCTTGGAATTGATGACGCCTTCCCAGATATTGAACACATATATCAGATAAATTAAGATTTGCAGTCAAACATAAGGTGCAAAGAGACATCAAAATCAGATTTGCCTGCAAGAAAACTCATGATTTGATTTTAAGGAAACAACATGAAGTTCCCCTGATAATTGCTGAATTGCTGAAGTAAATTTTTTCAAGTTTTGCCAATCATGTCATTGAGAAAAAGAGGTAATTTCAACCTACTTAGATTTTATAAGGAAAGAAGAAAAATAAGATATTACTGGAGAATCCAGTTTGCTTTAGGGGTCATTCTACACACTGGAAGCAAAATTTTCAAGACAATAAATCAAGCAAAGAAGTTAGTTCTGAAGAATAGCACAAGCTCAGACCTCTGAAAGATAAACTGGACTAAGCTGCAGCTCTTTAATTAGGCTAATAAATTGAAGATTATGTCTATCAATGGTGATGGTTTAATTCTCCTTCTAAAAGAACAAAGATATTTTAACAGCTCCAAAAGCAAGAAGCAGAAACCCATATAAAATTAAAACATGAACACTTATTGAATAAGAAATTAGGCAAAACTGTTGTGGCATTGACATATACAAAAAAGAGTTGTGATTATATCCTTGAAGAAGTTAAAGATCCAGGTGAAAGAGATATTTTATTGAAGATTAATTTATCAGATGGCAAGATATAGCCATTGGCAATCATATATGCTCTAAACAATGGTAGAGATAAGTTTTTTGAAAAGAAATCAGACTATCTTGCACTTTCAAGAAAGCAATATAATGATACTTGGTGATATGAATGGTGTAATAGACCTCAACAAAGATAGCTCCAAAAAAGTTAAAGGAGGCAAATTTTCAAAAAATGTGTTCACGTGGATGGAAATATTAGTGGATCCTTGGCGAATTAAAAACCCCAATAAAAGAGACTTTTATTCTTTCTTCTCAGATAGACATCAAACATACTTGAGAACTGATATGTGCTAGATTTCCAAAACCTTTTCTACAAACCTTAAGAGGATTCATATATTACCAAAGAGTTTTTCAGATCACAATCCAATAAAAGTGACATGGCAATGGAACTAAACTGGAGAAAGAAGGCAGAGATTAAATGCCAACCCTTTGCTGCAAGAAGATATAGTGGAGAAATTTAAGAAAGATCTAGATAATTTTTTGTTGCAAATGCATAATTTTATAGACTTCAATCATATCCCGCCTCAGACATCTCCTCTCCAAACAGGCCAGTATGGAGAATTTTTGTTCAAAATTTGGTTGTCCAATGACTCAGCTGCAGCTGCCTAAGTGCATCCCACCATTATATTTCAGCTTAAACTAGCTCATCTGTACATACTTTTGGGATAAAAAGAGCTGAGATTCAAAACAGCTGCTGCTAAAATAGCCTTTTAGTAGGAAAAAACCACATATGTTATTGCAGTGTCTGCTTTTGCTAAGAGAATCTACTCTTATATGAAGTAGTTTTTAAAATTACAGATCTAAGAAAAGAACAAAGGTTAAAACAGGATGAAGATTAATTTTGGGGGGTTGCCATTACAACTGATTTATGTAAGTCTTTGGGGCTTTCAAGACAAGAGACATTCAGAGGTGGTTTGCCCTAGCCTGCCTCTGTGTAGCCCCTCCCTCCAAGTACTAACTAGGACTGAACATGTTTAGCTCCCCAAATCTGTCAGGATCTAGCTGGCCTGGGCCATTCAGGTCAGGTTGGAGAAATCTTCCCATATATGCAAGGAGCTCAAATAAGTGTTTAGTATCACAACAACTTTGTGAGGTGGATTAGACTTGGTAAGAGTTGCTGAATTCACAAAAACATCTAATGTGCTTCATAAAGAGAGATCCAAATTTAAACTTCCTAATACTCTAGCCATTGTACTGCACAGAGTATAAGAACACAGGACCTGCCCCAAAGACTAATATTCAGTACAAGAAAGAAAACACAGGGAAGAGAGGGGTAGGTGGGAATAAAAGCGAAAATATTATGTATTAATTTTGGTAACACACATTTAGGCTTTGTCCATGCATGCAAAAGAAATAAGTAGAAGAATGCAGGTGAAGGATTTACACTTTTACTGCACTTGAAACTGCAGGTAAGGAATTACATTTTTTAACAGTTCCTCTACATTAATAATTCCCTGTAAGGAGAAAATTAAAATGGCATACCATCCATCCATCCATCCATCCATCCATTTATTTATTTAAGCTTGATACCCTGCTCGGGACAACTGACAATATTCAAAAACATCACATATAACAATAAATAATAAAATCTATAAAATAATCATTTCAGGCTAAACAACTATCAACTGATAAAATCATCTAGTGTTGTTAAAAAATCCTATGGCACAGGTTTTTATTCAGTATAATTAACATTGCTAGTTAAAGTAATACCATATGAATTAAAATGATCATTCCCTCTCCATCCCCTAATTTAAATAATAATAATAATAATAATAATAATAATAATAATAATAATAATAATAATAATAATAATAATAATAATAATAATAATAATAGGAACTTGGCTCCAGTAGGCCCTCCTGGTAATAGCATCCAGACTTGGTGAACTTTTCTTCTTGGGGTTCAATTTTATGGACCCCCACAAGGCTTATTTTGTTTCCCCTGCTCCTGTATGTGAAGCCTGCTGGCTGAGTTCTCTCTGAACTCTCTCAACCTGCCCCCCCGCCTGCAGCAAAGTTCACCAAGCCTGGATTTTATTACCAGGAGGGCCTCCTGGAGCCACCTTGAATGTCTGGCATTTCTATCTGCAAAAATGTGCAGCCAGTGCTTACACACTCAGAAATTCCCCATTGGCTACAATGGAGCCAAGACACTGCAAAGCAGAAAATCTGGGCAAATTTCCTGGGGTGCCTGTCAGGGGTGCAGTTTTAAAGCTAGTGGCACCAAAATTTCAGTATATCATCCAGAGACTGTCCTGATGATACCACCCAGGTTTGATGAAGTTTGGTTCAGGGGGTCCAAAGTTGTGGACCCTCAAAGGGGTAGCCCCCATCTCCTGTTAGCACCCACTGGATACAATGGGGGATGGAGCAACCCTTCCATAACTTTGGCCCCCCTGAACAAAACTTTACAATGAAAATTTGGTGCCACTAGCTTTAAAAATGCGCCCCCTGAAGGCCAAAACATGAAAAACCACCCCAAAATACAAAAAATTCAAATGGACCCGAATTTTTTGGATATACCCGAATATTCAGGTTTATCTGAATATGTTATTTATCTTATTTGGGCATACAGCTAATTTTATGCCCAAATAAATCTGAATCTGATTTTTACCAAATTTCTAGGGTATTTACCAACCCTACATAAATCTCCCTTGTGAGGAGACTTAAGCAGATCACTAATACATGAGACAGGGAATCCTGCTTTGAGTATAATTCCATTTATAACTGGCTTAGGAATTCTTCTATCTCCCAGAAGCTATATTCCCCTCACCCTTTATTTATGGTCACTGAGGAAAGTTCCGCCTCTGCTTGACCAATAAATAAACTTCCAGTTCTTTAATCTGTGTATTTCTGCTGTCAGCATATGCAGATACACACCGTATTTCAGATCAGATTTACTCTCTGACTGAAATTGTTTCAGGGTAGATTTTCACACACAGCTAAGGAACTTGATTTTATCACACAGGAATCCAAATCCAAAAGATTTTCAATCTTCTCCCTCTCAGAGAGATACCTCCTCCCTCTGTTAGTCAGCAGGTTGCTCCACCAATCAGAACAAGTCAGCTTACCCATTCAGAGTGCTGTTCAGTTCCTATGATGATTTTTGTCTTGCACTTTGTGAGTGCCCTTTGTTTCTGGCTGCTCTTCCAAACTTTATTTATCTATGCAGTCCATCACATGTCTCACCCTTCGAAGTCATTGCAGAAAGTGAGTAATGGGTAAGGTGACCAGATTTTAACACTGGTAAAGTGGGACACCAATGGGTGAAAATGCAAATTCCAGTTTCTTTTTCATACATTGTTTCAATTTTCCTCTTCAACACCAAACATTATTATTCTAACACTACACAATTCCAATTTCCAATAACACTATACATTTCCAATAACATATGCATTGTTTACAAATCAGATTTTTGCAGTTTCCCAGTTTATGGTTTCCCTGTCATCTTGAGATAAATCTACAGAGTGCACCAACCATGACATTGTCTTTCCTCTGTCATAGTTCATGTTCTGTGTGAGAGTGAGGCTTGGACTGAAGGGTTTATAAAACTAAAACCCAACTCAAGAATATCTTGTTTTGCTTCTTTTTTTTAAACTTTCAGCAATTATGCAGCAAAGATAATAGTGGTATTGTTTACAACTGACTGAAAGCAGTGTTTAAAGCACTATTCAAACAGACCAAACCCTCCTCCAGGAAAAACAATTTGCAGCAGGGTTGGAATGACAGAAGCAGAAAGGGTGCAACCTACATCTTGGAAAATGTTTTGAGTATGGATTCCTCATACTTCCCTGATCACATACTTACTTCTCTACTGCTAATCCTTTGCAGTTTCCTTTGAAACTTACTTGATCACTGTGTTGTTTTAAAGATCCATACCAACACATTAACTAGACTATTCATACTAATTTCTGGAAGATATTTCTCTAACCACTTATGACATGTGAAGTTGGGTCACACTTAAGGATAGGGCTGAGAAGAGTGTTCCACAGTGTGTGCATGTGTGTTAGAAAAAGCAATGCAGAGTCTGAATGCAGCTAGCTAAAAAACCACATCTGTATTTTTTTAGTTGGCTTGCATAAGAAGCCATGCTGGCAGGGGCTGATGGGAATTGTAGTCCATAACATCTGGAGTCCCAAAGGTTCACCACCACTGGTATAGACATACATATATTTTGCAGCTGTGTCCCTGATATTGGATAATCATTAAGTATTATGAAAATGTTCCTGTAAATTCTTTTGAAAACATGACCTCTAACAAACCATGATTACATGTATTAGTTGTTGATTCACTTTTAAAAATTCAGTTTTAAAGGAAGCACCAGATCATTAGGGTTGACGTCCCATCATGATGTTTACTAGGCAGACTTTGTTTACATGGCAATTTCCCATTGCCTTTCCCAGTCATCCACACTTTACCTCTGGCAAATTTAATACTAATTTTACTAGCCTTGAAAGGATGAAAAGCTGAGTCGACCTTGAGCCAGCTACTTGAAACTGGGATCAAACTCAGGTTTTAAGCAGAGGTTTGACTGCAGTATTGGCGTGTACTACTCAGCGCCACAGTTTTACAATTCATTAGATGCAGGTAGCCTGAGGTAAGTAATATACCACGTGAAAGCAGTAAGTTTTAAACCAGTGAGTAGTAATTAGACTGGGTGATGGGACTGGCTGATACAGAGCAAAGAACCAGTATGATGTCATGATTCTGGTGCACCAGTAACAGCCATCATATTTCATCTTATTCATCCTCTTTCAGCATGCTTCCACAGAATAATGACCTCACTCACTCATCCTGTCTTTGTTGCAAGCAGCAGAATTTGACAGATTCTAGGTTTGGCAATGTTTCGTTATACTTCTTAAGTCCATATAAATAAAAGAACAATAAGAGAAAAGCAGATTTTTTAAAATGTACAACTAAAAATATGAAACTTAACTATGAAGAATCCATGTTTGTAAAAATGCGTAACATACAGTTCATATGCCCATACTGGAGAACTATGACAGCTATGAAAGTAGGCAAGTTGTGATTTTTATACAATGTTTTGTTTGAGTCTAGTTGGTGTGAGGAGGAGCTCAACGGAAATATTTGTCTGCAATCTATGGCAGCTCCTGGCAGTCTGAAGAGCAACTGAAACTGCAGTACTTGTCACCAAATGTATGAATTTAGTCAAAATATTAATTTAGAAATTATGTTATTGAATTCAGTTATTAAAATCACAGTACTTGTGGTAGGGAGATTGACTCCTATCTCTTGTGTCTGAGTAATGGTAAACATTTCCGCATTTTCAGAAATAGTAATGTTTGAAACTGAGGACAGGGCACACAATTCATGAGGAGTACTGGGGTTCTGTGCGGTCCTTTCAATCTCAAATAACATCCCGAAGTATTGCCAGTCTACTGAGCACATAGGAAGCTGTTGCATCTGGCACTGCATACACATGTAGAGAGGTCATATCCACCAGAAACATTCAACTGGATTAAAAAAAACAACAGCTGGTTAGACAAGCTAAACTAACTGAGACAGGAAGTGAGAAGGAATGCGAGAAAAAAACCCCCACATGTGGCCATTCTGGCTGATAGCCAGTCCAGCTGCCCTGTTTCCCCCAGTCGCTGAGATTCCCCCACCCCACCCCCGCGACTGAGCCTCACGGTTCAGGCGCTCTCTGGCTCCGCGCCTCAGCTCCCGTCTGGCTGCTCTGCAGAGACTTCTCCTCTTGGGGGAGTCCGCGCGGCGACAACATTGCACCTCCTGTAGGGAGCGAAGCGGGGCGGAGACGGCGATAGGGCTCACCTGTCCCTCGCGCAGGAGGTGGAGAAATTTGAACCCGTCTAGAAAGTTCACCGGGGCGGGGGGGGGGGTGCGCGAAGAAAAGGGAGGCGGCCGCGGACGTAATCGCCTGCGGGAGACGAGGGAGGGATTTTCCATTAAGGAAACAGAAAAGTCCGGAAACCGAGAAAGAAGTTGCACCGGGAAACCTTCCCAAAGGCTTTCACCCTCGGGACCAACATTCCCCGCTCTGCTTTCTGCCCCTGCATTTTGGGACTAGGAATCGGCTTCGTTAAACAGAAGGAAAAACGAACAGCGGTTTGACCTCCGAAAGTGCCAAGGACGGGCTAAGGAGCTCCTCTTGCTTTTGAGTGCTGTAACCCGTCGTCCTTTCTCCAACTTTTTGTTGCCTTCTTCTTCCTTTGGAACCAACTTCTGGCAGCTGGGGCAGAGCGGGTTGTTTTTTTTTTTCTCACCAGCCTCTTTTTTAATGTCTTAGAGCTTGCAAGCGGGGAGGCTACCGAAAGTCTTCTTTTCCACATGGGAAGCAACTTCCATGGCTCTAAGCAAAGGGTTGAGGCTGCTGTGGAAGCAGGAGCCCACGCCGAGCGCCCTGCTGGAGGCGCGCGGGCGCCAAGACTGCCTGCTGTTGGAAGCCGGCACGGTGGCCACCCTCAGTAAGTCTTCGGGGCGTCGGGAAGAGAAGGGAGCGGTATTGAACATGCACACGCCTACTGTGTACATCCGCGTGCCAGATGTAGCATCCTGGTCTCAGTGGGGGTAATCAACGGAGCGGGAACTAAGTTTTCTTTCAGTTGTACCACGTGGCGCCAGTTTTTTAAACTTCAAGAGTAGGAGATCTTTGCTCCCCCTCTGTGACTTTAGGCTTTTTTTCCAGGCATCACTTCCTGTGGGGCACCCAATGGTATAAGAAACTGCGCATGTTGAGCCACCAAAGCTGACAGCAGTTTACTTGCCTTCAGGTGCTTGACTGTTCCTCTCCTTTCCCTTGAAACTATGCAGTCCTGGGTATAGAGCTCAGACTAAAGACTATTGTTGAAGGTGGATGATGATGATACCTGGCTGGTGGGTTGCCCTTAGGCATGTAGTATGGAGTCTGATATTTGCATTATTTTTGTTTAAATAGGGTTCCCAAGATACAGGGAAAATAAAAAAATACGAATTTGTTGGAGAGATTCAAAATTCCATGTGAAGGTCATGTAACTTTTATTATAATGTACATTAGCACTCTCAATCTCATTTTAATTACGGTAAAAAACCCTCACACACGTACTTTCTCAAAGTCTAAAATTGGGATTATCGCATGGTGGCAAAGTGAGCCTTGCTTTGTGTTAGCATACCCGCTGATTTCAATGGTTCTTGCTTCCCAGTTATGTGGAAGAACTTTACTTCTCACAGTTCAGTTTTGCACTGATGAAACACCATGGACAATATAGTAGTGCCGTGTTAAGGTTGCATAGACACAGTGACAATTCCCTGTTATAATCTATGCCTGCCATTTCCCCCTCTCACTAACATGGAGTTTTTTTGCTAACTTAAAAAAAAGTCTGTAGTAGATGTATCATAACAGTACTACAATTCTATAGAGATATTTCCACTGCTGTTCTGTGGTGTGAACATTATGGGCACAAGGGAACATGTGGAGAAAAGTGGCATTGGATATTGACAGAGAAGTTCAGAAACCCACACCTTTCTATTACAGAAAGAATGGAACAAGGCAGATTTGAGAAACATCAGGGGGAAAGGGAGAAAGCTCAAATGGGAATGGAGCAGGAATAACTGGAGAATGATGACGTGTATTCTCTGAAAAACACCACTTCAGTTTGCAAGCCAGAGCACAGCAAATTCTTCTTGTGGAAACAATTATATTGTGATCCCAGCTCTTAGCTACACCTACATTCCCATGTGAATATTGTTATGGTAAAGTGACCTTAGAAAGGCCTTTCTGCTGATATGGCCTGCTCACTTGTCCCACGTACAAGCTGACCAACATAAAACGTCTATGTTCAAAGGCAGTATTCCCCAGAATGTCATATGCTAAGCATGGGGGAAGAGTAGGGAGGGGAGGGGAGGGGGGAAGTGTAGGGAGGGGAATGGACTGGGACATGCCTGCATCCTGAGCCCTGCCACACCCTCGAATGCCCCTGCCACGCCCCCATACTGGTGTGCGCCCGGTGCATCGCATCCCACCCCACCCCCTTGGCGCTACACCACTGGAAGGGACCTGTCATCTGGTCAAGGCCCACCCACCGTGGGGGGAGACGGGAGGAAGGAGTGCTGTTCTTACAGATTCATTCATTGAGTCTGTGGACAGGAAATTGCCAACTCTTACCTTCGTCTCCTCCTCCACATTTAGTATAAGCAGGAATTGACATACGAGACATTAACATTAGCCTCGTCCGCCAAAAGCCTTGGGTGGTCCTGGACCCATCGTTATCGTTGGTAGCCCAGGTCACCCAAACGGCCAAGGCGGCTTTTTATCATCTGCAGCAGGCTCGGCAACTGGCCCCCTATCTCTCTTGCCCTGATCTAACCACTGTGATCCATGCCACGGTCACCTCCAAGTTGGACTACTGTAACTGGCTATCTGTGGGCTTACCTTTAGCCATGATCCGGAAAATAAACTCGTGCAAAATGCGACAGCTGTGCTCCTCTCAGGAGCATCTGTTAGGGACCGGATCACACCTGTCCTGTATCAACTGCACCGGCTGCCGATCGAGTACTGGGTCATGTTTAAAGGTTTGGTTTTGATCTTTAAAGCCATTCGTGGCCTTGGACCAGCATATCTACAGGATTGTCTCTCCCTATATTGCCCTGTTAGGCCCCTCCGCTCATTGGAGGCTGACCTCCTGGTGATCCCTGGCCCCAAAGTGATCCGGCTGGCCTCTACAAGGGCCAGAGCTTTTACGGCCCTGGCCCCTACCTGGTGGAACAGGCTTCCAGGTGAGATCAGGGCCCTGCGGGACATACAGAGTTTCCACAGGGCCTGTAAAATGGACCTGTTCCGCCAGGCATTTGGCCAGCCGGGATAACATTGAAAATCTGCTATAATGAACATCTGGCCTCCCGTGAACACAAGGAAGGGGTGGAGAACTTTTAAATGCCGTCTAAAATTATGTAAATTATGTTTTATGGTTCCTTATTTTTAGTGGGGTTGATTGCTTTTAATGGATTTTAAATGTCTGTATTGGACTATTGGACACCACCCTGAGCCCTCAGGGGGAGGGCGGTATACAAATTTGAATGAATGAATGAATAAATAAATAAATAAATAAATAAATAAAAAGGTGACACATGTAGGCCTGATAAGGGATAGTCCTTTCCCACCAGAAATGAAAAAGAAAGGTTGTACAAGGTTATACACGATCAGGCCTATCTCCCTTTGTTGTTACATGCATATATTTAAGTTATGTGATGTGTTCAGACTCACTTTTTTGGTTTTTTTTTGTTTAAAATTATAAATATGATAAATCTTTGAAGTCTGTTCGGTACTTGCACGACTTGGTGTGGGTTCAAAACTGGGGAGTCAAATCAGATTAATGATTAGAATCTCTTGTTTTTTTAAAGAAGCTCTTCTCATTTCCTTTGTTGATTCATCAGGAAGGGTCTTTCCTTTCCTCCCATTACTCTTCAGTTGTTTAAATTGTTACCCTGTGAGAGGACAAAGGCGGGTTTGATCTCGGTACTTTTCTTTTTCCTTATTTTTGTTGTAAAAGAAATATGAAAGGAAAAGGTGAAACATGTCCCCTTCCCCAAGTGTCAAGCAGTCGGCTTCTTAGCCTTACAAAACAGCAAGGGATCCTAATTGTGGATTTCCCAAGTCACATCTGCTGTGGCCTTTAAACACAGTGGATATACATCTCCTCCTTTGAATTTCTGTGTTGGTTAAATTAAGGGCTCCCTTACTGCATTTACTATGAAGTAAATCTAATTCTATTCAGTAGAATTTACTACCAGCAAAGAGTTCTTAAACTCGTGGTCAAGGTGTTCCTGAACTTTTTTTTTTTTTTGCAAGTCACTCAAGTCAGAAAAATAAACCAGATTGTGCAAGTTGAAAAGGCAGCCTTGAAATTGAGAAACTTGGTAGCCTTGAAATTGAGAAACTGGAAGCATGTAGGCAAAGGGAGGAAATAAGATCACAAAGGACCATTTTGAAAAATTTACTTAAAAATTCATTTATACCTCATTTTTTCTCCCCAGTAGGAATCCAAAGTGGCTTACAAAGTTCTCCCCTTCTCCTCCTTATTTTTCCAATGATGCTGTGAAGTTGGCCCAAGGTTACTGGCCCAAGGACATCCAGTGTCTGACACCCTAACCACTATACCATGATGAACTTTACCGACCCTAAAAAGGATGCTCAAAGATGAGAGATGCCTGTGAAAAATAAGACTGATATCCAGCTATGAGCTGGAGTGCAACTGATACCTGGGGGGAAGCAAGAATGGCTCTGGGCAAGTGGACCCAGCATTTACTGTAAGGCAGTACCTATTTATCAGCTTCCTGCAGCCCACCTCCAGGGACCAGCAGCTCAAGTAGACCTGGAGTAGTAGTTCCCAGATGGTTTCCAGAGCTGTGGTGGTTCTTAGATGTCAAGATAACTTGGTCTAAGTTCCTGTAGAGGAGGGAATGGTTGGGTGCAAGATAATTGATTGTGTAGGGAGGAAATGCAACAAGGTAGTGCAGGCATTTGTTTCAGCTCATAATGATGGGGTGATTGAGTGCCCGGGAATTTCTCACAAACAGAATCAGGGTGGGGAGCCCAGGGATTTAGGGTAGACTCTGTCAACAAGCTGTTCCTCTTTAGGAAAATCAGCCTTATATTCACAAAACCATTGTTCTGAATAGCATAATACATTATATTATAAGCAGCGTAATTGTTCACGTCAACATTCTCAGGATTCATTGTCATTATATACAATACCTTCAGGTTGTTTTTTTTGAAAGGTGTTAATTTCCACATGATCTTTCAGAGATTGCTTTTCTTAAGCCTCGGCATAAAAATATGTCTGCTGTAGAAATGGACATTCTGTTTTTTACACTGTTCTGTAGAAGTGAAGGAATGAGCTCTGTGATTCCATCTTCTTAATCTCCTGTGAGGCATGATTTTCATAGAAAACTTCAAAAATAGCTGACATTCCTAGGACCTTGTTGACATTTTAAATGTCAAGTCATTCGTTTTACAGTTTACATGTTTTAACTGGGATTTATTGCCATGATTATTCTTTTTTACCTCATGAAATTGTGAAAGTCCCAAGCCAGTAGCTTCAATGTGTGTACATCATAGGCCTCGATGCAGACGTGACACTCTGAATGTTGTCACAGTGGCAATGCTCAGTTGTGAACTCTTTGCCATCACTTCTGCTTTGCAGCACTTTGGATAATGTCTGTTAGTATGTAAGTTCATAGCTATGATACTTGATATGTAATGTGTGCTTTCCAAGGGCACCATTATTCCTCTGGTCTCTCCTATATTCATTTTGATGTGACCAGAAGACCTAAACAGTTGACAAATGGTCACACCCCCTTCTTCTAGATTAGTGCAATAGAACAGGCTATATGCCCTGTCCCTTGTGAGATAAGATTAATAGTCTAATCCTAGGCATACTTACTCAGAATTAAGTTTCACTGAAGTTGGTTCCATTGAACACTGTAGAACCATTTTCTGATTCACAACACATAGTATCAGACTATAAAAGTATCAATGGGGCTCATTTTATAGTGACACTGGTTACAGTACTTCAGCAGATAAGTAGAAGGGACTGAGGTTATTACATATCACATATATTGATTATTAAGATAACAAACAGAAGCAATGAGGAATTAAGAGCACAATTGCTGGAAGAACAAACTGCTTTATGTAAGGAATTCCATAGAAGCAGAAATAAAAGGCTCTTTGGTGTAAAAGACCGTTTATTCAGACATCTTAGAAAGCTCAAGTACACGCAGTGGCAGGAATAAGATCTCCCGCCAGAAACACAGGTTATAACTCCGTCCATCCCATCCCCCCTCCCGGATTCCCATGGGAACGGAGGTCTCATCTCCCTCGCAGAGATAAGGTCTCCGCTTGGGAGAAGCTGGGTCCATCGCCCGGGCTGTGGAATGTACTCAAGGCCAGGCGGCTGCCCTTCTCATCAACACCACTACTGAAATCTCCTTTACACTCTGCCTCCCTTAAAGCAAAGACCATCCTCCCCAGGTTTGTCTTGGAAAGGCTGCGGTGGAAAGCAGAAATAAGGGCGCCAATATTTTCGGAATAAAACCCATTGATTATACCCAGAGGACTATCCGCACCCAAGAGACTCAAATATTGCAAGCGCTTCTGCGATTAAAGCGCAGAGTCCAGGATGAAGCTGCCAATTTCGTAATGCTTGTGCCGCCATCAAATAATAAGGTCGGTGGGGAGTCTTCTCCCGCTGGTCGTGCCAGGCATCGGAAACGGGAGCCTCCTTGAGTAAACTGGAGTGGAAGACAGGATGAATGTTACTAAGAGAGTTAGGCAAATCCGTCAATCGGGCAGTGACATCATTAATCACTCTTTAGTAATCTATGAAAAGGTCCCACTTAATCTTTTGCCTAGTTTGGAAAAATTTTATGCACGCCTCTCTGAGATTTTTGGTAGACAAATACACCCAAGCGCCCACTACGAGGGAAATCCGAGCGGTGCTTATCCGCTTGCAGCTTTTAGGGGAGTCCTTAGCCTGTTGTAAAGGCAGTCTGGACCGATTTCCACCCCTCGGCTAGATGAAATCCATTGTTGAAACTTCTGGAGGATCCAATGCTTCCCGCCGGTAGTTGCTTGGCAACGGTGGGAAGGAGCCTGCATCAGACACTATTTTCAAAGGGGTTTTTTTTTGTACTACTGTGAACCGCATTGTTATAGGCGCATTCGCGCGAACGGAATGAGCTACGCAGACCAATTGTCTTGGTGGTAGTTGGTGTAACAACGTAAAACACTGCTCTAGGGTTCTGTTCGCTCTCTCCGGCATCCAACCGTCACTTTGAACGTGGTAGGGGCTGCAACCGCCGGAAGCTGCCCTAACAACCCTAGAAAAGCTTTCCAGAACTTTGAAATGAATTGGGGGCCGCTGGTCGGAGACCACCTTAACGGGGGCGGAGTGTAGACAGTAAACATGCTGAAATGAACAGAGCGAAGAGCCAACTTAGGAGGCCGGAGGGGTATGGAAGCACATGTGGAATAAAATGGGCTTGTTTAGAAAATAAGTCCACACCACCACCCACAAGCATCAACCCGTGTTGCCATGACTTTCGGGCAAAACTGTAATAAAATCCACGGAGCTGACTTCCCAGGCTGGAGGCCACCGGGAGAGGTTTCAACAGACCATAGGGCTTTCCCGGAACGGTCTTGGCTTCTGCACAAACAGAGAGCAAACCTTTAATATCACTCACGTCTCAATGTCCTTGCAGCATCGACGCGCCACCAGGTAATTGACGGTGCCAGGCCAAATGCAGAGTTTTTAGAAAGCCAAAATGTCCAGCCCGAAGCGGGCATCGTGGCAAGCGTTCTCGAGAACCTGCTTGCGGAGGGAGGGGAGAGCACATACCAACAACTCCCCGCGCCGCCAAACGCCGTTCTCCAAAGCGCCTTAACTGGGAGTCGCCTTCCTCCGCCCGGAGGCTCATACGTCAGCCCCGCCTCCTCAAGTTCCCCGTGAGGAAAGGAGAGACCAGAGCTGGGAATGGGGCGAGAGAAAGGAAGGGAGATGGATGTCTGAGGGGATCGGGTGACAGCCAGTCCCAATTGGGAGTGGGGAGAGGAACAGTGCGTGGAATGTCCCCGTGAAGCCGGCTCCACCCTCGGTAGGCGCGATGAGCGATCAGCCAGTTTATTGGTTTTTTTCCGGGGAAAAAATGGACCGTGAAAGCAGAAACGAGAAAAGAAATCGCCCAACGGTTGCTTTATGGCGGACATCTTTGAGGGGGGGGGTGGAGAGGGCTGCCAAGTTCTTGTGATCCAACCAAACTTGAAAGGGGTGTTTAGCCCCCTCCAGCCAGTGCGGCGGTTTGTAGGTGGAGAGGGCTACTTTAATGGCCGCGAAATCTCTTTTATCCCCACAGTCCAGCGTTGAGTCTGTGCTAATCGGAGTAATTTCTTTGATAAATAAGTTACATCAACGGAACCAGCCTATCATCTTTATTTCTCTGCAACAGGGCTGCCCCAAGCTTTGTCCGAGGCATCCACGCGGAACCACAAACGGGAGATCTGGGCTCAGGGTGCTTCAGGATAGGTTCGGTGGTAAAAGCAGACTTTAAGAGCTGAAAGGCTGTTTGACACTCCTCAGACCAGGAAAGGGGCAAATCGGGCTTCATGGACAGTGATCTTTACCCTTAGTGCGCAAGAGGTCTGTGAGAGGGAGAGTCAGCTCAGCTAATTCAGCGGGGTATAAAGTGTGCCACGATAGAAATTCAGCAAAACCTAGAAAAGATTGGAGTTCTTTTCGGTTGGTGGGGGCCGGCCATTGGAGGACCGCGATCAATCTTAGTAGCAGGGATCCATTTGTAGGCCCTCGGGCGGCAGATTCGGGTAACCCAAATAGTCAATAGAGGTTTGGTGGAAACAGCACTTGGAAAGTTTGGCAAAAGAGGGAGAAAGTTGAGCAAGCCGCTTTCAATACTTCCCGAACCAATGCTTCATGCTCTTCCATGGTTTGTGAATAAATTAAAACGTCATCTAAGTATACCACTACTCCCTTGTACAATAAATCGTGGAGCAGTTCCTTGATAAGGTAAATGGACCTGTTCCATGGGCATTTGGCCAGCAGCAGGATAAACATTGAAAATCTGCTATAATGAACATCTGGCCTCCGTGATGAACACAAAGGAAGGGGAGGAGAACTTTTAAATGCCCGATCTAAAAAATTATAGTAAATTATGTTTTAACTGGGTTCCTTATTTTTTAGTGGGGTTGATTGCTTTTAATGGATTTTTAAAATGTCTGTATTGGACTATTGGACACTCACCCTGAGCCCCTCAGGGGAGGGAGAGTGATGCTCTAAATTTGAATGAATGAATGAATAAATAAATAAATAAATAAATAAATAAAAAGGTGACACATGTAGGCCTGATAAAGGGATAGTCCCTTTCCACCAACGAAATGAAAAAAAAGAAAGGTTGTACAAGGTTATACACGCATCAACAGCCTATCTCCCTTGTTGTTACTACATGCATATATTTAAGTTATGTGATGTGTTCAGACTCACTTTTTTGGTTTTTTTTGTTTAAAATTATAAATATGATAAATCTTTGAAGTCTGTTCGGTACTTGCACGACTTGGTGTGGGTTCAAAACTGGGGAGTCAAATCAGATTAATGATTAGAATCTCTTTGTTTTTTTTTAAAAGCTCTTCTCATTTCCTTTGTTGATTCATCAGGAAGGGTCTTTCCTTTCCTCCCATTACTCTTCAGTTGTTTAAATTGTTACCCTGTGAGAGGACAAAGGCGGGTTTGATCTCGGTACTTTTCTTTTTCCTTATTTTTGTTGTAAAAGAAATATGAAAGGAAAAGGTGAAACATGTCCCCTTCCACAAGTGTGTCAAGCCAGTCGAAGCTTCTTAGTCCTTACAAAAACAACAAGGGATCCTAATTGTGTGGATTTCCCCAAGTCCCACATCTGCTGTAGCCTTTAAACACAGTGGATAAGGGCTACATCTCCTCCTTTGAATTTCTGTGTTGGTTAGAATTAAAGGGCTCCTTACTCTGCGTTTAACACTATGAAGTAAATCTAATCTTCTATTCCCAGTAGAATTTTACTACCAGCAAAGAAAGAGTTCTTAAACTCGTGGTCAAGGTTTTCCTGAACTTTTTTTTTTTTTTTTTTGCAAGTCACTCAAGTCAGAAAATAAATAAACCCAGATTGTGCAAGTTGAAAAGGCAGCCTTGAAATTGAGAAACTTGGTAGCCTTGAAATTGAGAAACTGGAAGCATGTAGGCAAAGGGGGGGAAATAAGATCACAAAAGGACCATTTTGAAAAATTTGCTAAAAAATCATTTATACCTCATTTTTTCTCTCCCCTAGTAGGGAATCCAAAGGGAATTGGCTTACAAAGTTCTCTCCCCTTCTCCCTCCTTATTTTTTCCAATGATGCTGTAGAAGTTGGCCCAAAGGTTACTGTGCCCAAAGGACATCCAGTGTCTGGACACCCCTAATCCACTCATACCCATGATGAACTCTTACTGACCCTAAAAAGGATGCTCAAAAGATGAGAGATGCCTGTGAAAATATGAACTGATATCCAGCTATGAGCTGGAGTGCAACTGATTACCTGGGGGAAGCAAGAATGGCTCTGGGCAAGTGGGACCCCAGCATTTGCACAATAAGGCAGGTACCTATTTATCAGCTTCCTGCAGCCCACCTCCAGGGACCAGCAGCTCATGGAGACCGGGAGTAGTAGTTCCCAGATGATTTCCAGAGATGTGGTGGTTCTTAGATGTCAAGATAGCGTGGTCTAAGTTCCTGTAGAGGAGGGAATGGTTGGGTGCAAGATAATTGATTGTGTAGGGAGGAAATGCAAACAAGCAGTAGTGTGGCAGGCATTTGTTCTCAGCTCATAATGATGGGGTGATTGAGTGCCCGGGAATTTCTCACAAACAGAATCAGGGTGGGGAGCCCAGGGATTTAGGGTAGACTCTGTCAACAAGCTGTTCCTCTTTAGGAAAATCAGCCTTATATTCACAAAACCATTGTTCTGAATAGCATAATACATTATATTATAAGCAGCGTAATTGTTCACGTCAACATTCTCAGCATTCATTGTCATTATATACAATACCTTCAGGTTGTTTTTTTTGAAAGGTGTTAATTTCCACATGATCTTTCAGAGATTGCTTTTCTTAAGCCTCGGCATAAAAATATGTCTGCTGTAGAAATGGACATTCTGTTTTTTACACTGTTCTGTAGAAGTGAAGGAATGAGCTCTGTGATTCCATCTTCTTAATCTCCTGTGAGGCATGATTTTCATAGAAAACTTCAAAAATAGCTGACATTCCTAGGACCTTGTTGACATTTTAAATGTCAAGTCCTATTCGGCCTTACAGTTTTACATGTTTTAGCACTGGGATTTCTATTGCCATGATTATTCTTTTTTACCTCATGAAATTGTGGAAAGTCCAAACCCAGTAGCTTCCAATGTGTGTGTACATCATGAGGCCCCTACGATGCAGGCGCTTTGACACTCTGAATGTTGTCACAGTGGCAATGCTCAGTTGTGAACTCTTTGCCATCACTTCTGCTTTGCAGCACTTTGGATAATGTCTGTTAGTATGTAAGTTCATAGCTATGATACTTGATATGTAATGTGGTCTTTCCAAGGGCACCATTATTCCTCTGGTCTCTCCTATATTCATTTTGATGTGACCAGAAGACCTAAACAGTTGACAAATGGTCACACCCCCTTCTTCTAGATTAGTGCAATAGAACAGGCTATATGCCCTGTCCCTTGTGAGATAAGATTAATAGTCTAATCCTAGGCATACTTACTCAGAATTAAGTTTCACTGAAGTTGGTTCCATTGAACACTGTAGAACCATTTTCTGATTCACAACACATAGTATCAGACTATAAAAGTATCAATGGGGCTCATTTTATAGTGACACTGGTTACAGTACTTCAGCAGATAAGTAGAAGGGACTGAGGTTATTACATATCACATATATTGATTATTAAGATAACAAACAGAAGCAATGAGGAATTAAGAGCACAATTGCTGGAAGAACAAACTGCTTTACTGTTCATAACTCTAGTAATTTAGCATTCTTTTAGTTACCTTGACCAAGTAAGGGACCTCTAAATAACCGGGCACAAAGACAGAGATGCATGCAGCCGCTGCAGCATGGCCCTGGAGTTTAGGCTCTCTTATTTTCCTTCCTCTTCTTATAGTTTTACTGGACTGTTAGGCTGGAATGGGAAATGAACTGGACATGCAGTTCTATATTATGTTAGTAGTAGTAGTAGTAGTAATACTTCAGAAGTATCATTTTCCTCATCTTTTAAAAGCCAGTAACTCTCAGGCTAGAATGGAAACCAACAGAGTCCCATATGAAGGCTTCATCGCACTGCATTTTCTATCGTAGGTCTTTACTATACAGAGTGCACAAAGATACAGGCATAAGGTAGTATCACTTTCTAGAGTTAGATAAATGTCAGTTTTGATTGATATAGTTTTATGTTATATCTACTTTGGTTAGGTTTGCTAGGTTATAGCTGAGTGATTTTGTCTTGTCACAGATGTGCAAGAGAATGTAGGCACAGCTTCTTACATCTTGCCCCCATCACCGAACCCCTCCCCTTTTGCTTCCTGAAACAAATGGGAAGTATTTGTTGCCCCACAGACAACAGGCCAGAGTCTAATCAATGGGACTAGTGGTGGAACAGAACTGGAGGTGCTGTAGTTGCATCCCTTTTCACATGTGTATGCCTGTTAAAATTGATATCTGAGTTACATCACTGGTGTTTCCTTTGCCTTTAAATAGCTAAAATGAGCATGCTAAGATGAGTGAATCTATTTTCACAGCGTGTATAACTTCAGAAACCAGGGACTCAATAAAGTCTGTCTTATATTTCCTTTCTTTGATAAAATGCAAGAGCTAGATTTGGTGGATCTCCAGAGTCAGCAGAAAATTTGCTCCAGGCACTTAACTTCTCTAGGGATCTCATGAGTTTTGATGCTATGTAAGTGCTAAATATTTATAGTAAATAGGTTAGTAGCAGTCATCACCAAGGTTCAGGTTGTATTATCCTTTAATTTTTTTGATCTGTGTTCCTGAAGGTCTACATCTCATACCAGATCTTTGTTTTTATACACACAAATTAATCCTGCTGTGCATTTAAACTGTCCCATAATATCTTCTGTTAAACAGGTGACATTTTTAGAATTTCAAAAAATTAGGGTCACACCTGCTTTTTTGTAAAATTTAAACATTTCTGAAATAATGTAGCATTGTACAAACCACCATCATCTTGTGAGGACTTCCAGGTCTTGATTCAGGAAAGGCTGCTCATCTCTCTTTTGTAGAGAGAAACCTCACTTGCTACAAAAGGTTTGGGGTATCCCAGCTGAAGAAAGACCTTCCGGGGAGAAAGGGGAGAGTCCAGTGCATTCAATATTGTCTCTTGGAGGATTTCTAGCGCATGTCTTAAGGCAGGAAAAGTCTCTGAGACATGGAGAGGTAGTTTGACAGAGAACAAAATGCCATCTTGAAGTAGTGAGGATTTGAAAAGCCCTGCAACCCTTCCATAAAATAAGGAAATCAGAATGAAGCGTGATAACAAAATCTCAACCCTTGAATGTTGGAAATGTTAAATGGAAGGGGGTACTTTTTTCCATTTATGATGGCAATTCAAGAAAGTGAGAGAATATTGGAAATAGTATAATAGTGCAAAAAATTATGAAAGCAAAATTTGAAATGACCCCTGAGTCATACTTGTTAGGGTTAAGTAACAACAAAAGAGTAAAATATAAAAATGTTTTGTTTCTGTATTTGGTTACCACAGCCAGGATTGTCTTGGCAAAAAACTGGAAAATTCAGACAACGCTCACTGTGGAAGAGTGGAGAGACAAAGTTTGGAATACAGTTGAACTGCACATTTTATATGCCAATAAAGTCTTGTGTTGTGAGTTGAACTGCGTTAGTTAACCTGTTTGTTAAGAGGAGACTTCTTGGAAAAGTTTAATGTGATTTGGATGACTTTCATGAATTTCATGTCAGACCAACTTAAAGCAAATTTGTCTAGGTTATGGTTAGAGGAATAGGAACGAAAGAATATATTAAGAATAAGATGGTATGCAGAATAATGCTATGTTGGTTAAGAAGTTACAAGTTTAAGGAATGTTTAAGGAAAATTGTTATAGCCAGAAACAAATAACTGGTAAAAATGTTCTGCAGTGAAATATATAAAGCCTAGGTTTACATGTTTGAGTTCAGAAGTCAACGGAAATGTATTGTAGTGTTTATTTGTTCTTGCTGTGACAAATGTTCCCAATTCTGTTTCATACTGTTAATGTCATTCTGGAGCTTTGAATCAGAGTTTTCTTTTTCTGACTTGTAGACTGAAATTGGTATTGTTTTTGAACATGTTTATGTGTTTGTGTTTTTGTTTATTGAACTTTGTAATAAAGATTTAATTAATGAAAAAACCCCACCATCATTTTGTAAGCTATTAGTGATATTAGGTACCAATGGAAGACACACCAGAAATCTATCTACTTAGTAATAAAACAGGTACACTTGGAGATTATGTTATTGTGACAGTCCTTGTGTAAAAACCCTCTCCTTTTCTCCTATCCAGGCTTCATTCTCTCAGACATAACTAGCAGTCTTCAAATCCAATTTCATATACTATGTTACTCCTAGATTTTATCACAGATCCAAGGCATCAAATCTTATATTTAGCACTTTGTTATAGTGAAAATTGGGAATTATATAGTGGGTTTTTTGTAATCCTAAACTGCATGTTTAAAGAAATGGCATTTCTTCCATGTCTGTTATTTATGTATTGCCAGAATGAAAGTCCAAATAAGAATTTATGCCTTTTAATATATGATTTCCTCAGCTCCAGAAGAGAAAGAAGAAATTAGGGGGCAATATGAGAAGTTAACAGACGGTTATGGATGTTTAGGAGAGCTTCAGTTAATACTCGGTAAGTAGCTGGTTGAAATGACATTGTAGGATGGTCAGTTAAGTAAAGTGTACATTGATTCTTGTGTGAATTGAGACTCTTTTCTGACTGACTTTTGTAAGAAATGTCTGTATTTATTGTAAAACTTGAAGAGTTTGGTGCTTCATTGTATTACAGGAAATTGTTAAGCAGTTACAGTTTCTTTTTAAAACTTTCCATTGTTTAGTAATAGCATCTCATGAACTTTTAAATGTTATGGAGTGTAGTCTTAAGCACAAATGTCATCAGTGGGACTTGCTTCTCAGTAGAATGTGCTATAAACTACTGGTCTCATTGTCAACCCCTAGTTCTGTGTGGATTTTTTTTGTATCTGTCAGAAAGATAATTTCAATCCGTGAAAACTCTCAAATTGCAGGGCTTCTGAGAGAGCAGAAAGTCACTGAAAGCATGCCAAGTTTTTGGGGATGCCTGTTGATAAATAATTATTTTTGGAGTTGCATAACACTGTAAGCCCATCACTAGGCTGAGAATCCTGTGGAATATGTATTAGTCACTGTAGTCTAGACAGGCTTAAATCCAAATATTTGGCCTAGCTGGTCTACGAAACCATAAAAAATGGAACATGATGTATTCAACAGGAGCTAATCAAACAGGAAGCATTATATAATTCTGAGTTGCAAAAAGTTAGTATCATTTGTTTATCATACTAGCCTCTTACCACTGCTGTGTGTGACGGGTAGATGCGTGGGTGGGTGATTGAACTCTTCATTAAGAGTGAATTGAATCTACAACTTTAATAGGAATGTTTCCCATACAAGTGACTGTCTTTAAGCCAAACTGGCTTGCAAATGCTTCCTTAATGATTAGTTTATTCTTCTGAGGCTGACAGTATTGAAAAAGTAGAAATTATTCTGATATTAAAAGAAATGAGTTGGTTGCCATTCCATTTATGAACACAATTCAGTGTGCTTTTCTTACCTTATGCCACAGTGGAGCCACAGATATTTCTTGAACCAGTTTGCCAACCCACCAAAATCTTCTGGAGAAGTTATTTTTGTGATATTTTATTATGTTTGTAAGTCCCTTTCAACATCAGGAGAAGCAGGAGATAAATGTTATAATTAATAAAGATAAATAACTGAAGTAAACCTCAATTCCCATTACAACACAGTGATATGAGATTTTTCCATTGCTCTGCATTTTTACTAGAAGGCTGTTGGATTTCGTGAAGCTGATCAGCCAGTTTAATGTTTCTCAAAGGTTGAAACAGTCCTTTATTCTGACAACTCAGTTATAGGATGACTCACTAGATCGCAGTGTTTTCTTTTGTTAGGAGAGGCTGAAGCAGAACCAACAGCCATGTGTGTTCCTCTGAACTTTGCCTCAAATGTGTTTTACATTAGTCACTACAGATTTACAAAATGAATTATAATCTGTATTTATATTGGTATACAGAGTAAAGTCACATCAGTGGTAGCCATCGGCATAATGAATAAGATGTATCTAAATATCTTCATCAGTATTAATGTATAGAAATCATTCTGAAGGTAAACTGTGAATTGTATGTTTCTGGTATTTGTTTTAACTTCTCACAGTTTTAGCCCTATTTCTGTAACAATATGTTACAGAACATATCTATGTTCCTGACCGTGAGCATTCCTACAATATAGTGATCACTGATCAGAGCCAGAGAATATTTGGCTCAGGTCAAATTGTGGCATAATATCTGTTAGGTGCCACCTGATCTGTTAACTAGACCAGGATTTGATTAAAGAGAGAAGAGGACATTTGTAACAAGGACACTGAGTGAGAAATGCTGTCGTAGTAGCTTTACTCATGAAAAAGAATGAGGAATGATAATGAGGCTAGTGAATGGAGGACCTTGGTTGAGAAGTCTGGGCAGCTCTGGGGCAACTGAGCTATAAATCCCATGGGATGATTTTTCTTCTGTGCGAGGTAGCAGTTGGATGCTGTACCAGTTAAGTGAATATAAGGCAGAATGACTAGGTGATCCAGGATCTGTAGCAAGGGAGACCTTTGTATGTCTTCTCGACTGTGAAGGAACAGACATTCCCCAGTTACATGTAAGTGCTTACTGTGAATACAGAGCTAATAGTGGCACCTAGGCCTCTGGTCTTTAATCCATGGGTCAAGATTGCCAAGTGGATCCCAGAACCTATTTGCTGGGTCACAAACACCAGTAGAGCTGCCTCTTTTTTGGCTACCTTTCGGAGGGACCTGCTGCACAAACAGCAAGAGTGCTATGTCTCCTGCATCTCTTTGCATACGTGCCCCATCTACCTCACAAGGTGTCCATTGTGGGGAGAGGAAGGGGAAGGAATTTGTAAGCTACTTTAAGACTTCTTACAGAAGAGAAAAATGAGGGTATAAATCCAAGTCGTCCTCCTCCTTGGTTGGCATGTACTTTCCCCATGTGCTTCCTGAGTCTATTCAGCACATCTTTCTCTGTGGGTCTTGGCTGCAAACTGGAAATTGTCAGAGTTGCTAGTATTGCCTGTTTTTTGTGATTAATAAGAGGATATATATGTTTTTCTTATGTTGCTTTCATTCTGAATGTATATGCATGCATCTGGATTATAGGTAGCAGTAGATATTCCATTGTACAGCAGTTGTTGGTTAGTGTCTTTGAATGTAACTAAATTCAAATTGAACAGGCTTAAATAAAGAGGACTATCTATTTTGTTGGCAGGTAAAAAGTATTACTGGAAAACTCCTTTCTGGTGTGAAAGCTTCTTAACTGACCCCATTGTTGCTTGTGATTCTGACTCATAATTTAGCTGGAATTGAAGATAAATTTCACTTGTCTTCAGAGCTTCCTTATACTGGTTACTTTTAACTCTCATAACAGCTGTTTAAGCTCAAGAAACTATTAGCCTTTCATTCTTTTTACTTGTTTGAATTATATACCGAGAGCCATTGGTTTTTACAAAACATGGCTAGACTTGTCCTGAAGTGTAAGAAAGTAGTATTTTGAAATAAGTACTTATATTAAATCCAGTAGCATTTTAAAGCATTGAAATAATATAGTAAAATATGTGAAACTGAACTAGCTTTTAGAATGTACATTCAGTAATCAAGAGGGCCCTTTGAGGTTCAGTTTTTGGCTTCTGTTCTTACCACACTGTATCCAATTATTTATTATAGGGCATGGGTTTTAAAAGACAATATTCAAAAGCTCAGCAACCTGTGATCTCATAAGATGCAAAATACTGTATTCACTGTAGCCATGCACACAGCTTCAGGTACTGAATGTGATCCCCTAGGTCTCTTAAATGTAGAGTATGCTATTGACATTTTAAAGTGGCACTTCATTTTACATGGGATGAGCAGGGTGCTTGAAAAGGTGATGGCCATGGTAGTCCTCTAAAACTGAGAGGGGACCAAATAAGGTTAAAGGACACTACTCTATACTCCAGGACTGGGATGTGGACAGTGAATAGGGCAAAATGCCTCCTTAAATTCACAAATACCCCCACCTCACAAAAACAGATCTAGCATTTATATTCTCTGCCTTTTGACATACAATGGATTGCTGCTGTTTTTATTTATTGAAACTGTTTATATACAGTCTTAATGCTGTAAGCCTCTCAAGTTAGTGTACAAAGATAAAAAATATTAAAATAAACCTGTCAAGATCTATAAAAGCCAATAAAACCAGCAACAATAAAACAAGATCAAAGCATTCTTCTATCAGCATAAAGCATGCACATCAATCCTTCTTGAAAATTGTCACTCCCATTTTCATCAAGAAAAGATGTCTTCAGATATGGTTGAAAGTTAAAATGATAAAGCATACTATTTTTTGAGATTTCAAAAGAAAACCAGCAACAGACAACATTCTAAATGATTCTGTTTAGCAGAACTCATAAAGTTATCAGACAAAAAACATATTTAATTTAGCACAGTAAAATAAGTATAGTGGTGCCATCTGCATTATGAAAGTGCATCCATTATGACTGGAATGGTGTTGTCAAGTAAAGATCTGACTAGGATTTGTATAGCAGCTACTAAAATAAATGACTCTCAGCCACAATGGGTGACATGATTGTAATCGAATAAACAATTTTGTGCTCCCAAGTAAATGTGCACAGGTTTGCAATTTGAGTTTTATAACAAAAGGTAGCTTGGGGGTCTCCAAAATTGAACTATTGCTTTTGGTGGAAGAGATGCTGCTTTGAAAACTAGCACAATCTGCTGAATTTCTACATGCTCCCCTATGTTCATGTGAATATTTGAATATGAACAGATATTGCAGGAACATTCCAAGTCTCTAGCATTCCTTCCTTCAGAAGAAACACTGACCATGAAAGGCTGCGTCTAAAGTTTTCTGAACTTTCACAAAACCACCGTGGTATAGTGGTTAAGAGTGGTGGATTCTTATCTGGAGAATTGGTTTTGATTTCCCATCCCTCCACACGAAGCCAGATGGGTGATCTTGAGCAAGTCAGGATTCTTTCAGCCCACAGTCGGGCAATGGCAAACCACCTCTGAATGTCTCTTGCCTTAAAAGCCCTACAGGGTCACCATAAGTCAACTGTGACTTGACGGCATTTACCTTCACACTACTTAGGGTAGTGAAGAATAGAAGACAACATCCATAAATGCAGAATCTGTCAAATTAAAATCCTGGGGAAATATTGCAAGCCAGAAAGCAAAGAGGAAGTGTCCTTGCAGGCTGGGGGTTACAGGTGAAGGCATGGGGCATCAAGGCTCTATGTTTATTCAAAACCACCACTAATGGGTTAAAACCTAAAAATATTAAAATAGCAATAAAACTACAGAATAAAGGCTAAAAAAGGTAACAGTAAAAGCAACATTCAGACCCTTCTTGAAAGGCCAGCTAATTAAAAAAATGGATAGGCTACATTTGAAAATGTATTTATTTTTTCAGAAGACAGAAATAAGAAAACCTTCTTGATCTTAAACAGTGGGTGACCAACGTCAGTTATCTTTTTCAACTGTGACACATGGTGCAGTCTTATGAATACTTTCTGGGGAACGCGCCCAATTGAATAGAATAGTAAAATTCTCTGTAGACGTGTTTTGGGTTGCTTTCCTAATGTAGACTGTGAGAGGGTATAAAAGAAAGTTCTTTCATTATTTCATTATAATGTTTTTGTTTTCTCTGCCTTTGGTTTAAGATATTTTACTTTAATGTGGTCCCATGGGAATTGTATATTAACATAATTTCATAAAGGAGAAATTTAAACCAAATCACCAGAAACCACTGTTTGGGGTTTGTATCTTTTTAAAATGCAGATTCAATTATACAAGTTGCATTAATATACTTGCAAATAGGAGGTTCAACATGCAATTTGGATTGTGGTATAACTATTCTAAATGAGATATCCCGTGGAGTACTCACAGTGGCTTCACAGTCTAGAATTAAATTTGCATTTTCTTTCCTTCCTCCTGTTTTAAAGACCATATCTGAATGCCTGGCAGTTCCCTTCTTAATTTCTGTTCCATCTCTTCTTTGTCCTGCTAACTTCCGATGCTAGTGTTCATGGGCTTACAATCTACTCTGCAAAAAGCAGTGCTGTGCTTCCTTGCAAGCCAGTATTTTGGCTTGCTGATTTAAGTAGCAGGTTGTGAAAGAAGATAAACTGCAGGCTAAGAGAGCTCCTGTGGCTTGATATAACAGTTGACTGACAAAGCAGAAAGTAGTAAAACTAATAGAAGTCAATACCTTGCTTGTTAAGGCAAGAGCTTTCCCAGCAAACAGAGATACTTGGAAGAAAACACAGAATACTGAACAGGATCATAGACTCACTCACTCACTAGGGGAAGATGCTCTTTTAGTAAGCATTCTTTTTTTATTGGTGAAACTGAGTGAAATAAAGCCAAGATCACATTCCTTTGTAGAGCAATGGTCTACAACCTTTAGAGACCTAGAACACACCTTTAACATTCAGCTGACAGCATTAGAGCCACTGAACAGCAAGCACGTGATATGAAGTCGCATGACCTCAGTGTCACATGGCAGGGAGGGGAGGCTCTGCAGGGCAAATACACATGGAACAACTGGAGGACTGGCTAGGAAAGCATAAGATGGAGGGAAGCCAAGCCAACAAGTAAGGAAAAGGTTTAGGAATGTGATCCCTGAATGTGCTTCTCTTAGAAATGAATCCTCTCCACTGCTGAGTTGCCTTGCCTTCCTGACCTGATGCTCAGCATGCCTACAAAAAGGGGCAAGAGAAACAGCACCTTTGCTTTCTACTCATGTACTGTAGCAGCAGGTCCTTCCAAAAGGCAGCAAATACTTGTAATTTTGTAGGAGTCCAGCAGATGGAACTCTTTAAGCCACCTGAGGGTCCTACCTATAGGGTGAAGACCAGTGGCATAGTGCCAAGGGGGTGGGGAGCGCAACGCACCATGCGTGCCACCATGCACGCACCTCTCACACAGGTGCCCCGGGCACCATTCCCCTTTGCTCCGGCCCTGGTGAAGACCATATTGCTAGAGGTGCTGTTTCTGTGTTACCCACAAATAAGCTACCTTGCTATTATAGCGGGTTTCCTGGGAGTAATGTTTCTCCTTCCATGCTAATTTTATACTGTGTGGCATATTGTTGGAAAACCGTGTGCCTCTTCAATGAGGTGCCCTGTCTTTTTGTTCCTGAAACGTGATATCTCCAAGGTTACATGTGGACTGTTCAAGCTGTATCCCGGGACATATCTAGGGAAGCTGTTGCAGACACATTCTTACCCTGAAAGTTCTATTTACAGTAAATCAAGATTGCTGAGTTTAAGGGATTAAAGCACTATGACAACCAGTGTAGTGTAGTAGTTAAAAGAGTAGTCAGACTAGGATCTAGGAGGATCAGGTTTAAATCCATAGGAGCTTGCTTAGGTGGCCTTTTGCCAGTTATACACTCTCAGTCTAATCTTTGTCACAGAGTTATTGTGAAGAGAAAATGGAGGCTAAAAGAGCATTGTAAACCACTGTGGTGGATTCCGCATGGGCCAGAAACAGGAGTGTGAAAATGGTGTAAACCCTTTTACACCGTTTTAAATCATTTTACACCATTTTCGCACCGTTTTCACACCACTGTTTTTGGCCCATGCGGAATCTGCCGTTGAGTCCACACTGAGGAGAAAAGTGGGGGGATGAATGAAGTAAATATTTATCCTCTTACAGATTCAAATGCATAAGTCTTTGTAATGGAGAACATTTATGGTCTCAAGGTAACCTTCTTTCTATATTTTCTTATCCCAATTGGATACAGCCGTTGTAGTACACGAACTTCAGTTTCTCTCTTCCCCGCCCCATCTTTAGTAAACAAGTACTGTTAACGAGGCTTTCTTTGTGTTTTTATGAAAGCCAAAATATTAGGGACTTTATAATAGTTTATACTCTTGTGTAACTGTGATTTGCCTGTCACTTTCTAGGCAGCACCACTCTACGTTTTTTGGTCCTCGTGACAGGCTGTACATCAGTGGGAAAAATCCTTGATGCTGAAGTTTTCAAAATCACAGCAACAGAATTTTGTCCTCTTCAGGAAGAAACTAAGGAAGAGGATCGTGTTACTGCCTTGAAGAAAATTCTGAATTCTGGAATGTTCTATTTCTCTTGGCCAAATGCAGGGTCAAACTTTGATCTCACTGTCAGAGCTCAGAAACAGGGTGATAATAACTACGGAACTGGAAACTCATTCTTCTGGTTAGTAATGCATGTTACATACTAGTTTGGGGCAATCTTTTAGTAATCAGTCCTCATTTCTGAATCCTGGGCCATTTCTGCCACCTGAACAGGTAAATCATGAAGGATGGAGATGCTTCCTAAACACAGAGTATCTTGGTGGAAAGCTGCATATCATTTTAAATGGAGATTTTCTGTATGTGGAAGGAAACATGCCGTATTTGTAAAATGTAGGTGATACATTTGAAAATAAGATCTAGATTCTCAGTAGGAAATAGGATTGTGATGCCTTTTTAACACAGCAGTTACCAGAACTCTAAGACTTGGTTCGCACAGGGCTCAAGTGTGTAGGTTTTGTATGTATCTGGACATGGGAGTCATCTTCAGCCTCTTATGCTGTCCCACATTGTGGATGGAATTTTTAAAGTGAACAAACATATGTTGTCTTGAGACTATGACAGAGGCATGAACCAGGTTTATGTTAGACATTTACAAGGAAACCAAGTGTTTGCAAAACATCCTCAGTGTTTGGATGGTATATATCTTCTTTTTTTTTAACTAAGTCCAATACAGTTTATTTAAAATATTTAAAATAATAAATGGGAACTGTTGCATAATGTATGCAGTATACTTATAAAATGTACTTTGCAGAGATACACCTTTCTTTTAGCCCTCTGGAGATAAGTATCAGTAGCAATGCAGAGTGAGAAATGATTGAACCAGGGCACTGGTGCGGATCTCTGTTAATGTAAGCTGGTGTGAATAATTTTTCACAGCCACTTTCAAACGCTCTGACATCAAGTTGTCTTGATAAAGCAGTTTTTTGACATTCACGTAGACAGTATTGTGTACTGAAGTGCTTTGCGTATGAAATGTTTTCAACTTGCTTGGCTTTTAAAGTTACTTAGGTATTGCTATGATGCATAGATCCATGGTGGGTTATAGCACCAATCATTTATACAAAAGGCATCTTGATGATATTTAATAAAGACTATGTTATCCTATATTCAATTGACATTATCCAGTCAAGATTAAGTTCCACTGATTGCAAGGGTTGTGTGTTTGTGTGTGACAGATTGAAATGCATTCTCATATCTCCCTTGGAATCATGAGACATAATGTATTCCAGTGAGATATAATGTGATGAACTACACACTACTAAAGAGATATAAATTGTTTCTGAGTAAGATCAGCACAGAATGCACCATCCCAGAAAATTATTGTAATTAAAGACTTGCGTATGAAACTCAGAGAGAGTCAGTGTGGAGCAGTGGTTAAGGCGTTGGCATAGGACCTGGGATGCCCAGGCTCTAATCCCCACTCTCGCCACGGAAGCTTGCCTGGGTGACCTTGGGCCAGTCATACACTCTCAGCCCTGACCCTGGCTAGTATTTGAATGGGAGACCTCCAAGGAATTTAGAATATTTCTTTGAAGATTAATGTGTAGCGTCTGTAGTAAACGTGCACTGTTGAATCTTGCAGGAACCAGTTGTTGCATATGCCCTTTAAACATTACCAGGTGAATTGCTCCGAGTGGCTTTTAAAAGTAATCTGTGGTGTGGTGGACATTCGCACTGTTTACGCCTCTCACAAGAAAGCAAAAGCCTGCCTCATCTCCCGGATCAGCTGTGAACGAGCCGGTGCCCGGTTTCATGTCCGAGGAGTCAATGATGATGGCCACGTGTCTAACTTTGTTGAGACAGAACAGGTAAGCAGTTGAGATGGCTTCCATGTCTCTAAATAATTTACAGCATTTGTGCAGACTGAGGGGAGGGCATATTTTCCAGTGGCAAGAGAGAACAAAAAAACCTAGCAAGAACCACAGAGCGTTCTCAGTGTTTCTGCCTTTTTTTTTTTGTCTATTACACATTTCTTCATAGTAGAATACCTCCACTGCATATCCTCCAATAAAATTCCTTTCTTTATTTAAAAAAATGGGTTTGTGGTCATGGGGTATTTTTCATTTAGACATTTATTTGTATTTTAAGAGCTTTATAATCTCTGGAAAAATGTTTTTTTCTGAATGAAATCCCATTGGGAAGGAATCAGAGAGCAATGAGCTTCTACTGTATGAGCTTGGTATCATTCATCTTTCCTGTGGATGTTATAAGCTGTGCCAGGTTTATACCAGAACTTCCTACTGTATGTATAGTAATCCAGACTTGATGGAAATACATCATAAAGAGATGTTGCACCCAGATGTGCAGAGGTTCCTTCTGGTGAATAACCACAGGACACGTCTTGGAATTAAATTGGGCCGCAGCCCTTTATTGAGGCAGAAGCTGGGCAAGCAAGTGGAGCGCATCTGTTTTGTGGCCGGTCAGCACCCCTGGCTGACCCCAGCACCACACCCCAATCCATATTGGGAAGGACAGGAGGTACTGGGTCACCTGGATGACCGCCTGCCATGGCTTCCTTCTGGGGTGTCAGGCTCGAACATGCCTCCGCAGCATGCGCCATGAGCTGCCCCACCCCAAGCCTCTTATGGAGGCCCCCAACCATGGGGAGGACCAGTGCGCAAGCTTGGCCTCCCCTTAAAGATGCACTCCTCTGCCCAAACCGCCAAGGCTGTGACAAAAAGAGCAGCACCAAAAAACCGTTCCCAGATAGGGAGGGTGGGTGGGTCAGTTTGCTCGATTTCCCCCCTCAATTTGGTGGAATAGCAGCTAGCTTAGCTTAGCATTTCTCTCTGTCCAAAGGGTCAGGTGGTAACTTTAGTTTAAAAGCTGTTTGTGGTAGAAATTGATTCTGTGCAATCTTCACCTTTTGCAACTTAATTATATTTTAATGGTTAGAAGGCATGCATATAGAATTGGCAAAACGTCCTTACAGAATAAATAGCATGTTAAATTGTTTTGCTGAAGAGAAAGGAGCATGAAAACCTTGTTCTAGGAATGCTTGACATATGGTTTGCATGCATTGTATAGTTTACAAGCCATGTTAACATTTCTCAGACATTCTTCAAAACACTGTGGGGATTGCAACATTTTTCTGTTCTATTTTTGGTTCTGTAGCTAACCCTTATGGAGCAGGGAAACATCTGCAAGCGTGATTACTTCAGTGTATGCCAATACTAAAAAAAACTTCAAGTCAAATAAAAATATTATTTTTAAGTAATGATTTCAAGATAATTTGGGAATTGAGGGCAGAGCAAAGGAAAACTGGACTTATTTATGATAGTCAGCTTTACTGGGCTCAGTTCCTGTCTCTGGGATAAAACGGCCAAAATCCAGTTAATATACTGCAAGGCCTTTGCCTATTGCCAGATGGCAAGAACTCATACAGACAATAGTTCTTAATCAGGGCTCTGCAGAAATTTCTGTTAAGAGACCTTGTGATTGTAAATCCAACTCCATCGAGTTTGGACTAAGAGGATTATGCATGCTTTCTCCCAGTGTCTTTCCTTCAGAATTGAATCTGCTTGATCTAATCCAACTAAACACACTTGCCTAACTGCTCTTTAAAACTTTTTTAATGGAGGATGCTTGACCTTGGCATTCTGTCCAGAATTAGTTTCTAATACCCAGTGTAAATATTTTTGGTGGCAGTATGAGCCAATACTCCCATTATCCTAAGGAGCTCAGGAAGGCTCCCACTCCCCCGGCTTTCCTCACCTCAAACTATGCAGAACTGAATTGTTCAAGAGGACTTCTTCACTGGCAGTAAGGTAGCACTCTACAGAATGATTCACAAAGTTCCTTGGATAAATTATTAAGGACTATGATCTATATTATTGTGCATAGTTTGCTATGGGTTGGATACTGCTAAATAATTTCACATAATTTAATATGTCATGTTAACACTTACGCTTTGTTTCAGTTCTGATTTTTAGATTTCTGGTTGGTTCTCCAAATTCTATTTCATTACTTATTGGATGCCCCATCCTGTCTATTGTATTGACTCACACTGTGTAATCCTCCTTGAGTTCCAGTAAGAAAAGCGGATTATACTTAACATAAATAAAAATATATATAATTCTCCTATAAAAGTGATCCATAATAGTGCTTACTTTCTTTGTAGTGGCATTCCATGTTTGGCAATCATGTCCTTTTCCACCTGGTGTGTTACTAGACCTTTCTTTGACCAACCACATTTTTTGGTTAGAAAGCACCTTGAAGCACCTTTCTTAGTTTATCTGGCAATAATGCAGAATATTGCATTTATTTTTATTTCCATTTTACTGATTTTTTGCCTGTTTTTACAATTTGAACTGTGATCCTGCCCTCTAAAATATATGCTACCCAAACTTGGGAACATCTAAAGCTCTTAGAAATCATACTTTATCTGTTTGTTCTGCTACTCGTAAAGCTACTAATGAGCATATCAAATAGCAGTTTGTCCTTGCCAGAACCATGAGGTACTCTACTTGTTATATCTCTATAGACAGATTCTGTATCATTTACAGTTTCTTTTTTGTACTTTTTTCCAAGCTAGTTGATTCATACATGTTCTGGTAGCAATATGTACTTCGTATTTTTCTAACATGCCTGGGAGCCAGTCATGTAAGACAATTTTAGTAAAGCCTGGGTATATCCCATCCACTTTCCTAATACTTTCCTAATAATATTTTTCAGATCCCACAAAAACCAGCATCATCATCATCTTCTTGTTCTTTTTCTTCTTGGGCCTGTATTCTCCTTGGGCTGTATTTTCCTTGGGCTGTATTCTCCTTGGGCTGTATTCTCCTTGGGCTGTATTCTCCTTGGGCTGTATTTTCAGGAGTAAGTTTGACAGCACACATGATGGTTAAATATTTCTAGCATCTTTCCTGTTGTCACAGTGAAACTGATCTCTGGTAGATAATCCATGTTTTTGTAGTTGGAAGCCACATTTACAGTTTTTCAGTCTTCTAGGACTTCTTCCAGCCACTTTGATTACTTCACAGTAATCAGGCAGAAACCTGGAAGCTTGCATTTGGCTGTTGATGTGGCAGTGATCTATGCTATAGTCAGCAACATCCATGATAATTTCATCCTCCTGTACTGGTGGATGGGGGTGAGGTTTCTTATCCTTGATTAGGGTGGGGCCAAGGAAACCTGAAGACATCGCCCCCAAGCCTCCTCCCACCGGCTCTCAGCAGACAGCCGGCAGTCCCATCTGCCCTACCCTCTGGGAAGAGCAGAAACAACTAAGGCTTCGTCCTTGGCTCCTTTGCTTTTTCAAGCACGGGGGCATGGCTTGGGGCATGGCCATGTCTCCATGCTTATAAAAGCAAAGGAGACGAGGACTGAGCCTCAGTTGCTTTTGCTCTCCCCAGAGGGGAGGGCAGAAGGGACTGCTGGCTGGGAGCCAGGAGCTGGGAGGGGGAGGGGCTGAGGGGGCCACCCAGGGGTGGGATTCAGCTGGTTCGCACCACTTCAGCAGAACCGGTTGTTAAGATGGTGCTTGTAAACAACCAGTTGTTAAATTATTTGAATCCCACCACCGGAAACAGTTGTTTAATTATTTGAATTCCACCATGGGGCCACCCCCTGAGCCCCGCCCCCCTGAGCGTAGTGGGGGGGCGCCCGGAGAACAACTGCCTCCAGGCACCATTTCCCCACCATATGCCTCTGGTTATACCTGGTCACTCAGTGACTTGACAGACAAGAATGTTTAATATGTGAGCCTGGGAGGCAGCAGGGAATACAGTTCAAGCAATAGTTGGGTTTCTAATCAACCCCCTAATCCCCACCTAATAGTGATGTTTGCACTTCCCTTGCCCACAGGGATTGTATTTGTTCTTTAGAGTGGTTGAGAACCTGTTTGGCTTGGAACCAAAAAATCTCAGAAGAAAAATCTCTTTTGCTTTCTGTGACGAGCCTTTTTTTTCCTACTGAGGAGATGCACATGGCCACCTGATATTTTTGGGATCTAGGTTCATTTTGAACTGTAAACCTTCCCTCTGTTTCCAGGTATTCAACACGTGTTTATGGGTTTGGGTTCACTGCTGTGAGATAAGTTTTGTGGTGTACAAGGCAAATATTGAGATCACTGAAGATGGATTAATATATAAACAGCTAAGAAGGTTTATTTATTTACAGGTTGGTTTTAAAGGAACAAACCAGCATCACATGTCTTCAGGTAGATAAAGTAGAAACCTGACAGGCACAAAAATTTAAACTGGTTATGACTTCAGAGAGTAATTAGACTTTTCTACAATGCTTTCAGGCACAAACAAACTTTTATTGATTAGCCAGTAGGTTGAATCCTCTCCCACATACAGGATTCAAGTGGCCTGCCCTTGCCCTTGAGTCAGATGGTGGAGTAGTGGTTAAGAGCAGTGGACTTTAATCTGGAGAGCCGGTTTTGATTCCCCACTCCTCCACATGAGCAATAGACTCTGATCTGCTGAACTGGATTTGTTTCTGCACTCCTACATATGAAACCTGCTGGGTGACCTTGCGCCAGTTACAGTACTTCAGAACTGTCTCAGTCTCACCTGCCTCACAAGGTGTCTGTTGTGAAGGGAAAAAGGGAAGGAGTTTGAAAGCCACTTTGAGACTCCTTACAGGAGAGAAAGGCAAGATATAAATCCAAACTCTTCTATAAATTCAAAGTTTTCTTAAGTTGTACAACATCTGCTGATCGCCAGAGACAGGGCTATCAATCAAGCACTCTCTTCTCTTCTGGGGACAGAGCTAAATCACTCTGCCCCACTATTAGGCAGAGCTACCCTTCATTCTCTCTGCTCTTTTTCCAGAGCCAGACCTGAGCTGTCACTGTGTTACCGTGCTGCCTGGGTAACTTTATTTCCCCAGATCTGCCAGCTCTCAGCAGCGCAGAGGAACAGAAACAGGACCCAACACAGCGAGTATAGTAAAATAGTAAAAGATTTTATTGAGATGCTGACCTACATGTCAGCACCTCCACACCACGGCAACTGCGCTGCCTAGCAGCTTTACAATAACTTATATACACTTTCTCCTGCTGGGAGTCCGGGAGAATACAGGACAGCATACAACCATTCATTCACAAAGTACATGACAACCAATCATACATCTACAAGTACATAGGAACCAATTAGAGTCCAGTGGGCAGTCCCTTCTTGAATTTCGCGGCAGAGGCAGGGTGAGGCAATGACGTAGGCACTGGCGGGAAAAGCACAAAAGAGTCCTTTGGGTGCTTGGGCCAGGAAACGAAACTTAACGACGATGGCACCCTTATCTGCCTGCTGGTGGGATTAAGGCAGCTGGAGGCACTTCGTCCGGGGACCCTTTTGTCAATGTTCATTCAGGGTTTTACAAATGAAAGGGACATGCCCAGGTGGAGCAGGGGTGGATTCCTGCCTTGAGCCAAGGAGGTTTCATTCAGACACATATACAAAAGATAGCTATAATTCCTACTTTCTACCTAATACAGTTTGTTCCTACCTAACTTATACAAAAATAAAACATAGTTCCATCTTTATTTAAAAACAAGATCAGAAATGGAATAAAATCACTTCTGACTCCGCTATCATTCCCCTCTTTCTGGGCTTTCATGCCATGGAATCATGGCATGGATGCCCAGACAATTGCACGACCTGAGAATATGGAGGAGGGGACTCTGGACACGCCAAGTTGTCCATGGGTGCGAGGGGCATAATAGGTTCCTTGCAAATAGCGGGGTGCACTGGGGGCCTTCGGAAAACATACAGCATATATCCAGAGACATCATTAAATGCAACAATGAAGCAGGGGAACCAAACACATAAACTGGGCGAGCAAAGAAACACAGGGGTAGTCCAGGCGCTTTTCAAAAATGTCAATAGTGGGGGCAGTTTCTGAAATGGTAGGCGGAGGCATTGGAATTTTTCCCAGCAACTGGAGGGACCTAGAGAGCTGAGTTGAGGGAGGCAGCGAAATCCATGTTGGTTGGGAGCTTGGTGAAACGGGAGACAGGAGTGCTGGGCACCAGGAGAGGATCTTGACACGAGGATCAACAATGGCAAAACGTAGCCAGGTCTAATGCAGAAGTCAGTTTCTGACCAAAGTTCAGCGCTGGAGCCCATATGCACACACACACGCTTCAGTCCAAGGGGTCTGGTTTGTGCTTCGTAGAATCTTCACCACCACCGCAAAGGCACAGACTCGGGGGCTACTGAACGGCTGTAAGCAAGATGATGGATGGAGGTCCAGATGTCAGTGGAGGCAGCTCCCCCCTTTGTCACTTCCGGAGACTGGGCGGTTGTCAACAGGAGTAGCGAGACCGTGGGATCATGGCATCACTCTTCACAGCTCGGCAATGGAGTAGATCAGTGGCACCTTCCACCAGTCTTCTCATCACCAGAAGCAAACATCACCGATCCACAGCCGTAACCCTTTTGAAACGTCTCAATGTAAAACTGGAGGCCACAGTAGCGGGGCTCCACACATGCTGGAGAGTTAGTGCAGGTCTGAATTTTTCCCCATATCTTCAAGGAAGTTTTCCAGGTCCAATGCTGTCAGATCTCTAGGTCAGATTCCAGTAAACTGGGCCGCCAAAAACAAGATCAGAAATGGAATAAAATCACTTCTGACTCCACTATCAACTCCTCTCTCCCCTGAGGTAGAACTCGACTCCCTCTTCTCCTGTGTTCCCTCCAACATCTCATTCCCCTTCTTGAAGGCAATGGGATGTTGGAGCAGCACTTCTATGGACTCATCTGATTGACTGATGTTCCCTTTAGGGGCAGGCCAGCCTCTTGTCTGTCACACTTTCTTAGCAGACTACTCAGTAATCAGAGCTGAAGCAATAACTTGGCTGCTTATAATTCAGTGGAAGAATTGTTTCCACTTGCTTTATAAAGTCATGCTGGCTCTGCTCTTTCATGAATAAATGGCACCCCAGGATTCTGGAAACCAAGGGACAGCTTGCTGACCCTTTTACACTAAATTAGTTCTGACATTTTTACCCAGGTTTAAGGAGAGAAAGAAACAATTAGCTTTATCTCCAGGCATCTCTTTTATGCCTAAATGGTATTCCTTTGTCTCCTACTGAGTTAGCCTTCTGGCATTTCACTTTGCTGTGAGTCATATTTTTCTTTTTGGTGGACCCACTTAACTGAAGTGACTCATTCACTGCAATGGCAAACAAAACAAGCCAATTCCAAGTCTTGAAAAAAAAAACTGAAGTCAACAGTAAACCTTTTAACTTGTTTGGTCATTAGTTTGACCTCTTTACCAAAAAGAGAAAAAATTAAGCTACAAAAACTGACCACTGAAGGGCATAGGGAGATGCCAGTCAACATAGGATTGTTTTTGAAATGAAATCCTTTAGCAGAAACTTTTGAAATACTTCCCTGTTTTCTCAGAAATAATACTGTCATGCACCAAGTAGGAGAAAAATCCTTTTCCTGGGACTGGTACTCAACAAATGTCTTGCCTGCATGCTGAACAAGGCAGCTTGATTACGAAAGAATCGTTCTTGGATGACTTGCCTAATACTATTTTTTTGGTGGATTCTCATTGTGGTGAACAGTGACCACTTGTGTCAGATGTGGACATAAACCAGGATTTCATGGACCACCACAGCTTTGGGGGGTTTTTCCCCTTTTGCTTTTAAGAAGAAAATGTTGGGAAAGCAAGCAATCTTTGCACTTGAAATATATTCACAGTGGTGGTGGTTGCAAAACGGCTGTAAGCAAGTTTTTCTGCATATGTTAACAAAATTAAGTAAAAAGCTTTAGGGGAATGAAAAAGTGGGAAAGGAACTTCAAGAAGGTGGACATTGTTATTAATCTCTACTAAAATGTCAGTGATAAACCTCTCACTTTATATTTCAGAATACTTTTGAAGGTTCATTGTGTGATCAAAAACATTTTTCATAGATGTAGCATGTAGATAAAGATAACCCATTTGACTGATATTAACCATTACTTGTCACAAGAGCTGATTAAATCTCCAGTAATTAAACATATAAAAGTGTGTATGAATGCGTATGTACATACACAAGGGATAGCTTACCTTTTGACCTTAGCATCTCATAGTTGAATAGTCTTACAGAAGAGGAATTTTCAGCTGTTGAAGCTTCTCTTGTCACAGTCTGAAGGAATTTGAAAAGATGCACCTGGAAAAACTCCCTAACCTACATAATTTTATACATACAGATTTCTAAAGATTGACCAGATTCAATTTTATAAGAGGTGTTTGTCTTCCATGTTTTGTTTACCTACTTGTGAATTTGAGGATCATTTACAATCAAATAAAACTGATGCCTAATCTGACTTCCGAAGCTATCGACTTGTGGGTTTTACAGGCTGTGTGGCCATGGTCTGGTTGATCTTGTTCCTAATGTTTCGCCTATATCTGTGGCGAGGTATGTCACAGAGGGAAGTCACAGTGCATCACAGACAGTGTGTAACAGACTTCTCTCTGTGATACACCTCTGAAGATGCCAGCCACAGATGCAGGTGAAACATTAGGAACAAGATCTACCAGACTACTGCCACACAGTCCGGAAAACCCACAACAACCAGTTGAATCCAGCCATGAAAGCCTTCGACAATACTATCGACTAAAGTTTGTGATTGTGAAACTTGCAAATATGGCTCTAATGTGAAGATACTTAATGTCTTTTATTTCTGCAGACAATTTATTTGGACAATGATGTATCTTCCTTTGTTCAAATCAGAGGCTCCGTTCCATTGTTTTGGGAGCAACCTGGACTTCAGGTAAATAATGTCGATCATGTAAGGAGGAGGAAATCTGTTGTTTGGTTGTTGTTTGGCCTGTCCACCCACCCTGTGGGGAAAGGTAAGGAAGGGGAGAGGAAAAGCAGGCCTGTCATCTGGTTGAGGCCCACCTACCCTGGGGGGAAGGGGGGATGAGGGAGGGGGGCATCATCTGGTTGAAACCCATCTAGTCGTGGTCCACTCACCCTGGGGAAAAGGGGAGGGAAGGGGAGGGGGGAAGGGCCCTTTATTTGGTTGTTGCCCACTCACCCTGGGGGGAAGGAGAGAGAGGGGAAGGGCCTGTCATTAGGTTAAGGGCAACCCATCCTGGGGGGGAGGGGAGGGAGGGGGAAAGGGGAAGGGAACCCGTCATCTGGTCATGGCCCACCAGCCCTGGGGGGAAGGGGAAAGGAAGGGAGAGGGGAAGCGGGACTATCATCTGGTTGTTGCCCACCCACCCTTGGTAGGAGTGGGGAGGGGTTAGGGTTACTTAGTTGGTATGCTTTCACTTGTCAATGTTTATTAATAAAATCTGTTCTAAGTAACACATATGGACACCAATGTGATTGTAAATGATAATAAATGAGTATTTTATTTATTATCACTAGAGATCTCTAGTGGTCCATGTTAAAGCATCACTTCCATGTTTTTAATTGTGCACTTAGGTTGGCTCCCACCATCTGAAACTTACAAGAGGACTGGAAGCGAATGCTCCTGCTTTTGACAAGTAGGTTTAATTGCAGTGCTGCTGATTACTCTGCAAAATTAACAGAAACAAGTGGCAGAGTGAGAGGAAGAACTTCCTTCTTTTGAAAGCATAACAGGGTATTGATGTGACGAGGATTTGTCCTTTTTTTCTGACCAGTTCTGAGAAGGTGCAATTGGTCTCCAGAAATAAGCAGAAAATTCATAAAATATCACAGAATATTTCAGGAAGAGGGAAAGGAGCTGAGTTGCACATGACTAATGATGTAATGTCCAGTATTTATTTATTTGTTCAATTTATATACTGCCATCCCCCAAAGGGCTCAGGGCAGTTCACATCAATAAATACATTAGAACAATAACAACTACCAGAGTCACTAAAACATTTCACCCGCACAGAAAATTAAAACTTATTTCCTTGATGGCGTCAGAATTATCTGTTTTGTTTGCACAATTGAAATTCATGCAGCATTTCCAAAACCAGTAAATGTGTCAGCTGAGGAATGAATCATATTTTTCCAGCAAACAAAACAAAAAAACAAAGCGTAATTGGAGTTATTTGAAAATGGGATACGATCCAGCAGATTTAGTACACTTACCAAAAAGCCTTGCTTATGCTTTTTACATACTGTTCTTAATTTTCAGTCACTCGACTTCTCAGAAACTGGTGAAAGCAGGGAAATTCTGTAAGGCTGTAGTCAAGAGCTGTTTATTGGGATGTTGAAGTAGCTGAAGACTGGCACTTAGATTATAGGGGAGCATTGGCTGTTCTAAGGGCGTTTCCCCCAGGCTAACCCAGTCTCATCAAATCTTGGAAGTTGAGCAGGATTGGCCCTAGTTAGTATGTAGATTGTAGATCTGTTTGTGGCCCACGCACCCTGTGGCCCACCCACCCCGGAGCCCCTTGGGAATGGGGCGGTATAGAAATCTAACTAATAAATGAATACATAGATGGGAAACCCCCAAAGAATAGGTTTGCTATTCAGAGGAAGGTCATAGCAAGCCATTCCTGTAAGTCTCTTGACTTGAAAACCCCATAAGGGGGTCAAATCAAGTCAGGCGTGACTTGACGGTACTTTCCACCACCACCAAAGGTATTTCAGAAACAGCTGGGTTTTTTTTCACAAGGCAACGTCCAATCTTTATTTCATGCATTTTGGGAGAGAGTTGTGTCTAACATTTATTAAAGCAAAGCATCCTGTTGCTGATTTTGCAGGCATATGATGCTTCTGAAGGAACAATATGGCAAGCAAGTCATTGTTAATCTCTTACAAAGCAAAGGAGGAGAGGAGGTTCTCAACAGGGCTTTCAAGGTAAAAACAAAGAGTAGTCGTCATTTTTGCTGACTTCCTCTGTACTTGGCCATCTTTTATTTATTTGTTTGTTTGTTTGTTAAATTTATAGGCCGCCTCACCCCTGAAGGGCTCGAGGCGGCTCACAATATGGCTGTTCTCTAAGACAGCAAATCAAAACAACACAGAACTTAAACCCATTAAAAACTTAAGCAGCAGTTACTAACAATAAATATAGATTAAAACAACAGAAGTTGTTTAAAAACATAATTTCTGTAAAAAGTGACAAATTATCATTCCTTTGTAGTGTTAACTAGCCAAACTGCTGCAGAATTGGTACAATGTGATGAATGGTGTTTATTGTTGAGATAGTAGTGGTTTAATCTGATGTCCTCATCAACTAGCATCTGTAAATAGATACTGAAGCGTGGGCAGTTACCAAAGGAACGGAACTGATAGCAGTAACTTAGCTGGGAAGTTTGCCTCTTACCTAGTTACATAGAGACCTTAAATAGTCATTCCTGAATTGCCTGTTTGCTTGAATTCGTTTTGAAACTTGGCCAGTTGAACTTTGAAATGAGCTTGACAATAGCTTACTGCAAGTAGTAAATTGTTCCTCTTTAAAGGTTTATTTACATGATTCATCTATGCCAATTCATCGCCTTTAAGAAATGCCCTTCTTCCACTTACACTCTTGACTGTAATGTAAGCCTTGTCTATGCTTATTACATAGTGTTCTAGCAAACTGGTGAAAGCCAGGAAATTCTGTAAGGCTGTAGTTACTTCTGTAATATTTCTATTCCTTGAATTTGTGGAATTTTGGGGGGAAGCAGGGATGGGGGGAATTAAAGGAATGCATCTATTTCAATTGACTTCAGGATGAACAGATTTAATTATACATTTTTCACTAGCAATTAATTTCAATTATTTAAATGAAAGGTATAATGCAAGAGGATTTTTCTTTCCTGCTTTTCTTTATAATCAGAAGTTGCTATGGGCATCCTCCCATGCAGCAGACACACCCATGATTAATTTTGATTGCCACCAGTTTGCAAAAGGTAGGAAAATGGAGAAGCTGGAGAATTTGCTGGGACCCCAGCTAAGATTGCACTGGGAGGAAATGGGTATCTTCATAAACAGAGAGAATGCAACACCCCGGTGAGTGAGAGAATCTTTTTATCATACTTGTGTTTTTTTTCCTGCATAAAGTTTCTTATGTTCTAACCACAGCAATGGATCATGGTTGTGATGGCTTGCTTGCAAACCAGTCAGTAGTATGAGGATATTTCAGATGACAAATGTTCACTTTTACATGTTGGATAATTAACTCAAAACAATGAATAAGAGTAGACAGCATAGTAAGTCTCTAGAAAGTCTCTGTCTTCCTTGCCAAAATTTTAGAATAGTGACAATCTGTGTGCGTGTGGGATTATAATGTTCTCTAGGAATTGCTGTAGCACTTTTGCAGCCTGATCCTATGTATGTTCCAGTCACACTACTTTTATGGGACCCTTTCTCAAGCAAATGTGCACAGAATTGGCTAACAACTGGGTTACTGAGTTTGAGAAATAGTTTACAAAAGGCAGCTGAGTGAGTAAAAGTCTGAGTAGATTTGTTAGGAGAATGATAGAGTAAATTTCATAAACCATGTTTCATATTAAAAAGAATTACAGACAATGGCTGATCCAAGTGTAGGCAGCTAATCGTATAACGCCTGGTGGTTCTGAATGAGAATACACACTCCATTACACACAGCCAATTCATTGCGGGGCAGATGCACATAAACATTGGTACATGCTGAAGGCTTCATCTCTGTGTCTGTTTACCTTACTGGATTGGGACGGAGGAAACTAATAGACAGTCCGGACTCTACTTACATATTTATTTATCCAGGCTCTACTTACATACTTACACCTCTTCCTCTTTTATTTAGTTAAAAATACCTCTGGGCAGACAGGAGGGAAAAATCACTTCATGTGTGACATGGTTTCTGATACTTAGTGTTTTTATTTCTTTGATTTGCTTTATGAAGTCTGCAGGTGGGTACATTGCGAACAAATTGTCTGGATTGCCTAGATCGAACAAATGTTGTCCAGTCCTTCATAGCACTTGAGGTTAGTGATCCATTTGACGTTGTGAACACCTGTTTGACACAGCACACATTGTAGATATCCTCAAAAACTACCAAAGGTTTCTTCTGATGATATTACTTCTATCATAATGCCTAAATTAAGAGCTAGCAATAAGCATTTTCCCCTCCTTTTTCTTTCTTGCTCTAATCCAGGTTCTACTCATTCAGCTCGAGAGTTTAGGATTAAATTCCAAACCTATAGTAGAACGTTTTGCAGAATCTTATAAGGCAATGTGGACCGTCATTGGACACAACCTCAGCAGGGTTTTTACGGGCAGCCGTGCCTTGGAAGGAAAAGCTAAGGTAAAGAAGAATGGGAGAGCCACTTGTTTTCTGGAAGTTGTTACTCCCTGTGAAACTTATAGTGTTGATCTTTGTGTTATGCAGGTGGGGAAACTGAAGGATGGTGCTCGTTCAGTGTCACGGACTATTCAATCAAATTTTTTTGATGGTGTAAAACAGGAAGCCATCAACTTACTGCTTGTGGGTGATTTTTACAATGATGAGAGTGCAGATAAAGAGAGGATGCTCATGGATAACAGTGCATTGTTGGGTAAGCAAAATGCAGATATGTCTGCATGCTGATAGCCTCTGAAGGATCTCTTTGCAGAACAGTTGAAAATATTTTAGGGGCACACACAGTCTAAATGTATTTCAGTGTTTGTACAGAATGTCAGAAATTTGTCTGTTCAGTCATACACTTAGCCTTCATAGGGAAAAATTCTTGAGCTTTACAGATGCCACAGTGCTTACACCCCACCCCACTGTCATCTGTGGCTGATGACGCATGGTGAGATTCTCACGACTTCAAAGAGAATTGGCCAGGGAGTCTTTGTTTCAGGGCATGTTCAGTTTCATTAACCACCACCCTGTTTGCAGTGCAACAGGCATTACCTATCAGCTGGCATTTTGCTTGCATTCAGGGGGGCAATGTTTCATGAGTCCTCTATCATGCATGTGGGCTTTAATTTTGAATATAATCTTCAATTTTTATCTTTAATCTTATCAATAGATTGCTATATCAATCTATCAATAGATATATCGACATCAATAAACTGATATATCAATCTATTGATAGGTTAATATACCAACATAAAAAGATGAACTATTAAAGAAAAGGTTTGAATATGACATCTGTACAGTTTGCCCAAACACTGATTGTCCTTTATTGCGGCAAGGGGGTGGGGAGTAATAGTAGTGTTCAAACTGCAAAACTGCAAAAGGACAACATGAACGGCCATTTGCTAAGTTCCCCAGGTTCATGATCGTATGTCTCCCAATGTTCTGTAACCCAAGCATCAAGACCGACAGACTTTTCCCAATGTGGTCTGGAATCACTGATGGCTTGTATATAAAACTACAGGGCTGGAGACGGCAAACACCCAATTTGTTGATCAAATGTTGGAGCAAATCGGGTATTTGAACTGATCAACTGGTCTTATTTTTTTTCATTTTTTAGTATTAGTATTGATTTATTGATCTATCAATATGGTTATTTAATTTTTTAATCTAAAGATCTAAACATATGCAGGAATGGGGAGGCCAAGGGCAATGGAAATGATACAGAAGGACAAGAAGTGGGAATAGTTGGCAACAGGGAGGAAGGTGAAATGGAAACCTGCAAAGCAGCCTGAGGGAGTGTGGGGATGAGACTATGCCAGCTGGCTGCTGGCAGAGGAAAGAAGTCCAAAGCAAAGCTGTGCCCACTGGCAAATCTGTCATACTCTGGCAACGATGCAAAATAAAAATTGTGCTATAAGTGGATTTGCTTTCTGTGGAAAGAGTGGAAAGTGAAAGCATGGCTAGAGGAAATATGTCCATACAAGAAATCTTGCTGCAGCAGACATTCACCTCCACCACATTCCAAACACCTTGTGCCTAACTGACCTGTAATTTTATAGGCTTAGTAAGTATCTTATCACTCATTTTGTGCCTGTCTGTCATGTTAATGTTAATAGAGTTACAGCACTATCTTGCCTACCTGTGCTGACTTCCTGGTTCTGAAGCTCTTGGGTAGAACTGGACAATATGGAGAAGATATGGCTGCCACTGAAAGTAGAAGGCCTTCATCACTGTCTCCTTTCCCTAGACATCAGTGGGCTTAGAAGGGTGTAACTCTGCTTGGGATGGCACTGCAAGTTTAACAAAAAGAATGTGCAACATCACGTTGGTATTCTGAAATTTTCATTCACATTTCACTGACAAGTGACTCAGTGAGATGGAGCACAAGCAGGAAAGCTGCCAGAGTGATATGTATCACACATTTTATCTGGGTAGGTGGAAGGGAATGAGTACAGGGTACTACATTTACTGGCACTGGTGTGTTCTCTGCATCTCTGATTACCCTTGGAATTTGGGGCGGAATCATGGGCAGCTGTTCAGGGCTGCCTGCAGTAGGGGCTCACCATGACAACCACTCCTTAGCATCTACAATTGCTAGTCAATTTTAGGTGTATGGCTAAATTCGAGGCTAATTCCAATTGATCATGCTAGGAAACATTGGACTGTCCTCTTCTCCCCATTTCAGAAAATCATATCAGGATTCCTCCCAGTAGGAATACCTTCCACAACACTGATTCAGACAGTGGGATCATCTGTATGGGTTTGTATGATATAGGCCAGGGGTCCCCAAACTTTTTAAACAGGGGGCGAGTTCACTGTCCCTCAGACTGTTGGAGGGCCGGACTAAAAAAAACTATGAACAAATTCCTATGCACAAATGATTGTAAAATGTTTGATTTCACCTTTCAGCCTTTCTGTCATGGTCTATTTTTAGAGCAGTGACCAAAGTATGTCAAGTACAGGGTGGGCTCCAAATATTGTTGGGGAGGCTGTGGAATACCTTCCCCTGTAAAAAAAAGCAGAACTTTCCCAATGAAGCATTCCATCTAACCCAGGATTAGGTATCTTCCTGGGTTCTTCCTCCCTAGCAGCCAGCGAGCGATTCACCAGCCTGGCTGATGCCAATGGGAGTGAGGCGGAACAGAAAGCCTGAGAGCAACACATGGAGTAGCCGAGAGGGAAGGGCGGAGCAGGAGTTGCCATGTGTAAGGTTTCCAACTCTGGGTCAGAAAATTCATGGAGATTTGGGGGTGCCATCATGTAATTGCAATCAACAGCTGTTGGGGCCGGTTCTTCCTCTCCCTTGAGCCCCCACTGCACATGAATGGAGCCATCGCCGCCATGCCTGGCGGGCTGGATAAATGCCTTCAGGGGGCCACATTTGGCCCCCGGGCCGTAGTTTGGGGACCCCTGATATAGGCTGTGATTTCATAGGACAGTAATATTTCAAAGTTCCTGCTGTTTAATTGTATGCAACAAAACAAAACTGTATTCTCAGCAAAATGAACTAGGGTGGCATTCTCACATGTGTCATGTTTTTTCAAATGCTGCAAACCACTTTTCATACATGCCTGCTTATGAATTGAAAGGGGAGATATTTCTTTGTGGGCTGCAGTATAGTCTGAATTATTTGTTCCTTTTTTAGACATAGGAGAAAGGATTTAAAGGACATTATGATAATTCAGGGTCTACACCAATGATTTAAGTTGGCTCTTTTATTTCATTGTAGAAATCCCCTCCCCCCTTTTCCCTTTTCTCCTTCAGTGACACCCTGCATTTTGAAAGCTATGTCAGAGCGTCAGTTTGAATTCACAAACTTCAAGAGAATTCGTGTTGCTATGGGGACATGGAATGTAAACGGAGGCAAACAATTTAAGAGCAATATCCTTGGCACAAGTGAATTAACAGATTGGTTACTGGATTCCCCTAAGCTCTCTGGTGTTTCAGAATTTCAGGGTAAGTAAAAGCACTGCGTATGCACTTTTTATATCATCATCGTTGTAAGTGTAACCCCATTAGAAGATGCTTAAATCCAGAGAGTGGAGTGGTAAATGGACAAGATGGATCTTTCTATAAATATGAGAAAAGCCTCAGGTTTGCAAAAAAATCTGAAATCTAAAAGCAACAATAAATCTGAAATATAAAAGCAACAACAAAAACCCAAAACGACAGAAGAAGCACCTGTAGCTTTAATAAACAGATGTCTTCAGTGGCTGTTGCTAGGCAACCACAACAGTTTGAGCAACATTCTAGGATTATTTTCTCCTCATTTCTGACAGTAAAAGGCAGGGCTCTTTCAAGAGTTGCTTTTGTCTTTGAGGGAGGACTCTTTGGGGCTAGGCCTGGCAGTAGCCCTCCTTCCCAAATAGTACAGCATAGTGGTTAGAGTTTTTCGACTGGGACCTTGAATCTCCATTCTATTGTGAAAACTCACTGGGTAACCTTGGGCCAGTTACACATTCTCAGCCTAACCTACCTCAAAATGAAATGAAAGCCTTTATTGGCATTATACAAAATAATAAAAAGTGCAATCAGAGTAAAAGAGCCCATTGGCCCAATTGAAGGTACAAAAAAATGGACAAAGCTACAATTACAAACAAATTATTAGCAACAGTCTCATAGTGAAATGCATTAACTCAAAGTACAAATAGTATAAAATTAATGACTACAATTTCAAGAAGAAAGTTAGCAACTGTCTCACAGCAAACAGTGTCAGTGAGATTCAGTGAAAAAAGGATCTTTAAGGAATTCGTTAATCCTCACATTTGGCAAATATATACTAAGTAAATTTCATTCTGATTTGTATGTATCTGAGCCAGTAAAAGAGAGTATGTTTTAAAGTTTCCATGCCCATACCACAAGGGCAGATGCTTTTATTTTTCTCTGTTTTATTGTACCTACCGGTTAAGAGGATGGAAGGGATTACATTAAACCTGGCTAAAGAATACACACATCTTTGCTTAGGATTCCATAAGACACAAAGGTAATTAGCCAGACAGCCATGGGGGAGGTGGGCCTAACTTACCTCACAAGACTGTTGTGAGGATAAAATGGAGAAGAGAATGGTGTAAGCTGCACTGGGCCTCCATGCAAGTTGTAAATGAAATAAATAAATAAGATGGTTGAGGCAGATAAAAAATAGACTGCTAGGTGGGTATGAAGGAGAGAAGAAGGCAGGGAAAAAGGAGCATGTAAGAGTTGCTAGGATGTGGGAAGGAGATAGTGTGAGGAGGGATGCAAGACAAAGGCGGATTCCAAAGGTGACTTCTCACCAATATGTATGATGCCGGGGCCATTCGCATGCTGAGGTGCGAGCGGCCCCACAGCCACCTCTGTTTTGTTTCCCCACACTTACGTTCCCCACATTTACTTTTTCTCCTTGCGGAGGTCCACAGGGATAGGGAAGTAGGGCAGCGTGGTTGAAGGGCAGTGTGGGCATGCCTCCCCATCCCTGCGGAGCTCCGCAAGGAGAGAAGGTAAGTGTGGGGGGAAATGGAGGCGCCGAAAAGCAGCGCCTCCAACCCAGTGCTGTTTACATGGCACCAGCAGGGAAACACTGTTTCCCAAAAGCCTCACTCATTGAGCAAGGCAGACAAACAGCATTTCCACCCCAGTGGGGGTGGGGGGAACATGGCTCTGCCTTGATGCAGAGGTGGCAGCCAGGGACATAGGTATAGATGTTTTATGGGGGGTCGGGGGGGGCAAACCCCCACCCACCCCTAGGGCATGGCCACGCCTCCCCAAGCCCCACCCCCCGGTCTGGCGCTTATAAAAGCAACTCTCCAAGGCCGGAGACAGCAGACTCCCCCGCCCTGCCCTCCCCTGCCCCCCATCAGGTGGGCTCCCAGCCGGCAGCTGGCAGTTCCTTCTGCCCTCCCCTCTGGGCAGAGGCATAGAGGGAAAATGGAGTCTGGTGCAAAATCTGAGTTTTGCGTCCCATCCCTCCCCCCAAACAGCATCACTTTCAATGGTGTTTAAACTAGAGAGCCAAATTCTCCTTTTAAATCCACCTTAAAGGGAGAATCTGAGTCCCCAGTTAAACAACATTGAAAGCGATGCTGTTTTGGGGTGGATTATCACCCACCCTGAAACAGCATCACTTTCAATGTGGTGTAGTGGTTAAGAGCAGGTGCATTCTAATCTGGACAAACTGGGTTTGATTCCCAGCTCTGCTGCTTGAGCTGTGGAGGCTTATCTGGGGAATTCAGATTAGCCTGTGCACTCCCACACACGCCAGCAGGGTGACCTTGGGCTAGTCACAGCTTTTCGGAGCTCTCTCAGCCCCACCCACCTCACAGGGTGTTTGTTGTGAGGGGGGAAGGTCAAGGAGATTGTAAGCTCCTTTGAGTCTCCTACAGGAGAGAAAGGGAGGATATAAATCCCAACTGTTCTTCTAAACTGAGGACCTCAGATTCTCCCTTTGAATCCATGCCGAAGGGGGTGGATTTAAAAGGAGAATCTGGGAAATTTGGGGGGTGTCTGCTGTCAGAGGTGCAATTGTTAAGCTATCAGCACCAAAAAATTTAGGATATCTTTAGGAGACTCTCCTAATGATACCACCCAGGTTTGGTGAAGTTTGGTTCAGGGTGTCCAAAGTTATGGACCCTCAAAGGAGTAGCCCCATCTCCTATTAGTTCCCATTGGAAACAATGGGGAATGGGGCACCCTCTTTGGGAGTCCATAGCTTTGGACCCCCAGGGCCAAACTTCACAAAGCCTGGGTGGTATCAGTAAGAGACTCTCCTGATGATACCTGCCAGGTTTGGTGAAGTTTGGTTCAGTTTGGTGCCCATCCCCCATTGTTTCCTGTGGGAGCTAATAGAAGATGGGGGCTACACATTTGAGGGTCCATAACTTTGGACCCCCTGAACCAAACCTCACCAACCATGGGTAGTATCATCAGGAGAGACCCCCAAACAATCCCTGAAAGTTTGGTGCTGCTAGCCCAAACAATGCGCCCCCTGCAGGCCAAAAAACACTAAAAATGTTTTTAAAACCCACAAACGAGTGGGCGGAGCTTCGGACATGAATGGGGGGGTCTGAACCCGAGAAAACCCCCCCCTTACCTACGTCCTTGGTGGCAGCCATGCGAACACTGCCCCTGGAACAGTGTTTTTACCATTCCAGGGGCACTGTTTTTGGCCCATACGGACTCCACCGAAGAGAGGTTTCCCCTACAAGTCCTTCCAGGTTCCTCTCATTGCAGATAGGCCCAGTTTGGCTGGCTCTGTACAATTGGGCAATTGTTTTCTTGGGGACAGGCTACAAGAGGGAAAGGAGATGGGAGCAGATAAAGATAGGCTGGCAGATGGAAATGCGGGAAGGAAGCAGGAAAAGGGGAGATGGCTTTTAGGAAGGGAATGTTATGAGGGAGGGGAAAATGAGATACTTATGCAAGTCCTTGTGGGTCCCCCATTGTGTGTATATGTACTGTTCAGACAGATTTATCCGTTGGCTGTTCAGGCAGATTTATCCATTGTGGAATGCAAACTTTGGAACTTCCTTCCCAGGGAGATGGTGTGTCTTCCCTATTGGTGTCTTTCACTAGTAGATTAAGACTGTTTTGTTTCATCTCACATACCTCAAGTAATGGTTATTGGCCTTCATTTTAATGTTGTTTATTTGTGTGCTTTAATTGAATTTTTAAATTATTTAAATGTTTTTATGTTCACTGCCTTGTAGACCCTGACTGGGTGGATAAGTGGCATAAAATGTCTTAAATAAATGAATCCATAATGAACCAGAAAGCTGAAAATTAGCATGTATGCAATTTCAATCATCCTGATTGGTTGAAAGGAGGATATTTTTGCCTTCTAGAAGTCAAAATCTAGGAGATAAAGTAAGTTTGTTGTATAATAGTGGGAAGTATTACATACAAAGCAAGCCAAGCAGTATGTGAGGAAAAACAGAACTTGTGGTTTAATCATCCTGAGGGGCAGAAGATATACCTCTGGTACTAGTGAGGATTATACAGAGGCAGTATTCTGTAGTGGTTAAAGTGTTGCACTAGAACTGGGAAGAGCCATGTTCAAACTCCGACTCAGCCATTTCATTTCAGCCCGGAAAACCCACCAGAACCAGTCCGACTCAGCCATTAATTATGAGACTAGTCGAAAGTGGCTCAGTTTAACTCAGTTGCTGTGATAATAAAATGGAGGAAGATAGAACCATGAATGTTGCCTTGAACTCCTTGGAGTAAGGGTGGGATAAAATTGTAGTAGGTCTGTGTCTATGTTTGCAGAATGCAAGCTTTGTTTAACAAATTATACATAGAACCAACCAGTGGAACATTGACAAGTTTTTATCCTCCTTTTGCTTTTATATTAATAATTGAGTAGACAAAGTATGCATTTATATGTTGGAGTTTGTTATCATAGATGACCATTGTCCTGCTGACATATTTGCTGTGGGATTTGAAGAGATGGTGGAATTAAATGCTGGAAATATTGTGAATGCAAGGTATGTCCAACTGGATTTGTTGAATTGCATACTTGCCATAACCCATTGACACAGCTGCATGTAATTTGTGTGGCAGTATATAATTAACCAACATTATGAGCTTTTCACACATGAGTTCTTTTCACACATCAACTAGCAACTTGTACATAGAAACAGACCATTCAACTGTCAAGTGCACAGATACAGTTTTTGCGTCACTTAACATCATCAACTCAAACACAATGTTTCAGCAGACAGAGTTTGCTTAGTTGGCTGAGTATCCTCAAGAGCCCAGTAATAATGAGGTTCATGATAAGACAAGCATTAAAACAACAGACAGCATTAACATGTTAAGGTCAAATTAGATATTATACTTTGGTGTGTTTTAAAACCCTGGCTACTGCTTGGTTCACAGAAACAGCTTTGAAGGGGAAATTCAAAGCAAGGTTGATGAGGAAGTATATATATTTTTCCTTTCTCACTGCCACCCCTCCACCCCCCACAAGTTTTTTATATGTGCTTGTGATGGTTAAAATGTATCTGGAACCTGTGAGGGAAGAACAGCTTGGCAGCATTGGGGGTTGGGAAAATGACAGGTAAGGTAAAGAGTAACTCCCTTTGCCTGCTGCATCTCCATTTTGTAATGTTCTAGGATCTGATCTTTATGGTTTTACCATTGAGTTTTAGAGAAATCCTAGCGCATCATACAACATGGTGACTGTATTTCCAGTTATACAGCTGGAACTGGCATTGTGCGGCACCATTTCATCCGGAACCTTGGGCTGGCTACCCTAGAAAAGGCTGTCTGTGTCGTCCCTGTGGAGTTAGCATTACACTGGGGTATGGACATGCCAATTCAGTGGGAAAGACCACAAAACTGAGTCATTTAACCATTCCCCCACTCATGAAGGGAGAACTAAAAGTGCACCTGTAAAGCAATCCAAACTCACCACTAAATCTAAATAATATGTAAGGCTTCTGAGCTCTTTTCATCACAATTACTTTTTCCTGCCTGAAAACTATGGATTACAGTTGACTATCTGATTCATGGCCAGAAATCTGTGTTACATGTTTAAAATTGTTAATGAAGCCCCCTAGCTTTCATAGAAGATGATAATGCACTAATATCACTTTCCATTTTCTAACTGGAATTGATATTGCAGCATTGTGACACTATTCTCATCCATCCATTTTCTTCCTTCTACTCCACTGGGCATTGTGGTGGGGGAGCAGCCAAGTGGGGATTCCCTACTGGCATCGAGCATCTGGCAACCCTGGCCCCTGCCTATGTTTGTAGATTGTTTTAATCTTTTTTCAGCTGCACATAAATTGCTTATAGATTAGTGAGTCTCGTGTTGCTGGGAAAATTCTGAAGAAAATCATTTGGCAGTCATATTCATTGTGGCTGTACATATGTTACTTCTGCGTGTGCCTAGTTGATTTCATGAAATACAATGTTCATATCTTTTAATATCTGGGGACCTCAGATTAACATGCAACAGATAGCCATGACTTTCAGTGTTTCTATATTTCCATTGCAGTGTTTGAAAATATGTGTTTAAAAAAAGTGTTTGTTGCATCATTTGAAATGTTTATATCACCTTGTAACACTGGTGTTTCCATAGCAAATGTAATTGCATGAAGCGAGATGTGACCCTCAGATTTTCTTCTGCAGTTTACAGCCCCCATAAATAAACCCAAGTGTTCTGGCTGCCAAAGATCATTTAATGTTCTCCAGTTTTCCTGCTGCTCTTAACACAACTGCATTAAAGCTTGGTTTTTTGTTTTTCTATTTATTGTGTTTATTTCAGCACAACTAATAGGAAGATGTGGGGAGAACAGCTTCAGAAAGCTCTTTCCAGGACGCATCGATACATTCTGTTGACATCAGCACAGCTTGTTGGTGTTTGCCTTTTCATCTTTGTACGACCTTATCATGTCCCCTTCATCAGGTACATAGTGCTGCTGTGTTCACAAATGATGCCCCTGACATGACATTGAGAGCAAATATAGACGATTTCCTGGAAATTCTAATTTTTCAAATTAATTAGAAATTTGGGAATGAATTGTTATTTAAAAGAATCTTCTTTTTAATCCTGGGTTAAATCAACTAGAATAGATGTCAGCTATGATTCTTTTCATCAGAGGGAAGCAAAATAGCTGCTGCGTTCTACAGGATATATTCTCAATATCATCCTTTAACATAAATTAGTTGTGATTTTTGTAGCAAGTCCTTAGTCTTCTGGACACAGCATTAGAGAGCATCTTTTGTAGTTTAACATTTTTTTCCCCACAATATCCATCCTAGGTGTATATGTGTCAGGTCACAAGCCCACAATTTTCTTCCTTTCCTCCTTGATGTGCATTGTGTTCTATTTTAATCCGGACCTGTGTTCAAGGGCTTCTACTCATGGTTTCCATCTCATTCCCCGCAGTATCCTAATTCTCTACATCTGCTCCCCTAGTACTGTCAGTACATTTTAAAGAACCTAATAACTTGAGCTGCTAACATTCTCATTACTCTTAGCAGCATTGTTGGCTCTTAGTATTTTGGCTACACTAGTATGCAAGGAAAGAATGCAATTGGTCTCACCTATGTGGCTGTCATCCTTCAAGACATTATCAATGGGAACAACCTTGGCACTGTGGCTTTCATTCCATTATTGGTTAATGGAGAGCCATTGTGGTGTACTGGTTAGGAGCAGCAGACTCCTAATCTGGAAAACCAGGTTTGATGCCCCACTCCTTGGGCTAGTCACAGTTCTGTTTGAACTCTCTCAGGCCCATCTACCTCACAAGATGTCTTTTGTGGGGAGGGGAGGGGAAGGAGTTTACAAGCCACTTTGAGACTTCATAAAGGAGAGAAAAGTGGATTCTAAAAACAAACTCTTTTTCTAAAACGTACTAGGCTGCAGACAAAATATTATTTTTTAAATCAGTGATTATGACAATACATGATAATGTTTGTCTTGTTCATGATGAATTAGGCTGAAGTAATTTTAACCATCACTATCCCATTCTTATTTTTAAAAAATTATTTAGGGGAGAGTGTACTTTTTACAGCACTTGAATCATAGATGGATAAATAATTTACTGAGTGGTAATGCGCCATAATGCAGCTAATAGATATGGTACTTAGTTATGAAAGATAAATACCACAATAAGTTTCTTAGTGCTTACAGTACTGCCAGGCTCTTCTTTTGCTTTACTGAGAGCCAAACTGCACAGTACGTTTTCTTAACTGGTCTGATCTGGGTACTTACTTTCCTTGGAATCATACAGGAGATGTGAGGAATGTCATTCTTAAGTCTGTGTGAACCTCATTTGGCCCAGCACAATGGCTTATGAGGAGGAGTGGCTCTTTCTTCCCTTGGTGCCATTTTCCTGAGCTGAAACAATCTTGGCTCAGGAAAATGGCTTGGGGGAGAAGGCAGGAATCCTTGTGGTCCCCCAGGCCACTGTGCTGAGGCAAATCAGACTTTCACAATCTTTAAAAATGACCAAAATGGTAAAAGGTTTGGAATTCATTCCATGTGAGGAGAGACGTAGGGAGTTGGGAATGTTTAGTCTGGAGAAGAGTGACATGATAAGGGGTGACATGATAGCCATGTTTAAATACTTGAAGGGATGTCATGTTGAAAAGGGAGCAAGCTTGTTTTCTGCTGCTCCAGAGAATGGGAGCAATAGATTCAAAGTACAGGAAAAGAGATTCCACCTTAGAAGAACTTACTGACAGCAAGGGCTGTTTGACAGTGGCATACACTGCCTCAGAGGGTGGTGGAGTCTCCTTCTTCGAAGGTTTTTAAACAGTGGCTGGATGACTGTCTGTCAGGAGTGCTTTCATTGTGTGTTCCTGCATGACTGGATAGCCATGGACTAGATAGCCCTTGTGGTCTCTTCCAACTCTATGATTCTATGAATTGCTCTTTTCTAATACCCTATTGAGCTTCATTCATTTATTTTCAGCTTTCTTAAGATTATTCCCACGTATTGTGCCAGGGGGAATTCTGTATAAATACAGCAGTGATTTCTTTTAAGGTTCCTATGAAGAGATTATTTTTGGCTTTTGGTGTTCTCTCTTTCTGTCTAGAGATGTTGCAGTAGACACAGTGAAGACAGGAATGGGAGGAAAGGCTGGGAACAAAGGAGCAGTTGGTATCCGTTTCCAGATTCACAGCTCCAGTTTGTGCTTCATCTGCAGTCACTTGACAGCAGGGCAATCGCAGGTGAAAGAGCGAAATGAAGACTATAAAGAGATCACACAGAAATTGAACTTTCCAATGGTAAGGCTTTTGGAAGGCTTGTATGTTGCAGAAGCTTTGATTATCAGATAATGTTCATATCCTGACATTGTTTATCAAACCCGCTATTTCTGCGAAGTGAATTTTGTTTTTCTATTCTCTTGGTGATAATAAAAAGAGAATTGGTTTCAGTAGTCTTTCTAGCTTGTCTAACATTATGCACAAAAGCCCCTAAGAACCACCCTCCCAAATTTAGAGAGTCTAAGAGAGCGGTCACACTTCTGTCAACATGCACATTAAGATTAAGGTACTTAAAAACCTCCCATGTTTAGAATAGCAATGTTTCCACCTTTCCTCATCTGAAACCTGTTACTAAAAACAATTTGGGTGATTGAATATGACCTGCAATAGCCAAGGGCAGTAATTCGAAGACCTGGGTATCACATTTCGGGAGACCATTGGAAATCAGACCGGCAAAATGTTCATATATTAGTTATAAAAGTTGTTGCCGGTATTTATTTAGTCTATGAAGGGCTATACTTGGACTGGGTGATGAAATTCCCAGTAGCACTCAAAGGTACACTGAAACCACAATACCTATTGTTTAGCATGTGTTTGAAATGTAGTTCTGTTTCTTCTAAACAGGGAAGAAGCATGTTTTCCCATGACTATGTGTTCTGGTGTGGTGACTTTAACTATCGTATTGATCTGACTTATGAAGAAGTATTTTATTTTCTCAAAAGACAAGATTGGAAGACCCTCTTGGAATTTGATCAACTGCAGCAGCAGAAATCCAATGGAAAAGTAAGGCTAGTGGTTTGTTTTTACTTTAAAACTGACATGTATAGAAGACCTTATGTCATTTAAACTGAAGGAATATCTTCTCAGAACTAGTAATCCAGAGGTCCAGGTACACAAATAGATGCATGTGTGGAGTTTTAATTTATATCCAGTCTTCCTCTTGAAGTAGGACTCAAGGTTACATCAGTGTTACATCAGTGTGACTCAAGGTTACACCAGGTTACATCAAGGTTACACCAGGTTACATCAGTGTGATGTATGAAAACTGAATAAAATAATTATGTGACTTTTAAAAGTGCTCCTAACAGTCCCTTCCTGAAAAGCAAGAGACACATTTTAAATATGAGGGTATTTAAACATTAATTATTTATTTTTCGATCACTTCTACTTCTAGCAAATAGCACTGTGAAGATGGCTAACCAAAATCTTTAAAAGGAAGAGTAATAAAAACAGCACAAATGGTAAAATTATAATAGAAAGGTCCTACGATCAAAGAGCAGTAATAAAAGGAACAATGGAATATCCATGCCGGTACAAAACAATCAATCTAAAAACAAAAAGATTACAACCAGATTCAGCAGTAAAAGTCAATAAAAGTAGTCATGTTCCACCAACTCACTATGGCTTGTCTTTCTGTTTGAGTAGCTTACGGAAGCTTAACCAAAAGCTGACTGAATGAAGGCAACCTCAAGCACATGTAGTACTGGATCAGTAACCAGATCAAGGCTAGTGTCTGTGTTGGCATCCATTGCGAAGATGTTATAATAAGCTAATAGGCAGCATATTTCTGTCACTAGGATATGACATTGTCTTTCATTTCTTTCAAAGATCTTTAAGAATTTTCATGAAGGAACTATTAATTTTGGTCCGACATATAAATATGATGTTGGTTCTGAGGCTTATGATACAAGTGATAAATGTAGAACACCAGCCTGGACTGACAGAGTACTTTGGTGGAGAAAAAAACTTCCTATTGATAAAACAGGTCAGTAAGAGGTTTATGTTTCTTTTATGTTAGAGAAACTATGGGTCATAACAGTTCCAGGGGAAGAAGTGGGCCTAATGGCTCAGTTCCGGACACTCTTGGAACCAGGGGTTGTGGGTAGAATGTTATTCTTGACCTGAGGCTGTAGGTGCAAATGGAGCCCCTAGGTGGAATTTTTCTCTCCATATACACTCCATATTCTCTCCAAATCTTGTTGTAAGTGGTGGTTTTCCCTGCCCCCATTTTGTATTGTTGGCTACAGACTGGAGTGGAGAAGTGTTGGGAAATAACTTGACTAAAACTGTGTAAATGTTACAGGGAGAGAAGGGAGGACTTTTTTCAGTGGTAGCCCTGTGCTAAGCATCTTGGCAAGTTCTGCCCTGTGTCTTTTTGCAATTATTAGTGCTGCTTTTGAAGCACTGCTGTGAGGACCAAGCAACACGTTAATAGATTTCCCGGTGGGCTAATATCAGGTGGGAGAGGCAGATTTCTACCAAGGAAATGACGTGGAGGGAAATATTAACTCCCTTCACCCCAGCTCTGTGACCCCAGTCTAAACTGGACCATTCCTACCTGTTTTTAAAGTATGCAATGGGAGCCTGATCACAGAATCCCAAATGCAATTTGGCTATGCAATAACTGGACCATAAGCCTTGAGTGGGAGAAATGGATGTTTACCTCACTTAACGAAAATCACTGGGTATCCACATGCTGATACTATCAACTGCTCTAGCCTAGCTCATAGAGTTGTTATGAGGCTAAAATGATCCTTTGAACCTTCTAGAGGAAGGACAGGATGCAGATACTTGGTTATTATGCTGTGCACACATAAATTGCTCTTTGCCCACCAAGACTGGTTCAAACGGAACAGTCCCATTAAATTCATTGTTGAGAATAACTATGTGTGTACATTCTTCTGCATGTGGAGTTAGTTTGACTGTTAGGTAAATTGAGCAGTCTCTGTTTGCACAGAGAAATTTGTGTGCAAATTTGACCCTTGAGAGGCATTGCATCATAGTGGGAGTCTAGAGATTCTAGCCCTACTGGAATTGGCCATTCTTCTGTGTCTAATTGGCCTCTTTTCTTGTACTTTTGCTAGAATTATTCATCAGTTTAGCATCTTCTGCTCCCACCAGCCTTGATTAAATAATCCACGCAATGCCTGTTCCTGTATCTACTGAGTCAAATAATAAAATGGGGAAGCCCTCTCCATTCTCTTTATGGAACAGGGAACCAAAACTTGGCATATTTAAGTTATTGTATAAAAATGCAGTCATAAAGGAATTATTATTTATGTCATAATTGTCTTTCATTGTGTTGCTTGAATAATGGCATAATGTATTATAATGCATCTTAGTATGTTGTGTTCTTCCTGACTTTTCAGTGTCACATAAGATATATAAGCAATTATGCAGGCAAAATGAGTGAGGACACGTTTTCTTGACGGTTTGTCTTAACTATTAAAGACTCTGAATTTGAAATTTATTCTTTCTTTACAAAGCTGGAGAGATCAATCTGCTAGACACTGATTTTAATGTGGAAACCAAAATCAGACCTATTTGGTCCCCCGGTGCTTTAATGTATTATGGAAGAGCTGAGCTTCAGGCAAGCGATCACAGGTAACATCATCTAAAGTGGAACTTGTGTCTTTTGAAGCAGTGCTAATGTTGTTATCTTGGTTTATGCTTTTCTGCATTGTTGCGCAATCATGGAGGATGGTACACCACCATAGCTTGGTGGTAGGGCACATGGTTTTCTGTAGAAGGTTCCAACACATAATTTGCAAAACCAAGTATTGAAAATTACATGTTATGTGGGTCTGAGTGATTTTTTAAAAGCTGATACTGTGCATTTAATTTTTAATGTCCTGTCAGCATGTGTTTCCTCTCCCTCATGCTCTCATACAATCATCACTACCTCGTTTCATGCCCTATTTTAATTACTATTTCTCTGGATAAAATGTAGGCCTGTTTTAGCTATTGTGGAAGTGGAAGTCCAAGAGGTCTGCACAGCTGCCCGGGAGCATGTTTTCCAGGAAGTCTCTTCCTTCCAAGGACCTCTGGATGCCACAGTAGTAGTGACTTTGCAGACACCATCCCCTGAAGAGATAGATGAATTTCCTGAGGACTTGCGCACTGAACTTATGCAGATATTTGAGAGTTACGGCATTGTTGTACTTGTTAGGTAAAAAAATTATTCATATTTGTAGCTATCTGGCAGAACAACTCTGTCTTACAGGCCCTGTGGAATTGCATCAAATCCAGCAGGGCCCTGATGTTAGGTGGCACCAGGTAGGGGCCAAAAAAGCACTGGCCCTGGTTGAGGCCAGTTTAACAGTAGAAGAGCCGGGGACCACCAAGAGGTTTGCATGTGCCAACCTCAAACTTCTCAGCTATCTAACTATCTCCTCTTTGCCTCTTTTCTTATTAGGATCAATGGAGCTCAGATGCTGGTAACCTTTTCAGAAAGCAGGTCTGCTCTCCATGTTCTTGATGTAGATGGTGTCAAGGTAAAAAAAACCTCACTGTGCTCATTTAGACACTTGAGTCATGGATAATGCTTAACATATTAGCTAGATCATCAGAGAACGTTTTTCTGTTATCATTCTCATTGATTTCACTGGAAGCCTGATCTTTTGACAGTTGTCATTTCAAATACAGAGATGTCATTTTGCTGAATCTGAGTTTGTAGCTTTCAGACTGACCAATATTTTGGGCCCATGTTACCATTTGTAATATGCAGCTGTTCTCCTGACTTGGTTCTGATTCAGACAGTCCAATGTCAGGAGTGGGGGAGCTTGATTCGATTGGGCAAGAAGCACCTCCTGGGTCTGTTTCAAATTGGAAAAATAGCACAGGGTCAGAAGGAAGGCTGAAGCCCCTTCCCCGCTCTGTGCCACAGTCCTTATCCTATGCGCTTGGAAGAATGTCCCCCCCCCCCCCACTCCTGACAGCTGACTGTCTGAGTCAAAGTCAGGTCAAAGGAACGCAGACCCTACTGTCACAAATCATGATAGGTAGTTTGACCCTTGGTGTCAGCTGTACAAGGTCGGTCTGAAAATTACTAGCTGATAGTTTTGACTGCTCAAGCACTGAGTACCACTTTGACATTTTAAAGGTTGACACATTTATTGGAACTTGAGCTTTCATAGGCATGAGCCCAATTCACAGATCCTCAAGCAACCTGAAGAAAATGAATGTATCTTTAAAGTGTCACAGTGGAAACATAGCAAACCCCTCAGTATGTATCCCCTGAGCTTGAAAAGTCACAAGTACTGATCTAGGGAGTCTACAGAAAATAATCCATTTTGCACAAGGAGCTGCATCAAGGCAGGTGCAGCAGTGGCGTAGGAGGTTAAGACCTCGTAGGAGCAGCAGTGGCGTAGGAGGTTAAGAGCTCGTGTATCTAATCTGGAGGAACCGGGTTTGATTCCCAGCTCTGCCACCCGAGCTGTGGAGGCTTATCTGGGGAATTCAGATTAGCCTGTACACTCCCACACACGCCAGATGGGTGACCTTGGGCTAGTCACAGCTTCTCGGAGCTCTCTCAGCCCCACCCACCCTCACAGGGTGTTTGTTGTGAGGGGGGAAGGGCAAGGAGATTGTAAGCCCCTTTGAGTCTCCTGCAGGAGATAAAGGGGGGATATAAATCCAAACTCTTCTTCTTCTTCTTCTTCTTCTTCAGGTGAAGTATCTGAAATTTACTGTCCCCTTGCATACTTGTTTGAGCTTTTGCTCAGGTTGCAGGGCCTACTCCACTTACTGAAGAGTGAGCGAAATGCATTCAGTGGATTTCTTTTTCCAGTTGTTGCCCCTTGTGTATTGTTTTTCAGAGATTCCCTCAACCCTCAGCAGCAGTTTTTCAGGGACAAAAGGAGGCAGTTAGTAAGACGATTACAAAATCCAGGTAGATCAGATTTTGCTGTTGAATAAGCCCCTCCCTCTTGAGTGTTGATTGGATTAATTCCCCATTAAGATATCTCTAAAACCAGTTTTCTGAGTGCTCCTTAAAATGTACCACTATCTAGAGGCCACATTTAGCCCCACAGAAGTTTTTAAAGTACCAGAACAGTTTCCTAAAGATTAAAATGTACTCTAATTGCTAATGAGCTTTTTAGATTGCAGTGACAAACTCTTATATCACTTAGCACTTAGAAATAACACTGTACTTTAAAAAGCAACTCTAGCATTTGTGATTTTGATTGGGGAAGCAGCCTGAATAGCCTTCAGTAGTCCAATCTTGATAGATCTCAGAAACTAAAGCAAGTTTGGCCTCGGTTAGTATTGGGATGGGAGACCGTCTAGGAATATGGGGTTGCTGTACAGAGGAAGGCAATGGCAAACCACCTCTGCTCCGTCTGGATTTTGGGGTGTCTGTGAGTCACTTGCAACTTGATAGCATGCAATTACTGTCATCATGATTGGGGAGAAGGCAGTGCAGGGGCAGTCTCCCCACAAACAGCATTGCAATTCCAATCCATTTTTGGAACCCCTTCATGATTTCTTTTAAGAGAAGGTTGAAATGACAGCAGATCTGATCATAGGTCTCTTGTATTATGTGTAGTTTGTCCTTTAAATGCAATTATAATGTATATTTGACATCTTAACACAGATCTCAGAGCATGAGAAATACCTTTTAACTGCAACACCAGGCAACTGGCAGTTTTCATTACTCTCTTTAGGATACTTAATTTTTTTTTTAATTTTCATTTTGCTGAAAAGGTTGTCTCTTGCACTCCATTTGTGCCTGGATCTAATTTATGCAGTGTAATGTGGTCAGTCAAGGGGAAAGTAATCCATTCTTTCTCATGATACAGATTAAAGGCAATACAGTGAAGATCTGGCCTAAAACCAAAGACTGGCTTCAGGGTCTTCAGGAGGAGATTGCGAGGAAGCGAGACAGCCTTGTTCCCATGTCACCCACAGCAAACTCCTGCCTTCTGGAGGAAAATTTTGATTTCTCAAGTTTAGATTATGAATCAGAAGGTGTGTGGCACAAACTGTAGATTAAGCTATGAGCTTTCAGCTTTTGGTCATTCTCTGTATTGTTCCCTTTTTTGTTTCCAATATATCAGCAAGACTATTAAATTCATAATTTTTAGTCATTAAACTCCATATGGCTTCAGATTGTTAAAACAAAGATCCATAATTTATTCTACACTTTCTATACTGGGACTTGCTGTCACGGAAAGAATCCTTCAGGCATGTGAATTGGAGCCCTCTTGCTGCAGTTCCTCATGTTGGACTGAAATTTTCCTGAATTTTGGAAGGAGCTTGTTGAGTCGCATGCTGGGCAGGAGGAGAGGAATCTTGGAAGCTCTGATGTGTATGTGGAGACTCTGTGCTTCTCCGTTTTGTAGATCATTGTCTGGGCAATTGCTAATCCTTTCAGCTGCGTTCTCTTTGTAGCGATCCCATGGATCCCTTTCTTTTTTCTTTTAAAAGGAATGTTTGTCAGTGGTAAGGAAAAGGATAGAAAATGTATTCTTCAGTTCCTATTTACTCACTACTGTCATGTCTTCTGGTTTAGGTGATATTATAGATGATGAAGATGATTATTTAGATGACATTGCAGTAGCAGAAGATTTGCTGGATGGGCCTGAATATTTGACGATGGCATCTATGGTCCATGCAAACAAATCTCACCTTGTTGGAAGATGTCTTCAGCCATACAAAGGTAACCTTCATAGCTACTTTAAAAGATGGTGGAAAATGGTAGCCCTAGATGTAACAATGGCCCACTGAGATCATAGGCTTTTGGGAGATGCCTTCCTATACAAGGGATCTATAAATAGAAAGCAATAAGCCCAAATATTGTGTGCATACAAGTGTGCATGGCCCTGCATTCTACAAATTTGGCTTGTTAATGTCATCATTGTCTTGATTTATATATATAATTGAAACATGCTTTTTGTCACTTTTGCCTGCCTGTAACACAGGTCCTCAATTGTAATCACAATCTGACTTCTAACACATTTTGAAGTCAATAAAAAGGCCTCCACGTGATTGGACCCTCAATCAGACAATGAAAAACTGGGTAGAGAACCATATTCTCTGCATTTCAGATATCATTATAAACTCTGGTTTCTATACTGTGGCTTGAGTCAGGATGTCCAAATGCAGAAGGTTTTATCAGTTGGTAGCAAGCTGGAATTTCCAGTTAGGATTTGTAAACCAAAGTTAGTACTAATTATAGTTTGTTGGGGATGCTGCCTCTTGCACTCACCTAGCCATGCAGATGGCAGTATAGGGAAGATGTCCTCCCTTCTGGGCAGTGGGAGGAGGCAAGAAACGAAAGGGTTTATACGCAAGGGTTTGTACACAAGCCAGGATTTGCTACTTATATCTGGTAAACAAACCAGACCTTGTTGCCCAAGAAACATTTAAAACAAACCATGGTTTGTCATAACATCTGAATGCAACCTTTATCTCTGGGAGCTGGATCATTTTATTTTAAACTGGTCAATGGAGACACTAAAAATGGACTTGTGTGTGAGGTCCAATTTAGTTGCCATCAACTGTTGAAAGCTAATCTATGCTGATTCATTGTGTGAGCATCAGATTTCAGATGACTGACTTGCCATAGGCTAGAGTCTGTCTGTAAATACAAATAATTTTCCCAGCTTGACAGTATATTGTGCAGCATATGCAGAAGCCTTATGCATCACTGTATGTATTGGATGTGCATATAATGTGCACTCAGTCCTTTTCAGAAAGCTCTGTGGTGTTGTGTATTCCTTGCAAGCCTGTCACCTGACTACACCATAGGATGCGAGCCACTACACCATAGGATGCTCTGAATTTGTCTAGTACTTGGAGAAATTGCTTCCTTCTTGGAAGCATTCTCGGTGGTTGTTTTCCCCATTAGGAATAATAGGAATCAACGGCTAGGCTTAAAAAGCAGGTGCATGAGAGAAGAAGATGGCTTGAGTTCAGTGGCGTAGCTATGGAAAATGGAGCCTGGGTCAGGCTTTGATTCCCCCCCTTTGGGGCCCCTTTACCCCGCCCCTCATGTGCCCTGCGCCCCGCACCCCACTTACCTTAGCCAGCAACTAGGCCTGGCGGGGCGAGGGGGGAATGGCTTGGTCTGGGCATGCCATTGGCCAGCCTGATGGGCTGTGAGCATGCTTTCCAGAGAGATGGAGAGCAAGCCCACGGCCCACCAGGTCAGCTGATGGGGTGCAGGCCTTGTCCCGGGCGGTCCGCGCATGTCATGCCCAGGCCCAGCCACACCCCTCCTCCTTCCCAGAAGTGTGGGCGATGATGTTCGCGCCCCCCCTTATGTGATGCAGCGGGGGCTGCCCAGGTCAAATATCCCCACATGTCCCCATTGCAGCTACACTTATGCTTGAGTGTATGTCACTGAAAGTTTGGGAACAGGGTTACAAGATCTTCTGGAATTGCAACTGATCTTCAGGCTATTGAATTTCCCTGGAGAAAATGGTTGCTTTGGAGGGTGGACTCTATGGCAGTTTACCCCACAAAGGCTCTTCCCTTCTCCAAACCGCTCCCTCACCAAGACTCCCCCTTCCCCCAAATGTCCAGAAATGTCCTGAATCAGATTTCACTGCGCTATTGGGGAAGCTTATTCCTGAAGTACATGGTTGTGCCTCATATTCACTTCCCAGTTTCCCTTCTTTTGCTGGTAACGTCTAATTTTGGTGTTGTATTTTTCATTCTGTCTTGGTTTCTCTTACATTGGTAATTATTTTGACATATTTCCTAGATGATGCTGACCTGGCTGAGGCAAAACAAGAGCTAGAAGGAAATGGAGAGTTTCGCCATCGTTCCCCAAGCAGGTCTTTTTCTGTCCCTGGTAGGCCTCAGCCACCACAGCGACCACCCCCTCCAGGTTAGAGCGTAGTGGTAAGGTTGCCAACTGTGAGTTAGGAAATTCCTAGAGATTTGTGGGTGGAGTCTGGGGAGGGAGCTCAGCCAGGGATGTGATGCCATAGAATTCATCCTTCGAAGCTGCCACAGTCTTCAAGGGAATTGATCTCTGTTCTCTGGAGAGCATTTGTAATTTTGGGGGATCTCCATCCCCCACCTGGAGGCTGGCAACTATGGCGTAGGAGGCGTAGGAGCAGCAGTGGCGTAGGAGGTTAAGAGCTTGAGTATCTAATCTGGAGGAACCGGGTTTGATTCCCCGCTCTGCCACTGAAGCTGTGGAGGCTTATCTGGGGAATTCAAATTTGCCTGTACACTCCCACACACGCCAGCTGGGTGACCTTGGGCTAGTCACAGCTTCTCGGAGCTCTCTCAGCCCCACCTACCTCACAGGGTGTTTGTTGTGAGGGGGGAAGGGCAAGGAGATTGTAAGCCCCTTTGAGTCTCCTGCAGGAGATAAAGGGGGGATAGAAATCCAAACTCTTCTTCTTCTTCTTCTTCTTCTAATGTACCTCCCTGGGCTGAAAACAACTCTACGGGAACCCTTTAAATTGTGGCTCAAAAACATTTACATAAGAAGGGGCAGGAGCTCAGGGTAAAGGTGATTTTAAAATGTTCTGAGAAAAGCTCTACAAACTGTGAGCATTGAGAATATTTACATAATTTTCCTATTGTGTATGATTCATTCTGCAATTGCTAGTCATGGGGAGGAGCTGTGCAGAATACAGATGCCTCAGCCCACAAAACCACGGGAGAGTCTCATTCAGCCATTTTCCCCATGTTTAGAGTTTTAACAAGACGCTAACCATTCAAGCCTGTCTTTGCAGCCATGACCTCTAGGTGCATAAATATTAATTTCTCATGAGACTGACTATTGTGCCTAGTGCTGCATTCTCTACTTCTGCGGAATTACCAAACAGACATGCCCTATGCCCAAACTCTGTTCAGCTGAGGGAGGCAGGGTCAGGAAACGCAAAACTCAATGATGAATTGGCAACTGGAGCAGATGTGGGGGCTGATTTTGCATCCACCCCATGCAGCTCCTTGACTTACATTAAGTACAAGTTCTTTGCCAGCACCAGAAACAGGAGCAAGCAGAATGTTTTTCTGCTGCTACTGGAGTTCACTAGGCTCTACCTGCTGACTTTTTCCAAGCTCCACCTCCATCCAAGTGCCACTGTATGGAATCAAAGGTTGGCAATGTTGCCATGTTAGTCTGTAGGACTTTCACTCTGATGTGTATGTACACAGTGTATCTGATAGCTATTCACTGTCTTCCCTTCCAGCTGGATTATCTGTTAAAAAGTCCACATCAGATGGTTCCATCTCTTCAGGGGGTCACTCCCTGTCCTCCATCTTGCAAACAGCAAAGCTCCTTCCAGGAGCACCACAGCAGCCAGTGAGTAATTGAGCATAATTTTTCAAAGAATATAAGTGTAAAAGTCCCCATGTGTGAAAGTGTCACCCATGTCTAGTTGGATTAATAACCCCTACAAAGGCGAGAGACTTGCAGAAGTAGCTGCTCCATGTCTCTTCTCCTGAAAACTGCTGAAGATCAGGAGATTGGCCTGAACAACATGTAATGTGTTGTTAGGCAGTTGTATGTGGGGAGGGGGAGTTGTAAGAATTGGGCAAAATCACCCCCTTGCTCTTGTTCAGCATTCAGGCCTGCTACTCTTGTGTGGAGCAAGGGGAACACAGTTTCTCTAGGAGATAATGACTAATGGTAAACTACTGTATAAACCAGTGGTTCTCAACCTTCCTAACGCTGCGACTCTTTAATACAGTTCCTCATGTGGTGACCCCCAACCATAAAATTATTTGTGTCTCGGTTCCTAAGACCATCGGAAATAATGTGTTTTCCGATGGTCTTAGGCAACCCCTGTGAAAGGGTCATTCGACCTCAAAGGGGTTGCGACCCACAGGTTGAGAATTGCTGGTATAAACTATAAAATAATACTACAGTCACTACCACAGATACCAAAATCATGCACAGGCAACTTTCTCACCTGCTAATTCTTAAAACATGGAAAGCAGTGTTTACAAATCTTCCCTTTCAACCACTACCTGTGTTTAGCAGCAAGCCACTTTTATTTCTTAAATTCATATCCCTAGTGATACCCTCAAAATAGCTTATCAGAATATTAAAACCATAAGAAAAAATGAACATTATAAAACTCTTCCTTCAAGAATCTTTATCACATACACAGAAATCTGTTGCCTCTGATTCAGAGGTGAAGAACACTCCCCCAAAATCTGTGTTCATAATTTCCTGAATGCCAGAAGCAAGGTGGCCAGACTTCTCTGGGCTTAGAGTTCTAAAGGTATGGTACCATGGCTGAGAAGGTCATTGTATTGACCTTTTTCACAGAGAGTTCCTACCACCTTCCACAACCTCTCTCCTACAGTGCAGGCTTCTAGGTAGGTCAGTCAGTTGCAAATCTACCAGCCTTCTTTAATAGTTGCCCCTCACTCAGATACTGCACAGTGCTAAGGGAGAATAGAACTCAAACACTTGGATTTACGCACAATCACCATTTATACCTATCCTTTGATATATTCCTGTCCTATTCCTGTCCTTTTTTACAAATAGCTTGGTACAGTGATGGAATCTAATTTGGTGAACCGGGTTTGATTCCTCACTCCTACACTTGAAACCTGCTGGTTGAACTTGGGCTAGACACATTTCTCTCTGAATTCTCTCAGCCCTACCTGCCTCACAAGGTGCTTGTTGTAGGGACAGGAAGGAAGAAGTTTGTAAGTCACTTTGAGGGTATAAATCCAAATTCTTTAACTCCTGCCTTTCTATACCCATATTCAAGGTGGCTTACAATGTGCTCTCTCTGTCTCTCTCTGTCTCTCTCTCTGTCTCTCTTTCTATATATATATGTGTGTGCGTGTGCGTGTGCATGTGCGTGTGCATGTGCGTGCATGCGTTTGTCTTCTCACATTCCACCAGCTTTCATTGGTTGTTCTTAGGGAGAGGTGGGACCTAACCTGTTCATCACAGCTGTGGATTTAGCTGCCACCTGACGAACATTGGCTAGTGGCACCAGCCTCAACAGGATTGGGGCTAGAGGAATATATGAGAGAATGCATTATTTTATGTGAAAGAGATTATTCATGATCAGTAACAAAAAGCCAGTCACTGTGGGAAATTAATAAGATTACTTTCCTCTTTGTACTTCACTTTAAAGAGTGACCGGATATTATAGCTGCTCTGTATTTTACTTTCTTTGGGGCTCATTCTCTTTCTTGTTTCCTTTTTTATTTGTGTAAGCCAAAATCACGGACTGGAATTAGTAAGCCGTATAATGTCAAGCAGATCAAGACTACCACCCCACAGGAGGCCGAGGAAGCAATTCGGTGCCTAATGCAAACAAAAGCAGGTAAATTGAGCTGAGCTTTCTGCTGAGAATTTTGACTTCCTTTCATAAGTATGGCAGACAGAACAAATGTCTCTTTCTGGAGCCCTCATCAAATGTTAATACTGCTATTCTTGTGTGCTGTGAAGTGTAACATGGGAAGCAAACTGTCCATTTGCTGAACAGGAGCCCTTGTCTTTTGTTTCATTCTGCACCGTTGATCTGTTTTTCAAGTGACTTCATGAAGTCAACACAATCCTGAATGCCAGAATGTGGCTGGCAGAATGTGGATGCCAGCCACAGATGCAGGCAAAATGTTAAGAACAAGATCCACCAGACCACGGCCACACAGCCCGGAAAACCCACCACAACCAGTTGAATGCGGCCGTGAAAGCCTTCGACAATACATTGCTAAAGATGTTTCTTGGAATATCAGTGTTCTTGAGCTACCGAAATAATAAAGTGCTAAGTAAAAATGGTTTCCTTCAATTGAAATGATTTGGAAGTTGATCTAAATTTACTTGTGAAGCTGATCTAAATTTACTTGCATTTACAGAAGTTCTAGTCTAGCTCTGTTATTCTCAAAACTGTGGTCTCCCAATAGTCTGTAGTGTTTTCAATTGGTCTGCAAGCAATCTGAATCATTATTCTTGCAGTCTGATCCATTTGTATAGAACACATGGACTGGGGGTGTTGCTTAGGTTGTAGATTGTTTCCTGTCACTAAGGCAGTTGTCTATAAACCTAAGTTCTGCTATTCAGGGTCAGGTTTTATACTGCAGTTTACAATGATAAGTCTAGGTGGAAATGTACAAGTTGGTTACTACATGGTTCACCTGCCTCAGGTGGGGAGTCTCTGGCTGCCTGCAACTGCCATCGCTACGTGGAGAATGTATGTACAGTGAGCACTCCACGACTTTAAATGGTTTGTGAAAATTTGAAGGTGGGTATTGCTAAAGTTCCATAGAGATGGGTCTGATTCATGTCTGGATGGGAAATCACTAGGAACCATGTATAAACCATTTATAAGTTATCTGCAGAGAAAGCAACATAGAAGTGTAAGTAATCAACAATGTCCCATTACTCATGGAACACTTAGCTACGTGGTGCAGCTGAAGTGTGGTTTCTTTGCGGTTCTCTGTTTACTCATGAGGAGGCAGCCCAGTCCTCCCTGCAGCTCGTCTCAAGGGGCCTCTTTTTCCTGGTTCTCTTAACTCCACCACTCTTAGAGGCACAGATCTCATAACACTCAGTTGTCTCAATACTATAGAGCTGATATTCTCCCATTGCCCCTCCCCCCCCTCTCTCTCAGTCTCTGCTGCTGTGGTAGACAGTCTTCTTTTTAAAAAGAGGCTTGTCTGGAAAAAAGTTTTTAAAAGCCCTCATTAGGGAGGGCAGAAGCAGAGCAGGGAAGATGGGCTGGAGCCAGAAACAGACCCTGCTTGTGCTGTTCCTTGCAAAAGCCTTTGTTATATTGATATATCAAAATGAACATTAGAGAAGCAGGAAGGAGCAGGCAATATGGAATGGGGGAAGGAGGAAGGCAAGGACAGCAGTGTGAGGAGTGGGGAGGGTGGAGCTGGGCAGGCTGGCTGTGGATGGAGGAAACAGGTCCAAGGCAAAGCTGTGCTCCCCTCTCTGGCGGTGAAGCAAAATTAAATTCATGCTGCAAGAGGTCTCACTTGCAGTGGGGAGACTAGAATGTGAAAGTGGGGCTGGAGGAGAAACGTCTGTACAAGTAATCTTGCTGTGACAGACATTTGCCCCCATCGCGAAGAGATACTGTGTGCGTAATCGGCCAAAGTGAATAGTTTCCAGCTTTCTAGAAGTGCCACCTTGTGATAGGAATTTAGGCTGGAAAAATTGACTTGCCAATTTCCACACATTCAGCCCTTCTAAAAGGGACATTTTTTCTCTAGATTTGTTGGCCAACAATATGCTTGAAGTTGAATCTCTAACATCACAGTGTTGATTTTTAGAATTGAGCCACTGTAATAAGACTCATGAGGAGATTATTTGGGTTGGCATCTTCATGTTCAGGGCAAGGCTGAATAATTTCTTGATGTAGAAATTTAATTCTTGTTTAAGTCTTACTGTTCATTTCAGTTTTACATTTTTGCTTTTGATTCTTCTTGGAGGAAACAAGAGAGGCTAAATTCATTTTAGTGTGTGTGTTTTTTTCAAAGTTCGTTAGTTTTAGAATTTTTTTTATCCTGTAGTATTTTTGTGGAAAAACCTCATGCTAATAATATATTCTAATTTAAATAAATAACAACCAGTTGTCAGAACAGCTTTTGTTGAAATTCATTACCACAGTGATTACCAATGAAGTGCTGACCAGTTTAGTAATATTCTTACCTTTGATAGCTATTTGAAGCCAAGATGGTATGGCTCTTAGTCACAATAGATTGAAACATTATTCAGAATAAGAGTATCTGAGAAAAGTTATGCATTCTGTATGCTAGATATATTCCAAAAGGCATTTCTATTTTTTTCATTGTAGTGACACCAGAGGAAGCCCTGGCACCCGCTCCTATAAGAACACAGGTCATCATGAAACCTGAAACCTTTCCCATTGTCACAAAGCCAGCACCACTTCACAGCCTGCAGCCAACCCCAGTGTTCGTTCCTCATCGGCCTCCACCCAAAGTACCCACTAAGAAGCCCGTATCATTGCAAAAGTCCAGAGCGAAGCTTGCACATGTAAGTGCCACACTTTCTTTTATCTAGCAGTATGCACAGGAGTCCCTTAATGTAGGCTGTTAACACCTAGATGGCTTTTTTCTGGCCTGCTTATGCAATGGTATTAGATAAGTGTGACATTTGCAAGCTAATAATGCAACACTCACTGGGGTAATTAGGTACTGAGTCTTTTTCTCTTCTTAAGAGATACTATTGTTACATTTGTAAGTACGCAGGAAGAGAGCAGAGTCTTAATGCAAATGAATTAATCAGGCTTCTACTAAGATTTATACTCCAGTTCCTCATGTATGTTAAAACTATTCCTGCAACACGGCACATTGTAGAGAGTATCTCATACTTTAACTGTGCAGTCCCAAGGGGGGTGGGGCTGAAGCTGCACTGGAAGCAGTGGAAGGGTTGCACCAGTGCCCGTGCCAACAGCACCATGCAAACGAGCACAGATGCTGGCACAGTCTTACCTTGACAGCTGGCCAACACAGTGCCCGAACCCAAAAGCTGGCCCCTGCAGGAGCTGGCCCCTGCTGCAAATACCCACTTTGGCAAAGAGGGGGGCGTTCCTGGCTGTGGAGCTGACTTTAAACCCAGGAATGCCCTCCTTCAGCAGCACAGACTTATGCCATCGAAAAAGGTGGCATAAGTCATAGTCCACTGTGGACTTTCCCAGAGGGAAAAAGGAGTTTCTCCTTCTCTCCCAGCACCTGTGCTGCCAATTACCTCTTTGGAGGCAAAATGGTACTAGTGTCCTCAGCCACTGCTCTACTCCCCCACCCCATCTTTGGATTGGGCTATTCATTGCTGTTGTATTTTAAAAATATCGATCAGGCTCACATCTTTCACTTTGCATTTCCTTCAAAGTAGATTTATTCAAGGAGACTCAAAAAACTGCAACTTTGGTTTTTGGAATTTTGCAGATCCAGGGAGTGCATGATTATTGGCTTATATGTGCTTAAATTGCATGGGCTATCTCGGTTCTGAAACCATATTTGAATTTTTGTGGCCCTTTAAAGGATTTTTTTTACAGCAGGTGTTATGGTTGGGTACTCAAGGGAAATAGAGGTGGCATGTGCTGATCTTTGAAAGAAATTAAAGTAGAGGGTTTTTTAGGAATTTGACGTGTGTACAGAATCATTAGGCTAATAGCTCATACAGTATACCAGTGTTGTTTGGCCAGGCTTGAGGCAAACTTTCATTGTGTGTTTTTCTACCCTTAGTGATGTGTTGGTGGAATAGTAGTTGACTGAGATTTTGTCATCTTTTTCTCAGCCCCACTCGCCAGAAGAGCAGTTTGAAAAGTCTGTGGGTCACTTCTCCTTTGCACTGCCAGAACCTTACCTTGAATCAAGAGCTGTTACCAGTCCTACAAGGACAGCCCCTGTTCCTAAGCCAAGAACCATGCAGCCTGGCAAAATCTCTGAGAGGAGGAGCAGTGAAAGGGAACCGGCACGGCATCTGTTAGAGGACAGTTCTGTTTGTCCGCCTCAGAATTCTGACTTTGCTCCAAGAGTTCCACCCAGGAGAAAGAAATCTGCCCCCTCTGATTTTCACCTCCACGTTCTCCAGAGTAGTGACAGCTTGATCCTGAAGGGTTTAACATTCAATTCCAATAACAACAACAACCCATCAGAACATTGTTCTGTAACACAGGATTCTGGTGCTCTTCCTCTTTGTCCAACAGAGTCATGTTTTCCTGCAGCCACCCTCATTGCCAGCCCAGTTGACGACAGTGGTAAGTTCTTGAGGCCAACTTCTTCAGAGCTGGATGCTGGCCTGCAGGTTCCTCTTCCCCTTAATAGCCATCAGCCAGGGCAGCTCTTAAACAATGATTTTCTTACAGGAAGCACCTGTTTGTTAAGCCTTGAGGAAGACTTTGTCCCTCATCAGTCAATAGCTTCATCATTGCCTATCAGCCCAAAACATGCTCCAAAAGATCTAGAACTCTCCAGTCCAACAGATTTCAGTCACTGGGTTACCTTTGGTGAAGATGGCAACAGCAATACAACATCTCAAGAGCTTACTGAATTGCTTACCCTCAAGCAAAAGCAAAAAACCTCTGTGGACACAAGCCCTGATTTACAGCTTTGAGCCTCATCTCCCCCACCCCCTTGATTTTCCTATACCAGGGGTAGGGAACCTGCGGCTCTCCAGATGTTCAGGAACTACAGCTTGAAGTCATGCCCGCGGGGTCGCAAGGAAGAGGCGAGATGCGGAGATATCATCTGGTGGAGAGTGCCAGCAACAGGAAGCGCAGGATTCCGTGATCCTAGCAACTCTGCCGTGTGCTCGGCCCTGGCACCTTTTATTAGGGTTTACAATAGGGGCGGCAATGGGGGCGTACCGGGAGGTGGGAGAGCTGGAGAGCGGGAGAGTATCATATGATACATGACATCATGGAGTTGCCTACGTGCGGGAGGAAGCGTCCGTGTCTGGGTCTAATCCACACCTGGGGGCAAGAGCCCCTTTGTCCCTTTGTCTGGGACACCTGGTGACCGTGAGTCAGGCATCTCATGACCTGTGACTCACGCGGGGAAGCGAAGAGGTGGGGGGCGTGTGTCGCGCCCAGAAAGGCCGCAGCTGGCACCGGCATTACAAGCGCTCTATCTGCGGTTCTGCTGGGTCCGCGGGCCCATCCCTACATCCCCCCCCCCATTTCCTAACGTTTTAGAAGCCCGGGCAGACGCTTGAATTAGTTAGGACAATTTAGAGGAGCAGCTTGCCTCCCCAGGAACCCTCTCAAGCTGGCTGAGTTGTTTGTGCAGCATGAGAACTTGGCGGTTCCCTCGCGTAGGGGAAGGTCAAAGGGCTTCTTACATGCATTATAAGCAAGGCTAGAAATACATTGCATAGAAAAGGCTCAACAATAAGGCATACAATCAAACCAATGCAGGAATTGAACAGTAGTACGGTATCCTGGCAACTCCGCGGCACTTTCATATGAATCAACAATAACAAGCAATCCAATAAGCGACATGATTATCTAAGGTTGCTTGACAAAGCTCACACCTGCTGCTTTCCAGGAGGCCAAGAGCATCCAAAGCGGTCGAGGTGGAGTTGATGGACTTACCTGAAGCAGGCCAGGCGGTAATAGTCTTGGCGTTACAGGAAACAAGTCCGGAGACTCCCACAAGGGAAGTCATGTGAAACAAACTCTGCCTCGGAAGAAGGGCAACCGTTGCTCCAGCAAGAGAGGGTCGAGGAAGCGGGTGGCCGGTAGTATACCGCGGGCTCCACGGTAGGAGCCTGAGGCAAAGGCGATGGTAAAGGCTGAGACAGCAGAGAGTCCAGCCGGAAAGATGAGCGGGGATGTAACAGCAACAAAATAACATAACTTCTAGAGATTCAAGGCATGCAATAACTTCCAGCGGTCAGTTGGAGGTTACAGTAAACAATAAAGCATTGCTCGCTTGTCGTAAAACTGGATGATGTATGCGGGAGGGAGGCAGCCCGTGGCTGCATAATTGTCCAATGCATGGCTCTTGTTGTTTGACTACCGGCTTATGGAGCAATGGTGAGTAGAGTCCATGGATTTCCTCAAAGAGCATAGGGAGGAGGCTACTGATAGTCTTTAGCATTACAAGTTCCAGTGACTCCCGCGGAAGGCAAGGCTGCGGGGAGAGGCATGTTCGATAACAATCCAAGTGGCTGGAAACAAGGCGGAGGGTTCGAGAACAGCGGAGGAGGAGTTCAAGGGTTGAAAACCCTATTAGGAATGTTCCTGGCTGCAACTCAAGCTGTCAGCCAGGGGGGAGAGTGACTGAGAGGGAGAAAGGATGGCGACTGTAGATGAGGAGGCAGCGACACCACGGCAGCATCAACCTCTGAGCGCATAACTGGCCCAGAGCTGCCGTTCCCCTGGGGGGGGGCCCAGCGAGGGCTCTGCGATCTCCGTGGAAGAATATAGGTGTGCTGGCTCCAGAGAGATCCCTCCCATCTCATTGCCCCAGGCTGTGGGGGGCAATCTTGTGGACCACCTCCTCAGCAGAGGCTGGCTGGAGTGGGATCCTCCAGGGAGACCCGCTCCATCTCTCCCGGGATAAGGGCTGGCCTGGCATGGCCCGAGCTGGACTCCCTGTATGGAGAGAGAGAGAAACAAACAACGCTTTTCCCCTAGGGGATTTCGCGCTGGCGAGAGTTAGTTCTCATAGATGACAATGGAAAACCCTGGAGCCCTGAGTGGGGGCACTACTCCCCTGTCTTTAGTTTGTTTGGCCAAGATCTCACCTTAAAGATGCAGTTGGCCCCACATTCCAGTGACTCGGCTTGCAACATTCAAGGGCATTTAGGAACACTATAACACAAGGGTGGAGACATGAAGAGGGCTCCCTCAGAGCTTGGGGGGAGGGGAGTGAGGAAAGGTCACACCCAGGTCGGGTGCTTGTTTGCAGAAACTTAATCCCAATCCACTGTGTGTGTCTAAAGTGTGGGTTTCTAGCAAAGCAACTTAAACAGTTCACAACTATAGTCTCATATCTTAATATAACAATGCATAGAGAGGAGTTTAGAAAGAGAAAGAATGCAGAGGAGGAACAGTTTCTGGGCTTGAGGTTTGATCACCTACGAGCAACTTGAGAGGAGGGTTTTGCAAAAAAAAAACCCCTTTTATCAAATCCTAGATCTAGAGGAGTTGGGGTGTGTCAGCCCATTCGAGAGAAAGGAGGAGAAAGGGAGGGGGGAAGGGTTTGGAAGTTAACCCTACCTTCCCCTCCTGCAAGGAGACTCTAGCTGGTTTGAATTCGCTTCCCTATCTTTCACAGTGTGGAGACAGTAAGATAGAGTGGGGCCTGAAGAACCCCTAGGTACTGTGACTGGCCAGATGGCACTCAACCGCAAAAAATTTGGGGAGCACTGTGAGTAATCCTGGTTTCACAGCATAATAAATCTGTGCTACGCCAATGTGTAGCAGTGTAGGCTCAGATAGCCAGAGAGAAAGGGTTCTCAAGGAAAGAAAGCAGCAAGAAGGAGCTTGAGGGTTCAAAACTACAAGATGGAGGTGGCTTTGAAGCAAGATTCCACTGGCGTCCTAGGGAGCACTGTGTCCCTTTAAGGCTGATACTATAATGGGTGAAGCCTTTCAAGGCATAAGAGCATACATTCATCAAAGGGAGGAAAACTTTGGATTAAAAGCACGCGAAGGTAGAGCTTAGAAGCAATGGAAAGATCCCCTTCATGAGGGGAAAACCTTAAGGAGGTCCCCTTTAAAAGGGGCAAGACACATAGAACATACATGAAGCATATATATCAAACAAAGGCAATTCAATCCAATATAATCCAGGGCTGAAAAGGTGGGGTTAGTCTTTGCAGGTCCTAATCCTGTAGAGTTAGGCTGGATCCAACTGGATCCAACTGGATCAAGCTGGATCATTTTATTGAACATACAATTCGGAGACATATCTAAGAGGAAATAACATGAGCTTGAAATGTCCGGAGCTTCTTGTCCTTCCCCCCCTCCCCAGGGAGGAGGGGCCGACTACTCTTCATCTTGCTGTGGAAGAGAAAGAGGGAGAGGGAGGGGCAGATGGGGAAGTTTAAAGCAAGCCTTTGTTCTCTGTAAGCTTATGGTTCCAAACCCGGCTCAAACTGGACCTTAGAGGCAAAAGCACGTGTTGGATCTTTATGAAAATGGCTACACCTGGATTTGGGAAGCTTAACCTCTGGATACACTCATGAGGCGGTTCCCTTTGCAGGCTGTGATCCTGCTTTTCCCACACCTGAGTGTACTGGCCGATTTTGCCTGCCTACTAGGGAGCTTTGGAAGCTTAGGAGACTTTGCACATGCACTTAGAAGCGATACTTTTGATCTGGCTTGAACCTTGTGGCTGGAGGGGCCAAAGGGGAGCTTCTTTCTTTATGAAGGACTCTAGGCTTAAGACACTGGGAGCTAGCACTTTCCCCACTCCACGTGTCTCCCTCACCCTGCAGATTTGTTTACCAGACATGTTCTGAGAGAAGGGTTCAAAAAAAGCGGCGCATAGTGCCAGAATGTTGGCATTTTCTTCCGTCAAAAGCATTTCTTCCTGTTGCAAATCCAGTGGTGCATTTTGCAGAGAGTTTTGAAATGCGCGCCATTCTCTAAGCGCTGGCGGGAGGCATAGTGACTTCAGAGAAAGAAAGGGAACTAGCAGGTAGGGAGGCAGAAGCATAGAGGGGGGAGGCAGGCAATGAGGCTCCAAGATCAGCTGAACTTAGGTTAGATTCAAGGTGAAGGCACAGAGGCAGGAATATGAGGTGAAGGCAGACATTGGGAGCAGATTGCTCTAGGGAGGGCTCACTGCACTGGCTGAAGGAGGGAGGGAGGGAGGAGGCTGGGTCAGCCACCGCAGCAGAGTCAGCGGGGGAGTTTGAATGAGGCAAGGAAGGAAGTGAAACAGGAAGGGGACGAAGCGTCCCGGTTTTGAGTGGATAGAAAATTCCGGGGTTGAAATTGTAGGTGAGGAGGATCCGAAAGGAGGGAGATCCATGGCAGGAGAAAACCATGTACCTGCAGGAGCTGATGGCAACATATACATTGTTACCTCCCACGTCAGTAGCAGCGACATCGGCGCGTGAGGCTCTCTGTGCAGGGAAGTGTGCCCGATGTTTTCCCAGTCGCTTAAGATTCCAATGTCCCCCCTCTCTGGGTACCATGGACATTTGCCTATCAATCTCCCCAACCAATTAGGTACAGATCACTTTTTCTTTACTGAGACTTCTGGGCGGCTTTTTTCGTCGAAGCGTTTTCCAGTTCGTAGCGATGCTTGTCATAAGCTGTGCTTTTTACCAAGCTCCCATACCACCGGTGGATTCGTCAGGCGAGAGAGTGTCCTAGAACGCGAGTCCGAGGATGCTCCGATCAGCGGACTGTCAGGTACCGAGGGGCGTGGAGTCGAGAATGCGCCCGATCCAGCCGGGCCGGTGTTACCGAGAGGCCCTTTCCCAGGCGACGGTAAGCGGGCGGAGGTTGGAGATTCCCAGGTTTCGGCACCAGCTTGAAGTCATGCCCGCGAGGTCGCAAGAAAGAGGCGAGACGCGGAGATATCATCTGGTGGAGAGCGCCAGCAACAGAAAGCGCAGGATTCCGTGATCCTAGCAACTCTGCCGTGTGCTCGGCCCTGGCACCTTTTATTAGGGTTTACAATAGGGGCGGCAATGGGGGGCGTACCGGGAGGCAGGAGAGCTGGAGAGCGGGAGAGTATCATATGATACATGACATCATGGAGTTGCCTACGTGCGGGAGGAAGCGTCCGTGTCTGGGTCTAATCCACACCTGGGGGCAAAAGCCCCTTTGTCCCTTTGTCTGGGACACCTGGTGACCGTGAGTCAGGCATCTCATGACCTGTGACTCACGGGGGAACAGGGGGTGGGGGAGCGTGTGTGCCCAGAAGGCCGCAGCTGGCACCGGCATTCCAAGCGCTCTATCTGTGGTTCTGCTGGGTCTGTGGGCCCATCCCTACACAATTCCCATCAGCCTCTGTCAGCATGGCCAATTGGCCATGCTGGTAGGGGCTGATGGGAATTGTAGTTCCTGAACATCTGGAGAGCCGCAGGTTCCCTACCCCTGTCCTATACAAAACACAAGAAACTGTTATTGGTACTCCATGATTTCTTCTGAGGAAATATAGAAAATACAGGGGCATAAAAATTCCCTCATAATAATTGCATAGAATCTAGCTCATTGCATAGCAGGTGCTTACTATTAAACGGTATGTTCATATCACTTAACTGGAAGGAAGATGCCGTGACCGGTTGTATTTTTGTTCATGTTTTTAAATCTGATTCTTTTACAGCCTTCATACTTGATAACTTCTGAACTCTGTGGGAAAGCCAATTTTAAAATAATAGGCTTGGTCCAATAATTATCTTTTATTTTACCAAGACCTTAAAAGGAGAGCACTGACTGGACGTATGGATAGCAGCAGATGTAAAGATGGAGTTGATGGTCGTGGTTCCTAAGTTGGCTTTGGAAGTTCTGTCACAATTAAGGGTGCTGGTAACAGCAGGGATTGCATTTTACATGGAAGCCTGAGCAATGATGCAGCTAATAGAAAGAACATGGTACTTCTGAAGACAACTGCTGTGGAATGTATTAGTTGCCGAATCAAATCACCTTTGATGAAGTGCATAATTAGTGACTCTTAATGTTGTTCTTAATAGCACAAATGGAAAAGCCTATAGCATGCATCTGGAAGTATCCTTTTTTATACTGAGGTTGTAAATAATAAATTTGTTTTATAAGAAACAGGACTTAGCTATTCCTTCTTAGGTTATTGCTAAAGGTAAAAGGTCAGATATATTGTTTGTTCTGCCTTGCTTCTACTCATTATGAATCAAGCATATGGAAAATGAGTGTTGATGGTGGATATTTGCTGTTTTGTACAGATGTGCTCCTCACTATCCATGACTTTAGGCAGAACACAAAGCTACTAGGTCCTCTTCACTGTACCTCCCCACCACAAAAGAAGCCTCATATCTAAATTCTGTCTAGACCAACATTCCATTTTTAAACCACAGCTGATGAGATAATTTTGGGAAGCTTTCAAGCAGAGCATGAAGGTAGAGCTTAGATATAAATTAAGGGACATTATTATGGGAATGAGTTACTCGGCCATCTGAATGGCACTAACAAAGTTTAAAGCACTTGCTAAATATTGGGCATGAAGGCAGTGTGCCCATGGCCATGCACCAGTAGCCCATTGCTATACATCTGTCTCTGGAAGTGGCTTTATGTTGAAATGTTCGCCTTCCTATTTTCACCCTATTACTTGCATGTTCGACATTCAGCATCAGCACAAATGAAACGTAGGTTAGTATAAATAACATTTTAATTCTTACTGACGATATTGCACAACAGTAACCCTTCCACCTTCAAAGAAATCAGTGTCAAATAACTGCAGTTGCATTTCAACGTAAAACACAAGTGGACTAAATTTAAAAAAGGTTTACTGCTAGTACCAATATCCTCTGCGATAAAAGATAATTTAACAGCCTTGTGGCATGATAATAAAAGGATTAAAAGGATAGCTCATTTAAATGGATTTATAAATTGCAAGTAGACATTGTTTTTATTACTCCACTCAAATAATGGTAGGATCTTGCCTTTACTTGTATAGCCTATAAGTGGTTGACTAGGAAGTGGCCTCATTAAAACATAAAGCTTTCCAGTAGCACCCTCTGTGCAATCCATTTCTGCTTGCGTCACTCAATTTGAACAAAGCCACAGCAAGACAACTGACACAATTCAAATGTTGTACATTTTTACAAAATTATTTGCTAGAATTATAGAAGACTCTTCTGTAACAATATTTTTACACTTACTATTACAACAGTAATCATGGGGGTGGGGGGGAAACCAAATGTATACTTGTGCAAGACTTCATGACCTTGCCTCATCAAGGCCTGCTAACCCAACACAGCTGAGGTCTAACTCCCATAATCATGTTCAGTATTTGCCCACAGTATCTGCTCCTGCATTAAGACTTTTCCGTTTTATTTGAAAACCACACGTAGTACAAAGGACAGTTCATTATTACATAAATGATATTACAATGTAAACTGGAGCACAGTTTGTAAACTTACATGCTTTGTAAGGGCTTGTGAGAGCTTCATCAACTTTACAAATAAATGCAACATTTCCAAACAAGGCAATACTTTAGCAGGTTACAGATCAACTTTTGCCCACAAAGGGCTTCTGTTCGATAATCTAATGTTTGATGTCTTTTGTATTCCTGTTAAATGGACTAGTTCAATGCAAGTATTATGCAAACAAGGGTTACGAAAACTTTTAACTGTCGTTTGGTGTAATGTCTGAACAGAAAAAACGTGGATTGCTAATGGCCAGGAGGCCAGAGGAATAGGTTTTGCTAACTTTGGTTTGATGTGACGTTTGACATGACAAACCATGATTATTTTGCTTCACAGCCATTGCATCCACAGTTGGGGAAATTATAAAGATAGAAACTGAAAGCAAAAAAGGAGGTCTTTACCACCATTTTGCTTGTTTTGAAAACTGAAACCATGCTTAGTACTATCCATAGCTTGGGGTGATGAACTCATTGAGCATTAATCTTGGAACTGTGCTAAATTCTTGTATACAAAATACTGCCCATTCAAGGAAGGTGAGACAATGTTGGCATTAGCCAACATTTGAGTTAGTGAATGAATTGTGAATTAACACAATGCTCCTGAAAGGTTTAGACATTAATTCTTATTCTAGAGACTTTTAGACAAGATAAAGTCAATGAAAGCAACAATTTAAAAACTCCTTTCTTTGATTCAGTGAAAGGAGTACAGAAAATCAATAATAAAATGGTTCCCTGAAACCTCTGCAGTTTTCATCCCAAACATCACCAGGGCTACTTTTCTTCTATTTGGTTTATGATGTGTTTTGACATTAGATAGCATGGTATTTCTATTCCAGATGTGCTGATGTATAGAAGTAGAGCTTGGTAAGATGCTGCGTTCTAGTGCATTAGATACCTATGGTACATGTATGCGGGAAGTTTCACCCATGTTCACCTTCCAAGTACTACCTGCAGAGCATGGTAGTATCCATGGAAGTTTCACCCAAGTTTCACCCAGTATCCATGGAAGTTTCACCCATGTTCACCTTCCAAGTACTACCATGAAGAGCATGGTAGTATCCCTTCAGATGCTTGGTTAAAAGGGCATTTCTGTGTTTTCTATTGGCCAGCAGGTGCTTCTTGGCACGTTTTTAAAAATATTTTCCCCTCTTCTACATTCCCAGTTAGGTAAATACAAGAGCACAGAAAACAAGAGCTACAATTACTTTTCTTTTTGACATGTATGAAATTATAATTCATGCATTTTCATATTATAAACACACTCTAAACATCTGCAATTATAAGATGCCCAAGACCAAATTGCCAGAAACAAAACCCAGTGTTTCACCTCCATACCCCTACAAGAACAGCTCCATCACAGTGGTTTGTGGGAATTACATGAAATATAACAAAGTAGTTCATCAATTTCTCAGATCTTTTGCTAAAGTTTCTTGAATAAACTTTAAGGTGTGCCTGTAGAGAAATGAATCCTTGTTCTTTGGCTTGCAGATATTCAGGTGGCTAACTTCTACTGGAATGAGTTCTCCTATGCCTAAATCTGGAAGAAAAAGACAAAACAAAATCCAGCAATATTAAATATAAAGGACATCACACACACACTGTATATGAACACCCATCCTCTGATCCTGGTGGAGATGTGCAGACTGCATTTGCTATTTGGGGTCCTTGGTATATTCATAAATGTGTTGACAGAGAAACACAGAACCATTTATGTTATGGACAAAGTTTCTGACAGCATATAAAATTTACAGTTGTGCATGTGAATATTTAGATATTTCCTATAAAAATATAAGAAGCCCACCTGAAAAATATAAGAAGCCCACAAGCAATGCATAGCTTGTGGCATGAGGGTTTACTGAGCAGCCTATGGTAGGAGTCTTTAACACACACAAAAAAAGGAGCATGTCAAGGCAAAGTGACAAGTCAGGACTGTGGAGTGATTCCTCACTGTCCAGGGTAACAAGGTACCACCAGTCCCTCCGACTAACTCTCAGCAGAGAGACTGGAACCAAGTCTTCAGTGCTACCAGGTATTAATCAAGAATTTAGCTCTGCAAGGTTGAATTAAAAAAAACAATTACTTTCGGATGTGTAGCCAATGTAGGCCAAGGAATTGTGTTTAGATTGAAACACCATGTATAACTAATGAGGTCTATTAAAAGAAAAGTATAAAATGTGTATAAGCATAAAAGCAATGCAAAGCAAAGAAGAAAATAATAACATCTAAGCAGCTGGCCTGAAATACTTCAATAGGCTTTTTGGTCCTCTGACCCAGATGTTATCTGATCTGACTGAAACAGAGTCCAGATAAAGTGTAAGTTCAATATGAGATATTCTAACTGTGCAAGGTCTAAACCAGTCAAACGGATGACCCAAAGCATAAGTGCCCAGAAGGGCATGAACTAGAGTCAACAACTCATCCCCCAAAACACCCAGGATTTCTTGCACTGGTGAGATGGAGTGAGAGGCCAAAACTCCCTTCTGGTCCCTGGCCTTGAAGCTCCAAGATTCAATGGTTTCATCTGCACCTCTGAGTGACTCCATCCCATTCTCTGCGTCTCTTGAAACGGCAAGTCATTATATTCCCAGAGAGAAGACGTTGATAATTTTACTAGGCCCAAAAATCTGAACCAAAATTTTGAAAAGGCAAGAAAATTCTAGAGAGAGGCCAGTTTCTTGACAGAGGGAATATATTTTTGGCTCCAAAAATGCTGATCCATTCCAGTACCAGAGAGAGCCAATAAATTTTTTATCTGAAATTCTGATTTTTCATAATATTTTCTGTCACTTTTCAGATGGCTTTCTTGCTACATCCAGTGGTGTAGTGCCCACGAGGACATGTGGGTACAAATGTCCCAGGCGCTATGCCATTTGGTCACGTGGGTGGTGGAAATTCACCCCCCCATGTGGCCATGTCCCTCTCTTGGTGTGTCCCAGAGACGCACCACCCTAGCTTCCTCCTTGGTGCACAGCAAGGCTTAGGCCTCTGCTGGCTCTGGCAGGGCGAGGGGGGAAGGAAGAGGGTCGTGTCCTCCTCCCCCTCTCACCCCGCCTCCCCCTCTCACCCCGCCAGGGTCAGCAGAGGCTGCTATGTGCACCACACTGGGCCTCTGGCAGGGCGAAGGGAGAAGGAGGAAAGGCTCCAGGAAGTGGGGGGCTGTGGCTGAGTTCCAGCCATGGCCCACCATTTCCCTCTCCCAACAGGCTTCCCTCTTTGATCCAGTTGCGACGTGAGAGGAGCAGTCCAGGCAGTCCCGCCAAGCCCCACCGCCATGGGCTAAGGAAAGTGGGGCGTGCTGTGGGCATGGGGAACAGGGCTCGAGGGGGCACAGGGGCCCATAGGGGAGCAGAAAATTCAGAGTCTGCCCCAGGCTCCAAATTCCCTAGCTACGTCCCTGGCTACACCAATTCCCTTTAAAAATCTTTAGAGGATGTCAAACCTGCAGATTCCACTGGTACCACATGCAGGCTCAGCATTCTGCCAACTCGTGTTGGTAATGTTTCTGCAAAGCTTAATACAGGAAAATTTTTGTCCTTTGCAAATGAGATAAAGTCATCATTCAGGGCTTTAAGAGCAGGAGAATCTGGAAGAACAAGAAATAAAGTTAAATACGTAGTTTGATTACATAAACTGTAACTATTCCACATAGTTTGGTAAAAGTTATGCTTATTCTTGACTAGCTTCCTTCTACTTTCCACTTCAACAATTGTTCCATAAATGTATTATATACAGCCCAATCCAAAGGGGGGGGGGTAGTCCATGGCGGCCAGGGTTTGAATCCTAAAGGGTTTGAAGTGGTGCGGGTAGCTTGAAAAACAAAAAAGCTCCCGAGCCAACTTGAAAAGCCCTATTGCCACCCAATGAGCTATGTCACATTAAAATGTGGCTTAGGTCCCCAGGGGGTGTAGGGGGCATTTCAGGCCCAAAGGCCCTGTGGAAGCTGACTAAAATTGGCTCCACCCCCAGGAACACACCCACCCATGCTGGTATTGGCTGGCATTAGTTCCCATGACAGAGGCACTAGTGTGCGCAGCAGTCTCTGGTTTTGGCACAGTATAGTTGCACTGTGCCATGCCATGCTGCTGGGATAACAGGACTTCCACTGGTGTAACTACACCTTATGCCGGCACAGGGAGCATCTGCATTGCCACAGCCCCATTGCTGCTTCCAGGGCACTATTCTGCCCCCTCCTTTGGACTCCACTCATAGTGTGGTTATTGTCTCATGTGGGGGGAGATCCTGTGCAAATCTATGTATATACATGCATACCCAAACAAACAACTAACTAAATAACTGCCTAAAAGTTATACCTTTGCTGAGTTCCTTAACTTCCACAGATGGGAACAGCAGAAATCTAACATTTATTGAATATTCAGCCAACCGAGAGCCATGATGAGGGACACTATAAAATACAATTCCCTGGGTGTTGTTTACAATGGAATCCATTTCAGGGTCCTTGGAAGCATCCAGCAGCATCTTCTTGACTAGAAGGCCTGATAAGAAATGTAATTACGAAGGAAAGTTGAATTAATGCAAGAATAATACTTCAAACAGTGTACTTTCACACCTCACCACACCAGTACATAATCAAAAAATACCCCCCAAAAAGGAAAAGAAAAGCAAAAAACTGTTACTTGTAGATTTCTCAGTGGCATCTGACTGGCCACTGTAAAGAACAGAATTCTTGATTAGACTGAGATCCAGTAACATCTTGCCAGGCTCTTATGACGTCAAGACCAGCATTCATTCATACAACTGTTACCTCAGGATGGCATTTCCTTTGATCGCTCTAGTGAAATTTATAATAATCAGTTTCTACTGTCAAATTAGGGTTCCACCCTAAGGCTTTTTATATCCACTTATCAGGACTTAAAGCTGTGTGTGTGTGTTTTTTGTTTAAACAATGGGATGTTCACTTTAGATTTTAGAAAGGACTCAATGGACTTGCCTCCCATGCTGTGTGACATCCATATAAGAGGCCTGTCTCCAATACCTGCAGCTCTTAGTTTCTTGAGAAGCTCAGAACTCCTGTAGGCAATAGATTCCCTGCAGAGGAATGAGAAAAAAAATAAACAGAGGATACAAATGCAAGTAAATCAGTGACTGTCAAACTGCATTCTAGGGAATGCTAAGGCTCTTTGATGGGAAAAAACAGTAATAGCAGACAAATGCAACTTGCCCAGCACAACCTGTTTTCCTCCTGCAGTGAGCTGAGAGGACTCCTGGATGTGTAAGAAGTCTTACACATGTGGGTCACTGAGGCTCATCAGGTCACAGGCCCATTGCCCAAAATGAACTGAATACGACCCTGACACCATGTTCCCAAATCCTTTGCGCCACACAGGGGTTCCATGAAAGGTGCACAAGTTTTACTAGTCAGCGTGGAAGGAGAACCATGAAGATGCAATGTTTGAAAATCAGTGCAGTAAACAAAATGCTTAGGCACCAATGACGACAAGCCATTCCACTTAGCATGTCTATCCTGACTGCAGGTAGCTGCTTAATAGCCATCCTACCTGGCATGGATATAAAAGAGATCCATATGCATTCTAGCTTACAATCTACTCTGGTCAATGGGATGTAAGCTACAGAACAGTGCGCAGGCCTCTAGCCAGAGTTTTCATAGAAGGAAATCTGCATTTTCATTGTTAAAGTTTCAAGATGGTATTAGAACTTGTTTCTTCTGAGATGCAAATGCAAAAGACAACAAGAGATGTTTCACAACTCAAGCTGCCTCAGGAGTTCAGGACATCAATTGCAAATGACACTCTTTAAAAGCCAGAATGCCTATAAATAGCTTCACATTTTTGAATACTGATTATGGATCTATTCTGATGCCTCATGGTATTCCTACAGTTTGCTGTACAAGGTACTAGTATCAGAATGGCGAGAATTCTTGTCAGGGATTTAGGACTCCCTACAGAACCTAACTTCTTCCAATGGAATGATACTATTAGCATTCTGAACGCCAGAATGCAAAAAGAGCTGGATGAAAAACAGATCAGGTCCTGTTGGGCCTCACGTACTGTAATTTTTCTCTGGACGAACACATGGAATCAAAGAAATACTTAAGCAGGTCCAGGTCCATAGCTGGTCCTGAAAACGTTCTCTTCAATCTGAGCACACAGAATGTAATTACTTTGCATATGTGGATTTGTATTGGTTACAACATTTCTTAACTTTCATCTTGACAGTATCTGACAATATGAGACTGTTCACAAAAAATAAATACAAATCAGGTTCTTCTAAGATAGCTGTGTGCCATTCTCATTGTTTCTAATTTTCTTTTCAAGTTGTGCACCTTCTGTTTGTTACCTGTAGCTCTCCACAGGACACTTTACTCTCCAGTCACTCAGGTGGGTGTCATATTCCACAGATATAATTCTAAGCATAGGACAGTCAGATGCTAACCATGTCTAAATTTAGAAGACATAAAACATGAAAAAAACCCAAATAAATTCACATAGCATTGTTAGCGTTTCGGGCATTAAAAAAATGATGCAACCTATTTTAAAAAGAGATCCTGATTTAGAAGAATTAAAAATACTTACAGAACAGGTAGTTTTGAAGCTGCTCCCTTTTCAAAGAATTTGACAGACATTAATCATTAGGGCTTTTTGAATAAGGGACCTCAATAAAATGGCCAATGAGGGCATTTTCACTGGATCCCTGTTGTTTGTATGGTTGATCAGTTATATCTACTGGTCAGCGGTTCCTTTGATTTGCATCACTTCAGTACATAATGAGTTACATCTACCACTGAAGAACTGATATATCCTAGTCTGCTAGCAGAACTCAGAATTCAGCAGGTGACGCTTTTCCAGTATATTAATACAGAGGCTGCATTTAGACATTGCGACAAATGTCTCTTTGTTTGTGATAGGCAAGAACACAGTTTGCTTTCATGTTCTCACTCGCCTCCTTATACCATCTTCCTCTCTTCATGCATGGAGCATGATTGAAAGTTTCCTTCCAATTTACTGTGACATGAGAATGCAGATGTCTGAGCAAATTGAAATGTGTCTTCATCCCACAAACAGAGAGGCTAATCCAGAATTTGTGCGGAAGAAGAAAACTCATTTGCATAGGAACTGGTAATTGGATATCATGGCAAACTTAATCTGGATTCAGAGTTTCCCACACAAAGCTTTTGAGCATATTCTGTGTATTGGGGAGAGGGAAAGAGGTCAGGGGGAGACACACAATTATGAGAGTAGTCTGTCTTTGTACTCATGAAGGACAAACAGAGGTTTGTTAAGACATCTGAATGCAGCTGGTGATGAAGAGAACATCTGCTTTGTTGTGCCAACAGCTACACAGTACTAAAGCACTTCTAGAAGAAATATAGCAGCCTAAAGGAAAGGGCCTTGAAACTGAATCTGAAACAAACAGTAGCATGAGATCTTTCTGTTGCGCATCGCACAGCACATATTAAAGTTTAACAATGATCATACCACAAAGGAGAAGAGCTTTGGCTAAAATTATCTATAACTTTTTTCAAGACTGAAAGATTTCATGCAGCCAAAGTATGTACGAATTATATTCAAACTCTTTTCCCCATGGGTGGTGGGTCTACCCATGGTTAACTATGCACTGTTTCAAGGTGCTCTACTTTGGGTGATTTTTGCATAGTGTTCAGAAGCTGCAGCTACGCTACTCATTGGGGCCAGCTATCAGCAGCATGACCTCGCACTACTGCAATTACATTGGCTATCTAGTCACTCCACAGTGAAAGTCAAGGTGTTGATTTTGACCTTTGAAGGCCTACATAACTTGGAACTGGAGTATCAGAAGGACCATCTTCTTCTGTATGTTCCTGCCAGGGAATTAAGATCACAGGGAGAGACCCTCCTGACTTTTCCATAAACTAAAGAAGCTCGTTTGGTGGGAACATGAAAGAGAGCCTTTTCAGTGGTAGCTGATTGCGGCAAGGAGAAATAAAAGGGCCGTTCCAGTCCAAGGAGACCAACCCTTTAGTTAAGAAAAATATGTACGACAGGATTTCACAATGTACGACAGGATTTCCAATACAACCTGAACTGTGACTTTTAATATAATGTTTTATTTGCTAGTTATTAACCAAATAACTATTTTTATAAACTAGTAATGTAATCAACATGTTATATATTACATATTCTCCTGTAGAAGCCACTTGGGCAAATGTGGAGAGAATTTTATCTGAGCAACAAAATATATTTTAACCTATTTTGTACCATTGGCCTTGGTCTTTTTTTAAAAATCTCCTATGATTACGGAACAACTTCCCCAAGCAGGTGCACCTGCCCCTCTCCTTTTTTGATCTTTAACAGGCAGTTGAAGATAGTTTTATTTAGGACCACATTTCATAAAATTAGCAATAGTCCTAATTTTTTTATTTTAAATTTTGGTTTTTTAAAGTATTTTATGTACCTATATATCTAATAGCAATGTGTGATTCCCCATCTGCAGATACCTAAATCCGCAGATTGGGACAACATAGACTCTAAACAGACTTTTCTGTAAACTTGGGCACTCCCCAAGGTTGCAGAAAAATCTGAAATGTTTAAATATTCTGCAAGCAAAAATTAAAAGTTTTTTTTAATTAAAAGCATTTCCACAGGCACAGACCATGTACTTTACTTCTGCTGTGGCAACTGGGAGCAGCAGCAGAGCTCTGGAATCCAGCCATGGCAGCAGTGGATGTCAGGAGGCACTCTGCATTGACAGCGCATGCAGGGAGTGGTTCTGGGTCTGGTTGTAGCAATAGTGGATGCAAGTAGCTGCTCTGGGCCTGGCCACAGTGGCAGCACATGCCAGTAGACATTATGAGCCCAGCCACAGTGGAGGATGATGAAGAAACTATGAGCTTAGAGCAGCACCCAGACACCACCACCATAGCCAAGCTCCAAGGTTAATGGTTGAGTCTGGAGTCATTCCAGCTGGAAAATTGGAGTGGGGGTGGGTTTGAGATGCAATTCCCCCAACAAGTTTTGCAGGGCCCCTCTTGTTCTATTTGCAATGCAAGCCGCCTTTTGCTCCACACTGAGGAAAGGCAACTAACAAATGTTTCAAATAAATAAATAAAATTAATGTGTAATGATGGTTATCATTATCAAAGCCAATCAGGTAACTAGGGTTCCTGCTTAAACCATAATAAGAAAACACTGTTTAAAGAACTGTTGATTTTACCTTACCTACTATTTATCACATTTATTATTCATTTATATCCAGCCCTTTCTCCAAGTATAAGGCTGTATGGATAGGTATTATTCCATTTTTTAATCCTCACAGTAGGTAAGGCTGAAATATTTATTTTTATTTGGGAAGTTTAAATGCTGTCTCTCCAAGATTTCTACTTCACGTGACACAGTGACCTTCAATACAGAACACAAATCTAGACAAGCATTTTGGATTGCCGCCATACCTTTGGCCAACATTCACTATAGTCATCTTCTATATCCAATTCTTTCTCATCTGCAGACTGCTCAATATCCTGTTGCCGCCATGTTTTAAATGCTGCCCCCAGAAGACCGTGAACAAAAAGGACATCGGCTTTAATGGGCTGACTAAGGGTGAGGAAACATTTAAAAAGAAAAAAATACATATTATAAATTGCATAATATCAAAAAACTAAATTTAAATCTTTATGTGAAATCCACTTCACCCCCAAATTTTAGTCTTTACTGCCCCTTCAGTGTTTCGAAGACTGGCAGTGCAATTCTAAACAGTCATAACCTTCCAAATCTCTTGAGGTCAATACATGTAGACAGTATGACTTTGTTTAGGACTACATTACGGTTCTTGTAAGTATAACCCTACATTTGTTAATGTATGTCCTTGATTTTTAGTAATCATAATTGTTAAGACCAGCAAAGGCTGTTCTAATAGGAAATTGTTGTCTATGTAGTTCAAATAGAAACATTGCTTTAGCTGCTGTAAAATATATTTATGGTGTTATTGGATGTCTTATTGGTTCTCGTGTTAATCTTGAGGTCAAAACTGCTAGTGTGGCACAGTGATTAAGAGCAATGGATTCTAATCTCGAGAACTGGGTTTGATTCCCCACTCCTACACATGAGCGGTGGACTCTCATCTAGTGAACTGGATTCATTTCCCTCTTCTACACATGAACACTGCTGGGGTGAGTCTCAGTTCTTTCAGAACTCTCTCAGCCCCACCTACCTCACAAAATGTCTGTTGTGGGGAAAGGAAGGGAAGCAATTTGAAAACCACTTTGAGATTCCTTATGGTTGATAAAAGCAAGGTATAAATCCAAACTCTTCTTCTTACTAATCATTCCCAGTATTTGTAGGTTGGTAGGATTCATCAATCCATGTTTAAAGATTTAATTTCCTCACCAAGATTACAGTACAAGGCAACTGGGCCAGGAAGAGCAGAGTGACTCTGGTGTTCATTTTGGAGGGCTTTTCTCAAAGCCACATCTTTTAAAACAGTGTATTTTTAACAGGGGTTTGCAGGGGTTATCTCTTTTTTTTTTCTCCTTAAGGCTACTAGGAGCTGAGACTGCTGGAGGTGGGGGCTTAACAGGGGTTAACAGAGGTTACTCTTTGTCCTGGGCTGCTAAAGGTGGGGAGCTCCTGAGGTGAGTCCATTCAGTCTTTAACAGTTCAGTCTCTGGAACCAAAGCTGTGGCCTTGCGCCCTAGTGGCAGCTTGTTTAATTTCTTTCTTTTCTTTTTCTTTTCTTTTTTAAAAAAAATATATAAATTAATTAATAAGGACATTTCTTGAGGGATAGTAGGTACAGATAGCTCCAAGGGGCACACTGAGCTAAAAAGTTTAATATCTAAATATCTAAACAAAAGCAGATATGAAGGCAGGAAGCCAGCAGGGGGATGGGGGCTTGCCAGTGTTTTGCACTGAGTGTCACATGTATAACTATCTGCCACTAGGCCAGAAAGTCGTGGAGTGTGCCCTCGCTGCAATGAGCTCCTGGCACTCAAGGGAATGTGTCCCGTTCTCTTGAAGCCAAGGTGGCAGAACCTGGAGAAGCTGAGAGAGAGGCAGAGGCAGAGGGCAACAAACAAGACTTTCAGGGACCCTAGCAGCAGGGTCCCACTCCCAAAGGTGACATCTCTTCCCAGAATGTCATGGAGAGAAGAAGAGTCTGGAGTGACAGAGGGTGCCAAGTCTGAGGTGGGGGAAGATGTTCCCTTAGATGCAAGACCCCTTCCTTAGCTAGTGGTCAGATATCCTCTACGCACTGAGGGGATACCCCTCGGGGGAGGTGGGGGGGGCTCCCTTGTAGTGGGTGATTACGATCACATCAGGAATATAGAGAGTTGGGTTTGTGACAGGCGTGATGGCATGGTGACTTGCCTGCCTGGTGCGAAGGTTGCGGATGTCACGCTACGTCTAGATAGGCTGTTGTTAGACAGTGCTATGGGGTAGGAGTCAGCTTAGTTGGTGGTCCCACATTGAGTACACCAATGACATTGGGAAATGTAGCAGGAGAGGTTCTAGGAAGCTAAATTTAGGCTATGCTAGGAAAAAGGTTAAAATCCAGGACCCCCCCAAAGGTGGCATTCTCTGAAATGCTACCCACCACCCTGGTTCCAGCGCAGAGGCCGAGGAGCTAGGCAAAAGCGGAGATACAGGGTCTCAATGCGTGGATGAGAAGGTGGTGTAAGGCAGAGGGTTTCAGATTTGTCAGGAACTGGGGAACCTTTTGGGATAAGGCAGGCCTGTACAAAAGGGACGGGCTTCATCTTAACCAAAGAGGAACCAGGCTGCTGGCGCTCAACATTAAAAAGGTGGCAGAACAGCTTTTAAACTGATCCCTGGGGGAAAGCCGAGCAGATGGTTGTAGAACCAACCAGGGGAGATGTGATCCTAGATCTAATTCTATGTGGGACCCAGGACCTGGTGCGGGAAGTCAGTGTTGTTGAGCCGATAGGGAACAGCGACCACAATGCTGTCAGATTCAGTAACTCTGCATGCGAACAAGTGACAACTACTAATGTAGTTACATTTGCCTTCAGAAAGGGAAATTTCTCAAAGATGAGGGGGATAGTGCGCAGGAAGCTGAAAGGGAAAATCAAGAGAGTCAAAAATGTCCAAGATGCTTGGAGGTTATTTAAAAACACAGTCTTAAAAGCTCAGCTGGAATGTGTTCCACAGGTTAGGAAAGGCAGCGCCCAGTCCAAAAGAAAGCCACCATGGTTAACAAGGGACGTTGAGGAAATTATTAGGGAAAAAAAGATGTCTTTTAGAAAATGGAAGTCCAACTTAACTGATAAAGAATACCAGAGAGAACACAAATGGTGGCAAAAGAGAAGCAAGTTAGCTGTAAGGGAGGCAAAAAAGGATTATGAGGAGGAGCGCATGGCTGTGAACATCAAAACCAGCAACAAACAGTTCTTCAAGTACATCAAAAGCAGGAAGCCAGCAAGGGAAGCGGTAGGCCCGTTAGATGACAAAGGAACAAAGGGTGTGCTAAAAGATGACAGGGAGATTGCAGAAAAGCTGAATGAATTCTTTGCATCTGTCTTCACCCAAGAGGAGGTGAGGAAAATTCCTGCACCTGAACCAAGCTTCTTAGGAGGCGAATCCGAGAACTAACGAAGATAGTGGTAGACAAGGAAGAAGTTCTGGCAGCCATTGATAAACTAAATGCTACCAAATCCCCTGGCCCAGATTGCATTCACCCAAGAGTTCTTAAGAGCTCAAGCATGAAATTGCTGATGTTCTCACTTTAATATGCAACTTATCCTTGAAATCAGGCTCCATCCCTGAATACTGGAAGATGTCCAATGTCACACCAATCTTTAAGAAAGGATCTAGGGGGGACCCGGGAAATTACAGGCCAGTCAGTTTGACATCTGTTCCTGGTAAATTAGTAGAATCTGTCATTAAAGATAAAATTATAAAACATGTACAAAAGCAAGACCTGCTGAGAAAGAGTCAGCATGGCTTTTGCAGAGGCAAATCCTGTCTTACAAAACTTACTAGAGTTCTTTGAGGATGTAAATAGGCATGTGGATAAGGGGGAACCAGTGGACATTGTCTACTTGGATTTCCAAAAGGCTTTTGACAAAGTTCCTCACCAGAGACTATTGAGAAAACTCAGCAATGAAGGAATAAGAGGGGAAGTCCTCCTATGGATTAAAAACTGGTTGAGAAACAGGAAGCAAAGAGTGGGTGTAAATGGGAAATTCTCACAATGGAGAGATGTGGGGAGTGGTGTCCCCCAAGGATCCGTATTGGGACCAGTGCTCTTTAACCTATTCATAAATGACCTGGAAGTAGGGGTGGGTAGCGTGGTAGCCAAGTTTGCAGATGATACCAAATTATGTAGGGTGGTGAGAACCACAAAGGATTGCGAGGAGCTCCAAGCGGACCTTGATAAATTAGGTGAGTGGGCTAAGAAATGGCAAATGCAGTTCAATGTAGCAAAATGCAAAGTGATGCACATAGGGGCAAAAAATCCAAACTTCACATACACGCTACAGGGATCAGTGCTATCAGACACAGACCAGGAAAGGGATTTGGGCGTCTTAGTTGATAGTTCCATGGGAATGTCAACTCAATGTATGGCAGCTGTGAAAAAGGCAAACTCTATGCTGGGAATAATTAGGAAAGGAATTGAGAATAAAACTGCAAAGATTGTCATGCCCTTATATAAAGCCGTGGTGCGACCGCACTTGGAGTACTGTGTTCAGTTCTGGTCACCACATCTCAAAAAGGATATTGAAGAGATAGAAAAAGTGCAGAGAAGGGCAACGAGGATGATTGGGGGACTGGAGCACCTTCCTTATGAGGAAAGGCTGCAGCGTTTGGGACTCTTTAGTTTGGAGAGGAGACGTCTGAGGGGGGATATGATTGAAGTCTATAAAATTATGCATGGGGTAGAAAATGTTGACAGAGAGAAATTTTTCTCTCTTTCTCACAATACTAGAACCAGGGGGCATTCATTGAAAATGCTGGGGGGAAGAATTAGAACTAATAAAAGGAAACACTTCTTCACGCAACGTGTGATTGGTGTTTGGAATATGCTGCCACAGGAGGTGGTGATGGCCACTAACCTGGATAGCTTTAAAAGGGGCTTGGACAGATTTATGGAGGAGAAGTCGATTTATGGCTACCAATCTTGATCCTCTTTGATCTGAGATTGCCAATGCCTTAACAGTCCAGGTGCCCGGGAGCAACAGCCGCAGAAGGCCATTGCTTTCACATCCTACATGTGAACTCCCAAAGGCACCTGGTGGGCCACTGCGAGTAGCAGAGAGCTGGACTAGATGGACTCTGGTCTGATCCAGCTGGCTTGTTCTTATGTTCTTATGTTCTTAGTAGCTTCTTTTTGAATGTTGGCCCCTTTCCTCTCCCAGGCGGATCTCGCCACTGTGATTCATGCAACGGTCACCTCTAGGTTAGACTATTGTAACTCGCTCTATGCGGGCCTCCCCTTACGTCTGCTTCGGAAGCTGAAGCTGGTCCAGCATGCGGCGGCGCGTGTTCTCACAGGTGGTGCCTTTAGAGAACATATCCAACCTGTGCTGCGCCGCCTGCACTGGCTTCCAGTTGAGTTCCGAATCATTCATAAGGTATGGGTGCTTACCTTTAAGGCCTTACGCGGCCTGGGACCTTCGTACCTTCGGGACCGCCTTACCCCATATGTCCCTACACGGCCTCTACGTTCGTTAGAGGCCAATTTACTGGTGGTCCCTGGCCCCTCGATGATGCGGCTGGCCTCTACCCGGGGCCAGGGCTTTACAGCCCTGGCCCCTGCCTGGTGGAACATCGTTACCACCAACTATCCGGCCCTCTTGGGATCTTGAGAGTTCCGCGGGGCCTGTAAGATCGAATTGTTCCACCGGGCTTTTGGAGGGACCTGCCGCTGATACAGCCCCCCCTCCTCCTTTATTTACATTCTGGGTTCTCCGCTTCTCTGTTTTATTTTCCAGGGTGGATCTATGAAGTTCTGTTTTATGATTGGATGCCAATATAATATAATTGATTGTGGTTTTAATGGGGTTTTTATTGTAACTATTGTTTTATTGTGTTGTTCACCGCCCAGAGCCCTTCGGGGGAGGGGCGGTATAGAAAACCAATTATAAATAAATAAATAAAATGTTAGTTTACATAGAGATAGCCCAGTGGTTCTCAAACTTCCTAATGCTGCGACCCTTTAATACAGTTCCTCATGTTGTGGTGACCCCCAACCCTAACATTTATCCATTTTACAGATGGAGAACACTGATGCAGAGAGTCTTAGACGACCCCTGTGAAAGGGTCATTCGACCTCCAAAAGGGTCCCGACCCACAGGTTGAGAACTGCTGAGATAGCCCACTGTAAGATTTGCTTTCTCTATCAGTTTTGTAAATTACACTGTTGTTAACAAGGACGTAGGTAAGGAGGGGCTCTTGGATTCAACCCCCCGCATTGCATGTCCGAAGCTCTGCCCCCCCCCCATTTGTGTGGGTTTTTTTGGTATTTTTAAGTGTTTTTTGGTTTTTGGTATGCAGGGGGCACATTTTTTAGGCTAGCAACACCAAAACTTCAGGGATTTGTTGGGAGACTCTCCTGATTATACTACCCAGGTTTGGTGAGGTCTGGTTCAGGGGGTCCAAAGTTATGGACTCCCAAAGTGGGTGCCCCCATCTCCCATTGTTTCCAATGGAAGCTAATAGGAGATGGGGCTACACGTTTGAGAGTCCATAACTTTGGACCACCTGAACCAAACTTCACCAAACCTGGGTAGTATCATCAGGAGAGTTTCTTACTGATACCACCCAGGCTTTGTGAAGTTTGGTCCAGTGAGTCCAAAGCTATGGACTCCCAAATGGGGTGCCCCCATCCCCCATTGTTTCCAATGGGACCTAATAGAAGATGGGGCTACACCTTTGAGGGTCCATAACTTTGGACCCCCTGAACCAAACTTCACCAAACCTGGGTGATATCATTAGGAGAGTCTCCTAAAGATACACTGAAAGTTTGGTGCTGCTAGCTTAACAATTTCACCCCTGACAGCAGGCACCCCCCAAATTTCCCCAGATTCTCCTTTTAAATCCACCCCATTTGGCATGGATTTAAAGGGAGAATGTGAGGTCCCCAGTTTAAAAATTGAAAGTGATGCTGTTTCAGGGTGGGGATAATCCACCCCAAAACAGCATCAATTTCAATATTGTTTTAACTGGGGACCCCAGATTATCCCTTTAAGGTGGATTTAAAAGAATTTGGGCTCTCTACTTTAAACACCATTGAAAGTGATGCTGTTTTGGGCTGGATTCCAGCATCACAGCAGCTGCCCATGAGGGGGTGGCAGCACAAAACTCAGATTTTGCACCGGGTTCCATTTTCCCTAAAAGCTGTGCCTCTGCCCAGAGGGGAAGGCAGAAGGGGCTGCTGGGTGCCAGCTGGGAGCCCAGCTGGGGGGGGGGCAGGGAAGTCTGCCGTCCCTTGACTCTGAGAGCTGCCTTTTTAAGCACTGAGGCTGGGGGCGGGGCTTGGGGAGGCATGGCCATGCCCCCAGGGGTGGGTGGGGCTGGCCCGGCCCCCTGAACCTCCCCATAAAAAATCTATACCTATGTCCCTGGTTGTTAATGTAATCACAGACATTAAATACTGAAGAATGGAGTCTTCTTTGGAAGTATTAACAACTGAGATCCGCTGTTCCCCCCCCTCAGAGTCAGAGGAGTGAAAGGTTAGACGCCATCTGTTTTAAATATTTATAAGTTTGGACCGCTGCATTTTAACTTGTATAAATTTTAGTATTTTATTCTATTATCCACTTGTATGTATTATGTTGTAAACCGCCCTGAGCCCTTTGGGGGAGGGCGGTATAAAAGTGGAATGAATGAATGAATGAATGAATGAATGAATGAATGAATGAATGAATGAATGAATGAATGAATGAATGAATGAATGAATGAATGAATAAATAAATAAATAAATAGTTCCATAGAGCATTATTATAATGTCAGATGTTAAACCCTGTTCTAGAATTCTGATCACAGAGTTTGATATAGACCCATGTCTTAATATAGTTCCAGTTTCCATCTGCAGGGCATATTGTGCAAATGTAGGCTCTGACTGTGCTTTCATGTTATTACTAACTTGAGTGTTTTGACAAGTGGGCTTCAGTTCAATCAAATATTTATTACTGCATGGCTTGATGAGTGGGATACAACTGGTAAAATCTTTTGAAAGCCTCCTTAACAGAATCACTTTCCCATATGTGTTTGAACGAAACTCATTAGTATCCCATTTTTAAGAGTAAGGGCAGTTGTTCATGCAAGAGATAACTTATCCCATAAAACTAATGATGTTAGAGTTATATTTGCAACAAAATGGAAAGCAGGAGATTGTCCATGGTGGAAAAGTAAACTAGCAGAGTATGCAAAAATGCTGAAACTAACAAGTTATGTGAACAACAGACCACCCACAGAATTTGAAAATAAATGGAAAGTATATTATTCATATTATTCTTATAAAATGGAGAGCAGAAGAGGGAGAAACTGAATTGTGTCAGGTATTATTCTTAATTTCTTTTTTTATACTGCATTAAAAGGTGTTTAAGAGAAAAACACTTCACATATAGTATTAGAAAAAAGAAAATATTAAATATCTCATGAAAATGATCTTATGTGCACAAATGCCAACACTTCTAATCTTACATTCTCTTCAGGCTCCACTTTTTCCAGTTTCCATCTCTGAATAAATACAATTCGTACAAAAATCATCTTTGCCATAATGTCTGTGGTACATTGTAATTTTGTCTATAAAAACAATGGCCGGCATTTTGCTCAGTCACAAATAAAGGTAATAGGTTTTGTGTCCAATATTTTGTCAATAAATATTTTGCAGGTCCCTTAAAAGGTCCCTTAAAAATATCTATGAGTCTTTCTTCCTTATTCTTATGTTTGACCAAGCAAAATCAACAGAAACATTTGGTCTTCAGAATCTTACATTACTTCACAGATGTTGTGTCATCTGTGTGTGCTTTTGTGTGTGCTTATATTTGCAAAATAAAACCAACACCAAAATAAGAACCAGTATTTGTCATTTGAGATATTCTAATGGATGTATAATACCATCTATATACTGGATTCAATAAATTTCCCCTAATTACAATATTTGCTGGTTCTACCAGTTTTGCAGATAGCTCCTATTTATTCCCAGGTGTCCTTCATCACAGACTTTTTTATCCATACTTGAAGGCAGAGTATATTCAGGTAAAACTTAATTATTCAAGAGGGCTTTCACGTGACTAATAGGACATAACTGTACAAAACGATTCACAAAGTTACTTGGATAAAATATTACAAACTAGCATTAAAGCCCACTTCAGTTTCAAATAAAATGAGCTCTAGTAACGGGAGGGAGAGGGTGGGCCCAACTCATCACTGTGTTCCCTCGGCAGCTGAACTGCTAAAGAGAATACAGTGGGAGCAATGTCTCCTGGCAAATGTTAAAGAGGGCATTGGTGTGTGTGTGGGGGGGGGTTGTTGTTGTTGTGTGCTTGTTACTTGGGAGAAGATACAGCGTGCTGGGGTTTTGAGAGGGTGGTTGTTTGGTCCAGGGGGGAAGGGGGGAGTACGGGGGAGGATTGGGGAGGCTCTTTCTGGATGGCCTGGTGTTGTTCTTTTTGGGAGGGGTAGGGCATGCTGGGGTTTTTGGAGAGTGGTTGCTTGCTTTGGGGTTGGGAGGAGGGATCGCATGCAGGGGATTCGGGAGTTTTTTCCTTATCAGGGAAGGCTGTTTATCTTGGAAGGTGGTAGGGCTTGCTGGAAGTTTGGGAGGATGTTTGCTTGGTGTGGGGTTGGGAGGGGGCATGTGCTGGAGAAATGTAGAGGGGATTTCTCACCAAGTAGCATGATTCGGGAGTGGGGATTCTGGAGGGCTTTTGGGAGGATGGTCTGCTGTTATACAGGGTGGGAGAGGGTGGGTGATTCTGGGCATTGGGGAGAGTGGGGCAGAGTGGATCATGGAGGCGTGGGGCAGGCTCTGGGGCAGCGGTGGCTTCCAATCCACTGCTCCTGAGCCTGGCATGCTGTTTGGGTCGGGGGAATGGGGGCGGCCTGGGTCAGGCTCCAGGGCAGCTGTGGCCCACCACCGAGTTTGGATAGGGCTGTGAATGTGTCATGTTAATACTTATGTCTTGCTTCAGTTCTGTTTAATTTTCTGCCTAGTTCTTTAACTCAAATCCTATTTCATTACTTCCTGGATGTTCCATCCTGTTGATTGTACTAATTCTCTTTGTGTAATCCACTTAAATCCAACCTTAAGTCCTAGTGAGAAAGGTGGACTATAAATAATGCAAACAAACACACAAACAAATCAATCAATCAATTGCTCATAATTCTCTTTTGTCCAGAGGGTTTTAATCAAGTATGACATCAAATACACTACATTCCACATATAAACTTCTATTTATACTACTTTGCTATCTACAGAAGCCAGAAGGAAGAACAGAATAAAAGGATTTATATACTCTGCTAAGATTTTAATCTCATTAAACTATGCTTAGTCACTCTTAAACTTTCTCTGGATTTCAGCCAGTGACTGAACTGACAGATTGTACTGCCGGCCTCTACAATATGCAATATGTTTTCATCTCAGTATGTAAGGAAAACGAATTAGCAAAAGAACCTAAAGGGTTAATCCAGGCTTTGGAGCAGGGGAAAGCTGACAAGCAGCCAGGAATTTGAGACCAGCCAGGACTCTCCATTCAAAGGTAGGAAGAGGAGACCTGACTTCTGGGAGGATTGGTATCATGGGAGAGGGCAACCTCAGCTTGTAGGTGGAGATGTGAGATGTATGTTGTGAGACAAAAGGAGAGGTCAGGGAGATGTTATGTTTTGGTCTGAAAGTGTCTCTGTGTAACCTGGTAAGGTCTCTGAATTAAAGAGAGCCACTGATATACCTGGTGGCCTCTCTCTGGCTATTGCAGCCTCAAACATATATAAGAGCACAGACAAATGTTCATCCCACCAAACTCTATGGGAGAGCAGGCTGCCACAGAGAAAGTGCTGTTATTTCAGAAAGGCAATTAGAACGCTTACAAATGTACTCCGACTGCTTAGTTAGAAGGAAAGATATGAGCCTCTCTCCTTACCTGCTTCGACATTGTGGATGTAGAAGATACACTCCATCTGGATACTTCTCATGTACTGTTTCCCTATCTAGGTTGGCCAGGGTTCTTGCTGCATGTGAAGAATCCATGATACGCTGAGATTTCATGACTTCAGCTAACACTGAAACCCAACCTAGAGTTGAATCAAATTAAGGGCATTATGTAACATTATATTTATATATATATATATATTGTAAATATATATATTGTAAAACAAAATATGCTACTGCACAGTATGAGAGAACTATGCACACAGTGCTTAATGAAGAGTCTTCTATTGCAATTGTAAGCAAGTGAGTCTCAGCTCTTTAGTATCTTGGTTTGCAAAAGTCAGCAAGCTGGGGTTGATGTCCTAAGTGAATACATGTTGGTCCATGCTCTATTTGTGAGCTTTTCATAGGTATGCATGGATGAGTTGATGGTATCAGAAGGAACAGTTAAATTTGTTAGGCAAATATATGTGGACAAGCCAAGTTTTTCCAAGAGACAGGACGTTGGAGCCAGTACAAAATGTCCATTTACAATGGAGAACAAGCAGAAAAGTAAGAAAAAGATTGAGATAGTCAATTGTGCTGTGTCAAACTTATTGCATCCCGCTTGTGTTTTCACTTGCACTAGATTCTGTGCAGCCGATTTCTGGGCACTACAATAGGGATAAATGTGCTAGGTGTTGTGTAAGATCTTGCACAAGCAGAACTAAGAGAACTCTGTTTGCACATCACCAGATCCAAGCCAGGCACTACCTGAATCATACTGAAATTCAAGTTCCCAGAGGGCAAGTGATTCTACCTTCTCTCTTCTTGCAAAGAGAACTGTGATTTTCACATGAGTTTTTGTTGATATTTTGGACCTTGCTGGACTATATTTTTTCAAACAACGTGACACTCGGTAGTTTGTTTCTTCTTCCCAGAATGCAAGTGTGTCATCATACATCTACAGCAATCAAAATGTGAGCCTGCCAGCTTCTAGCATCAAACGCTGTCAGGACACAATCTTAAGATTTTGACCTGGAAAATTGTTTTTTCCTCCATATTTTTAAGATTTGTGTAACTCTGCCTTATAAGGATTCTATAGAACTCAAAAGCCTGTACAATGCTTTGTGTAATTTGGGTTAATCTCAAGAAAAGGTGTGATTTTTTTTTCATGTTTACAGTCAATTAATCCTTTCTGTCCACAATATGAGATTGCAATAACTTGAACTCATCCAAGCAAAAACTAGTACAAGCCAGGGACTGGTTAATCCAAGCGTTTTTTCATCAAGCTATTTTTCTGTGTGCTGGGAGTGTGAGTGTGTGTGCGAGTGAGTGAGTGAGTGAGAGAGAGAGAGAGAGAGAGAGAGAGAGAGAGAGAGAGAGAGAGAGAGAGAGAGAGAGAGAGAAACAATATCCAAATACATAACCACTATCCACAACTTGAAGTGGTGTATTCCAGGAAATAAAACTCTCTCTTGAGGTGGCTGTTAGTTAGCAGGGAAAGGACTGTCCACCTCCAACTGGTAAACTGTACTTATCCATATTAATTCCCATGCATTAAAATGTTTTCACAATTCTAATAAGTATTTATTTTCAGCCATCTCTTTACTGTTGGATCATTTGGTGTAATAATTCTTCTCCGAATGGAATGATAGGCACTTTTGAATTTTAGCTTATTTGGAACAACGTGCTGACTGAAAACCTTTGATTAAAAACACCATAACACGATCTGAAGAAAAACCGCAAGATTCTCTATTTTCCATCATTATTTCCCCAATTTTATCCACAGCAGAAGCTGCCAAGTTTTCCTGTTACCTGCACGAAATATAGATGAATGAAGTCGTTCATCTAGTGCCATGTTTCCAATTATGTGAATTATGCTCCTTTGTATTTTTGCAGAATCTTTACGAAGCTGGTACAGTTTTTGCAGCAGTTGAAGCCCACCATGTGATTCAATTTTATCACAATGAGTAGGAATCTATAATTATACAAAAAGCACAAGCTGTTGAACATCTACTGGTTCTCTGCCCACAGAATATTTAGGTCTGAAAACAACTATTTATTTGTGATCCCTGGTCCCAAAGATGTCCAGTTAGCCTTGACCAGGGCCAGGGCTTTTTCAGCCCTGACACCAGCCTGCTGGAATGCTCCACCTGAAGGATCAGAGGCAATTCTGCAGAGCCAGTAAGGCAGGCCTATGGTTGAGGCAGCCATACCACCATCTGGCCTTCCCCTCCCCCCTCTTCCTTTTTCTCCCTTTTCCTTCCTTCCTTCCTTTACCCTCTCCTATTTCCTTCTCCCTTTCCCCTTGTCTTCTGCCTTCTCCCCATCCCCCGTTTTCTGCTTATTATCCATCATTATGACAGTGGTGAATATTCACATCCCTACAGGACTGTCATACTACTTCTTGGATGAAGCAAGGATTGGATTATTGGAATGTTTTTAGTCTTTTAATGGGGAGGGGTGGCCTCTTAAGTCTAATGAATTGAATTGAAAATTATTCAAAACACAAAAGTACAATATGTTCTCCACCAATAGCCTCTCTAGAAAGCCAGGAAAAATATTCTGCCATATACAAATTCTTTAAAAGTGAAAATGAAACATCCATTTCCACATCCACCTTTCTGTTGCTTGTAATTTCCAAGTAAAGACATAGTTTTAACGGATGTACATGTCACGCACCTGATGCAGTCCTATGTGGCTTGGGAACAGGGTATCTAAAGGACTTTCTTTCATACGTTCCTGATTGGTAATTAATACTGCCTGTCTCACCAATTAATGCTGCTCATTTGGTGGGTACATAAGAGAGGGCCTTTTCCATAGCAGCTCCACAATTGTGGCACAATCTCCTCAGACAGGTACCTCTAGCTCCCTCATTGTCAATCTTTAAGAGTCAATTGAAGACTATTTATTTAGAACTTCATTTTGATTAATTTAGCTATTATTACTGGCAGTCCAATTTGGAGTTTTTGAACTTTTATGGGTTTTATAACTTGTTTTTATTGCATTTTTATAATATTTTTATTTATATTGTGAGAAAGGTGACTAATTAGGGTTTCAAATAATAAATAAAATAGATAGGTGAACTCTGACTCAGAGAAGCTTATATTGGAATAGATTTTATTATGTCTTTAAGGTGCCACCCATTGGACTTGTGTTTGTTTTGAAAGTAGTCCTTAAGAGGTTTTTATTTTCCATGCAGATTTATACATTTCAAATATAAACTATTTCTACAACAGATTCTGAGAAATGGAAATTTATTTGCAGAAGTCTAGAGCTTCAGTTATCTGTTGAATTACCTTGGAATGTTGCACTAAGGCTTGCAAGCAAAAGAGCTCTACTGTGTCACCAGGAACAGTACCGAGACTTTCACAGTAAAGTAGACCATTTCCCCCAAAACACCATAAGCCCCCCTAGAAACAAATGATTCAGAAATGAATTTCAAAACACAACAGTTAAAAAAAATTTAAAGGTCAAGCATTAGACTTAATCGATACAACCCTAGCAACTTTGATGGAACAAAAGAGAGATGACTCAAACGTACACACCCAATCAGATGAGTTGCACCTGCCTATTCCTTTTCGTTCCCAAATGTCAGAACTAGGTTGCAAAATACTTCTTTCCACCAGAAGAAGAAAGAAGAACCACAGAAGCAGCAGTTGGTGAGGGGCTTTCTTATCCTTGCCAGGAAACATGACAGGAGCAACAATTTGGCTTGCAAAGGCTGTTATGAGCAAAAGTTATGTATGGTATGACCAAGTTATTGGTCAAGATTGTAGCTTTTAGAGAATGGGTGGTTGCCTAATCTATGCCTGAAGAAAACGTATAGAAAATATCCACTTTACTCCCAGGCTAGTGCAGATACATAAATCTGAACACAAGTAGTTGGATTTTTATTGGTGAGCCAAGGATTTTAGAAAGTAAACATCCTTTAAAAATAGGCTAGCTACCTGCAGATTCCAAGAAGATTCCATGGCAAATTGATTTTCAAAAATGTCTCTTTTGGAATTTAAAACACAGTCATTTTTTAAATATAAGACTGCTGAACTTCCACAAAAAGTGTTGTTTTTTTTTTTGGCATCAGGCAGTGGAATTGACTGCAAAAGCTGGCCAATATAATAATATTCCATTTCATGAAAGGTTTTGCCCTCAGTGGGTCTAGCAATATCAATGATCTCAATCATGACAGGCTTTTCTGCCCTCTTAGGGAGGCTTGGTTGTGATCATTCCTCACCAATGTGACTCACTGGCCTTCACAGTATAATGGTTTTATCTGCTACTGGATCCAGATAAACCTGCAACATACAAAGTTGTGCCATATGAGATTAGCGCCCCTAGGGATTGTTCTCAGTTGGTTCAGAATTATATACGGAATTGCTCAAGTGCTGAGCAGATAAAAATGATTCACAGAGCATCAATCTGTTGTTGTAACAATTTTATATTGCAAGCAGTAATGCTATGTACAATAAATTGAACTGATTTTCAGGGCTCCCCTGCTCTAAAAATTACCTCACAGGGAGATACTAAAATACTCAACATTGGCATGGTTTCTTTCATTTTCTTTTTTTTAAAAGATCACTAGTTATCTCAAGGCACAAGAAGAATTTATGTATGACAGAAAATGGTTACTTGGGGAAGATGAGTCCAAGGAATTGTGCACCTGAAACTAAGCAAATATGTGACCAGGAACAAAGTATTCAAATCAACATCATTCTTGCAGAATGCAACAGCCATAAAAATTAGAAACTTACATGGAAGCAGAAAAAATTGTTTTAACGTTCCCTTAGGTTATCTGGACAACAGGGCTCAGGATAAAAACTTTTAATTGAACATTTTGGCTTCTATATGACAATCTACTGAGATTTCAGAACACACCTTTTGTGCAGCAATGGTCTGGCTGCTTTCTCTTAAAGCCAAAGATGTGAAATACTGTACACAAGGGTCAAAATCTGTCTGAGGTAAAGCTGCCAACAGCACTCGAAGCTCATCTTCCAAAGAACACTTCTGCAGTGAACAAACAAAAACACTTCTGCCAACATATTATGCAATATTAGGGAGCACAAAATTAGGGAGAGAAACGGAACAATGTGGAACAATAGATGGTACACTGCCAGGAGCAATGGACATCAAAAGGAAACGCTTTAGTGATGCTTTTCTGATGTTAACTGTCTAGCTGTCAGTCATGACACTGGTCTTGAACAAGAGTGGCCTCTAGGTGCTGTGGTTCTTGCATAGCTCAGAGATTGCCTCCCTATCTTCTATTACAAACCTAGGAGGATGGGCGGGCATCTTAATTGTAAATTACAGCATCGACACCTCTGAACAGGGTCTTGTGATATGTGCATGAACATTTCTCTAGATTTTCCTGACAGCTAGCCCAAGCATTTGTCACATCTTCCCTTGAAACTCTCAGGTATCCTCTGCCCCTTCATACCATGAAAAAAATCATCAGCCTGCAACTTCCTTAGCATTATTGGAGCCAAAATACTCTATGTGCCCTCACCCCCCAGCAAGCCTAGAAGATTAGTCTGTTATGTATAGTGATGCTGCCAAAGTTTGAACATAACAGTTAATAATCTGAATTTCCCTAGGCTGCAATATCCATTTTTATTACTAAGCTAGCTCAGTTGTCCAGAAAGTATTACACTAGTCACAGTTAAAAATAAAGTGGACTTCAGGCTTATGTGCCACTTTTGTACCCATGAAGTTGACATGTATCAGAGCAGGCAGTAGAAGGCAACAGCTACTGGTGTCATTAATTACTTTAGCCTTCATTCAGGTCTTTTTAAATGGGATACTGGTAGGACCAAAGGACTTATCCATGAGACACTGTTCATAATCAATAGCTCATTTAAACTGGGTCCTCAGTCACGAAGTGTGCAACATTAGCATAGAACAATGAGGTAACCTGGGGTGAGGGATGGGGGTAGCATGTTTGAACAAGATCTCAAAATCCCCCAGAATGCTTTAATATTCACACTGAGGCAATCTTGTCAGGCTTTGCTCAGGACTTTATGGCTACCATTACAACTGCTGTCCTACCACAGATTATACTACTCCCAACACAAGGAAAAGGTGATCTTAAAACTAATAGTGAAGTGTGGCCCTATTTGCCACAACTTAAATAAGGCTCATTTGCACAGAAGGAAGATTTTGCTACAAACTTGGGGAACTCTCCAGGTTTGCAGAAAAATCTGAAAAGTAGCAGGGGGACAGAGGGAGGAGTATTAATCCCCCCAAAAGAGGAGTATTGTCTGTTCGATTCCATCTGAACAAAGGCTAGACTGGGGTGGGGAAGAGCCACTTCCATTGTCATCACAACTGAGGCCAGGAGGAATGAGGGGAAGCTGCTAGCATTGAGATGGTGTGGATGGGGTCAGGTGGGATTGGGGAGTGGGGTGAAAAGGGCTGGGTGGGATGCAGAGATCCACCTCCATCATTGCTGCAGCTGGGTTGGGAGGGCCGGAGGGCCACCGCTGCTGCTGGGTTGATGAGGCTGGATTAGGTGGGATGGGAGGAGCTGCCCTCTATTTTTGCTGCAGATGGGATTGGGAGGGCTGGAGGGGAGCTGCTGCTGTTTAGGCAGCGTGCCCAGGTGTCAGGCCTGCACCATTCTCAGCCTGGCAGAGTGCACGTACCCAGGCCAGCCACAGCTGGGCCAACCATCTCCGCTGCCCCAAGGCCATGACTGGTTACTACCTACTGAAAACTTGGGTGGTTCTTGTGCTTCCCTCCTTCAACAGTGGTAGAGAGCTTAAAATGGTCTGTCCTTGGAGATTTGTGAATTCAACTGGTTAATGGTGTATATCAAGATTTCATCCCTTATTAATATTGTTCAATATGTATAATAAACCTTTAATTAAGATCATCTGAAGATTAGAAGCTGTGTGTCATTAATAGGCACAATAACTAAACATTCAAATGGGGCTCTCTCCTTCGTGAACCATTGTTTATTTACAATGGTCAGGTGGATGGGCAGAACAAGCTGATGTGACAGTGGTAACAGAAAAGCACTGTCCTGACTGCGCCAGCCTTAGAATACTGATAAATATCATGGCTTTGTACATTCCCGACCTTATCTGTATCTTGCACTCCTTGAATACACACTCTATCTCAAATTTCATCTTGGCTTGCTCACAGACAGATCAAGAACTAAATAAAGACCATCTAAAATTCAGCACTATAGTCATGTTATACAAATGATCCCTGTCCACATGGATGAAATTACCAGATGGCCATTCTATCAAGGTAGCTATCATAAGTCTACTCCTGGGCACTAGTGATAAAAACTTGTTATGAAAAGAAAGACACCAAAGGGTGTCTGGATTTTATTATACTTACACCTTTTGACTTTAGTAAAGAAGGTGGTGGCAGGAAAAATCGCAGGTCAACATCTTTACATCGTGCTAAACCAATTGCAGTTCTCTGATCAACAGCTTGGGCAGCTGTTCTGTACTGATAATCTGTATTAAAATAAACATTAGAGCAGGAATCCTTGAAAAAATTAGTTTGTTTTGGCTTTGTAAGACTATATTTTTCTCCCTCTCAAACCCACCTGAAATGCTGGTGGTAAACCACTGGATTAAATAGGAAAGGTATAACTAGAACTGGATTAAATAGGAAAGGTATAACTAGAACTGGGCTATATTTTTGTGAATTCCAATTGTTGAGTCAAAATTTACATATTTAATAAGAGAAAAAAATTATTCTCTGCATTTTGTCCATGTACTGGACACTAATCACAGCTCAGGATGCATTGTGCAAAACTCTCCAAAGATTGATTTGAAAGGCTTTTAGGAAGGCTGGAGTTTTGAACTGACAAGATACTGAGCAGGAAAGCTCCTGCACTTTGGAAGCAATGGAGCTGTGCAAACTTTAGCTTGTCAGACCACCACAACAGGGTTAGAGCTTCCACAGAGTCCCTTTATATATGTTTGGTAAGCATTCCTTCCACCCATCTGACTATCAGCAGGGATAGGAGTGGGGCTAGGGCTGGAGGAACTCTTAAAGAGACTGTAAGAAGATGCTTTGATATATCTGTGTACCAACCCAAGAACTGCTCAGTTCCCCCAGTGCAGTATCATGTTTAAAGTGTCAGACAAGGATCTGGAAGGGCTTGCACATTGTGATTCTAGGAGAGCTGCTGCTGCCACTGCTGCTGCAGGCGGGAGGAAGAAGATGGGACGTTAGGAGCGTGATATGCCCTGAAAGGGAGAGTGACAGGGTGTGGGGGGCAGAAAGGGAGAGAAGGTTACAAGCATGGAGGAGAGAGAAAGAAAAGGGGTAACAGGAGGAAGAAAGGAGAGACTGAGAGAAGAAGGGGAAGAGGGAAGGAAGCAAAGCTGGGGTGGAGGGGAAATGGGATAGCTGCTCCCACAAGATTCCTGCTGCTCCCCATCTCTGTGTGTGCGTGTATAAGCACACACCCACACAAATAAATTGAACAAAAACTGGAAAAATAATTAAGGTCTAATCCACTAGGAATCTCTTCTACACATACCCCACTGAAATTAATTTTCGCCTTAGCTGCACAGAGGGGACTGCACAGGAGAACACACTGAAAGATTGTACAGCCACTCCACTTCAACAGTGGCTTCTTTTCATAATAGTACATGTGAGCTGGTGGTCACAGCCAACACAGAGTATCTGCCCTGAGATTATACATTACCTCGCCAGAAATGATTGGAGACAAGATCCTGCACAGCCTGCACTCGAACTGTTTTGTCTTCCACTTGGCTTCTTTTGAGAAGGAGCCACAAGGCGCTGTCATACTCTTCGGCATCAAATGGACTGACAGAGTCTTTATGTAACAAACAAACATCATTTTCATTATAGTGCTTTAATATGTTATTTTCCAACTTCTTAGAAGAAGCTGAACACTTCCTCTCCCACAGCAACATTTTAAATTATGTGTGCATGCATAAAGGTGATGGCAATCTTACGTAAGCAGTGTCACACAGGTATGAACTGAAAGTACACCAAAGCTGAGGAAACCACTGACATGTATCCCACTCCACAAGAGTCAACATGGGGCTTCTGAACAGGGGAGGGCCCTCCCCCACACAACACACAAGGCTCCAAGCATCCCAGGACTTCCAGAGAGAAGCCCACGTCCCATGCACTCCAGTTAGGGATCTGGTAAGGGTTATGACTCAGGAATCTCTGGAGTTGATCCATCTGTCTCCAGATCCCTTCATGTTTTTCCAGACCCCAGGAAAAAAAAGGCAGCAGACCTAAGCAGAACCCTGAACCAGGAGGAGGAGGAGCACATGCCCAGTGGCCACTCCTGCAAACCAGTCCTACTTGGCAAGACAGAGTACTGTACTCTGTCTTGGCAGGATCAGTGCTCTGGCAAAAGGAAGTGTGGAGTTATCTATAAAACTCCTCTGCTGAGATCTAACCTCTGCTAGTTCAACCCTCCATTTGGTCAGCCTGTACACCACTCTGGACAGCTCCTTGCTGACAGAACTGCACCTATCCAGGTCTTTGTCTGCTTCCTTGCTCATCTATTTGACTCTAACTTCTGAATCTGTGGACAGCTTTAGCTCTAAGTGGTCTGCAATTCAACATGTTACTCTCTCCCCTTATGTAAACATGCTATCTTGGGGGAAAACTGACATTAGGATCCAGCACTAGTTTTTAAACTACAGATCTACAACATCTTTAACGACAAAGTCTATTTAGACATAGTCAAACAATTAAGAAATGCATTTGGTTTGGAGAGAATAAGGCAGACAAAGCACACCACAGGTAGTATCCAAGGAAGTGATAAGAATGTCTTTGCCATCTCATACGCGAACTTGCCAGGACATGACAATAAACATAGCTGCAAACCAAGTGCTAGGCTGGAAGGATCCCTGTTCCAACCTAGCATGAAACATTTGTTCTTAAAATTGAAAATGCTAAAAAAAAACCCTACCTTGAAAAGGCCATCGAAAAATTTTGGCATTTGTTTCTAGTATTTTCCTTGCAGCTCTGTGAAGTTCCTTTCTCACTTGATATGTTAGCCCTGTAAAAATATTGCACATTTAGTCTCAGCCATATTATGCCTACTTGTTGTTTTTTGCTACACAGAGACCATCATGCACACTCTTTTTCATGCTGCAGATGAACCCTCCCCGTACAAATGTATTCAGTTTCTGGATTCGGACATTCACTGACAACAGTTGGATGGCCTGTAAGCCAAGTAGTAACCAATTCCAGATGTGTTGGATGTTTGGTAGAGGGCTTGACTTCTTGCCCTGGTTTATGGGTGTGAGGGGAAGAGGCCACCAGCAGAGCATTTTTAATAGTTATACCTATGGACCCCAATGAATAACACTTCATACTATACCTTGTCTCACTGAAAGAAAGAACTTGAAAAGTGAATGAATCCACAGCCACTTCCTGGACCTTCTTGCAGTGGAATGCTCCACTGGGGTCTTAGTGCCTGCCCAGTCCACCCCCCTCCTGATTCTCTGATAGGGTTTTTAAAGTTATTTCAAGTGCCACTCGGGTCCGAACCTTCATTTTGTGTACCATTAAGGTTCTTACCTTGATAAAAAGCATTTTAGTGCCTCTAAAGATTATTTCTACTAAAAATGCTCTTTTATCAAGGTAAGAACCTTAATGGTACACAAAATGAAGGTTCGGACCCAACCAGCACAAGTGGCGCTTCAAATAACTTCTAAAATCCCATGGGAGAATCGGGATTTCTTTAAATGGTGGAAAGACACAGCTGCCATTTCCTGCCACACCACCATGACTGCAATTTTTTCCTTTGGCTGAGACAGAGTATAGAACAGTGTTTTACAAGAATATAGACAAAATCTTGGCTCATGGAATACATTTCTCTAGTAATCTATATTACAACCAGTTCCTACAGATAAAACTAACATGTTATTTTCCCAATATTTTTTACCATCCTTGTTTCCCAAGCTGCTCTTTTAGCTCTTTCAAATTAGAACAGTAATGCGTGTATCTTACCGTGATGCTCATTTGGATCCAAAGAAGACGTTTGCAAATAAATGTAGGATTTCAATTTTTCTTGCTGTACTACTTGGGTATCAAAAGAGAACAACTTCTTCAAAGTAAGAAGTTCATATGTAGCAAAGACACAACCCCTTTAAAAAGAAAGCTATTTTAGTGCAGATGTTAATACATAAATATAAAATTTACTTTCAGAACAGTTAAATATATTTATAAGACAGTGCAGCTCTAAGCAGACTGCGTTTCAGCCCGTGGGCAATCCTATAGTTACCCTGTCCTCCGCCTGTGGGCTCAGAAGAGTGTAACTCTGCTTAGGATTGCACTGCTATTCACCATTAAAACTGTGCATGGTTTTCTCACACGCCCTTCAAACGGCCACTACTGCACAAAGCTCATATTTGGACACTCAATAACTTTAGAGAACTTTCTCTTCTAAGAGATCAAATTAAATTTGAAAGATATATCTAAAGTATTTAATTTCTTTAACAAAGCACTGGGTGTAAAAAGATATATAAATCTGTTTATCAGAAATCCATGCCACAAATGTGAAATGACGGTATTCAGAATTTAATAAATGCAACTATAAATCTGTGTTAATTTGGGAATAAGTATTATTCAGGATTTACTTAGGGCTATACATTAAGGACTATGTGTTGTATCAATGTCATCACTGGAAACAAAAGATTTAACCTTAAGGAAGTACTTAGCAGCCTGCAATTAACTATTAGTATTTTAGTGACAAAGACTTTAAGGCATAGTCTGGGAAAGCACTTCGCCATAAAGAATGGCATGGCACTGATTTGAAAGCAAAGCAGACAGGCTCTCAATTTGGTCAAAGAAAGGCAAAATGGAACTAGTGCGTGGAGGCTTTCCCCCAGTATTAAAGATGTAACTGCATAATTACTGTGCATGGCCACACACGTCCTGAATAGAGAGGGAACCAAGTAAGCCACATTCTAAATATGCTGCAGAGTCCAGACTCTCATCTGCTGCAGCATTACTCTTTCAAAACTCAGGAATAAGGAGTTCAGATGTAGTGTGCCACTGCAAAGGAAGATTACATGCCAGAGTTCTTCAATGTCCTGATTGCTGAGCAAATATTTTCATGAAGGAATACTGGAGGAACTTTAATCTTTACACCTGAAACAGTTTATTCTTAGAGTGTAAAATAGTGAGAATAGACTGCCCTCAATAGAGCCTGAATTTCTTCATGAATCATTGTTCTAAGAATTCCTCTTGGTTGGAATGAGAAAGTCCACAGCAACAATTCACACAGAGACACAACAGGCAACTTTTGCTGAAGGCCAGTCATTTATTTTGCTGTATGACCCAATCTCTTTCACATATGATTAAGAAAGAATTATGTGCCTCCAAAAGACAACTGGAAGAATGCAAGGCCAGAGCAGTGGACTCAGCAAACACACAGCTATTGCCGCTTCTGGGAATGAGTTCTTTGGAATTGCAGAAGTCTTTTATTAATTTAGGGCAGCACATCCACTGTTCTCTCACTGCCCACTAGTGTGCCTTGATACCAAGTTTTGGAATTAGTATCCAATGTAAATTTTAAAATGTGGAAGACTAAATCTATAGCCAGCAATGAAGACACAGGAGAACAAACCACCCAACCCCTCTCATTTCCCTCTTCCTGTTCCCAAAGCTGAGCATTGGGTCACATTTAGCTACCAAACACAGAGGCCAAGGAATAATTGCAAGAATGGAAGCATTTCTGTGACAGCACGTGTCATATTATATACCAACACAGGGTCACTGCATTATGCTTGGGTGGGCAATACACAGCTTACACACTCTTCAAATGACCTACTTTGATTTTCCTTTTGATGCCAGTTTTTAGACGTGTGATGCTGGAAAGGCAAAAACATGGCTAAAGGATTAGGAAAAAAACTGGGAGCCAAAAAGAAGCAAATCTTTTTCTGTTTTAAATGTTTATGATTTCTAAAGCAGGAGCAACATTTTTGAAGGAGTGACTCCACTGTCTCACATTAGAACTGTCAGTTTCCAAAGAATGATTGTGCAATTAAATGCTGTATAAAGTAATATTTTTACTTGATTTATTTCAAAAGTGGCCTTTGGTGCTGGATAAGTTGCCCACCCCTGTTCTACACAGTGAGAGAGAGAGGGACTCAAATGCTGACTGATATTTGAAATATTAATATCTCCCAAGAGTTTACACCCTTGTACGCTGACAAAAGTCAGTGGAGTTAGAAGGTTGGAATTCTGGTTAGAAATACGCTACAAAAATCCCTTTGGCAATACTCTTTTTCAAAAAATCACCAAACTTCATTTAATTCTATACATGACTAAAACAGACATTTGCCAGGTAAGACTTACCCTAAAATAAGTGAGCCAGTTGCCTTTGCAATTTTCCCTTAAAAATGAAAAATACTGGTTAAGTGTTATATAAACTATGTTTGCAAAATGGCAGGTTTTAGAATACAAAAACAAAATAGTACTTCATTACTTCAGAAACAATGGTTTCAAACAGAAGCAGTGCAGACATTAAGATTGAAAACATATCTATGCTTAGATAGTACACACGCTTCAGATCACGATGTACAGCTACAATTCCATGCGCACTTATTTGGAAATAAAGAACCCATGGAATTAAGTGGAAGTTGTGGAACCTATTTCCAAATAAATGCACACAGGAACAAGCAGTAGATGACAGAAGTTACTTTATGTTTTCGATACACATAGGCTCCTCCCACAACCATCCGGACAAGTTTTAAATTGCCAATTATGGCTACCATATATGCCAGTTTTAGAAAGAGTTCCATGAATGTAAGCCATGTTCACTTGAATGGTATTAGGCAACATTGTTATTCCGGGTGTTTACAATTCAACAGTATTTGACAGGATGATGAGCTTATCCATCACTTTTAGAGCTGTTGTGTGGTTTTTTTTTCTAGCACAGAACAGTATGTAATGCCTTCAGGGTTTTAAAAATACTGGTTAGTCCGGCATTCACAAATGATGGTTTGCGAATCACCAGATGATTACATAATGCACATAAAGAAATCGCAAGGTTGCTAGCAGAAGACAGAAAGTTATTAAGACCAATGAAGCATGTCAACATGTACAATCAAAAATAATAATTCACGTGCACAAGAGGGTTGCAAGGAAATGCAGTCAGTGCTAATCCTCACTGTACAAGCATATCCTGTTTCAACAAACAGAAAAGGAAATCCCTGTAAAAGCAGAACTGCTTGAGGGTGCTTAGGCTTTCAAAATATGCAAAGAAAATTAAAGCAAGACTTTCCTCTATTAAAGGAATATGTTCTTTCCACCTTGTAAAATGCTCCATCGCTGCTGTGTAACAGTGGTGCATTAAGGTGAGTCTCTGTTTCTAGCACCCACATTGCTTGTTCTGTGACCCGCTGGGATAACACCCACAGCACGTGGAAGTTGAATATGATGCATATGGGAAAAATTAGGATGACTGGTCCCAAATGAGCAGAAAGTACCTTCCTAATGTCCCTACCATTGGGTTGGATCCTGCCATGCAACAGTGGAAGAGAAATTTTGCATAACACAAGACATTATTCGAGGACTACTGCAACATAAAGTTCTGATTTTTCATTTTCAGTCAGTGTTGGGTACAAAAAGCACAAGGCTATTATGATGCAGTCATTACTGTCAAATTGGGAGGTACAATATGATTCAACTGAAGAAAGTCATTATGGAGGGAGGAGTGCTGAAATATGCCTTGTGAAAGCAGAAATGCAAGAAACAACGACTTTCTTGTGTTTCTGCTTACACAAAAGGAAATGTTCTGCAGGATCCAGCCATATTATTCACAGTACTAAACTCTACAGTGAGGGCTTGGACAATATTAATCTAAAACCTTGTCATTGATCTTTCATACAGAAGAGAAAAGACCATTTCTCAACAGATGACAGAGGGTTGATTGGGCGATAACTAGCAAGATCAAACCCTATTAAAAGTAGCCCTTCTGACATACTGCAGTATTCCATTTTCAGATCATCTTTTTCTTTGCAGCCAGCATAAAACTGATACTTTATTTCATAAAATATTGGAATCCTTTTTTACTATTTTGACAAATTTTATCTGTTTTATCATGATTCTCCTTTAATAATTTTCAAAGAAAAGTTATTCCCTATTTGATGCTACACAGTGATCCGAATGTAACCTTATTAGTTGCTAAATTCCTGTCATAGTTTCCTTCAGACACTAAGTCAGTACACTTCTAATAATTTCTCAAAATCCATGGATCAGAGAAGTTCTGAAAATGAAAAGAATCTAAAACTTTTAAAATTCCTAGGAATCTGAAGACTGGGCATACACTTGGCACCCCTATACAAATAGGGACAAAAAGCCCTGTAAGCAAATATTACTTGGGGTATATTATTTATTATGCAACATTTCTATATCAGCTAATTATTATTATTATTACTTATTAGATTTTTATCCTGTCCTTTTCTGATCAAGGTCAGGCAGGGGAACAGTTTGAAACATTTTACACAATCGATATCCTATACATTTTAAAATCATTACAGTTAAACATGTAACATTTCCCTCTGGGCCCAATTTCCATCTGGTTGACCAATCTAGGAAGGGGAGAAGAAAAGGATCAAACAAACAAAAAAGACCCAATTAATAAAACATACAATAAAAGAATAGAAACAAAGGTAAATAACGATCAAGTTAAAGGTAGGAGTGGGAAGGCCAGCAATGATGTAACCTCCACTGCCTCGATCATAGGCCTGGCGGAACACCTCCATCTTACAGGCCCTACAGAACTGAGCCAAATCCTGCAGGGCCCAGATCTCACTTGCTAATGAGCCTTCCACAAAATAACTCATGAAAATACTAGATAGTGAATTAGAAGTACACTTACTGATATCTTTCCAAAATTTGTCTGTTTTAGCAGCTGACCGAAAAGTTCCTATCTTTCTACAGCAAATCCCACAATAAGCAGCCCATGACATTCTGTAAAGGTATAAAATGATTATTAATAACATTATTCAAAAACAGCGTTCTCTTTCATGCCAGTCCAGCTGTTCGGGGTTGCTCCAGGCAGAGCAGGAACAGTAAAGAGGGTAGAAGTGTTGTTCTGCAGCAGACCAGCTAGATTTAAGTCCAGAAGAACCTCAGAAACCAACAGATTTTGGGGGTATAAGCTTTCAAGAACTAAAGTTTCCTTAGACAGATGGTACAATACTCTTCAAGGAACATTTGAACTCACTCGGGAATGCCCTCATTGTTCAGATTCCATAGATCACTGAGACTTGACATATAGTTTGCAACCTTCATTATAGGTAAAACCTACTGTTTTCAATACATTGAAAGAATTCTGCAATTATTTCCAGACATCTGATACTTTTCTGAACTGGAGAAATTCTTGCACTTGGTGGAATCTGCCGCTTGTCTTTCTACTTATACTGAAACTCTATACATCTTGCATTTCTGCATAGCGAGAGAATGCATGATCCAGTCATACAGGATGCAGATACTGACTAGAAGAAAGCAAGGCCAAAGCAGCAAATCATGCAGAGATATATCAGGCAAATTTCCTTGGTATATTTATCCACTGGGTGTTCATCTCACACCAGTGCATTCAGCACACAGTTTTGGAATTACTGGCTAGAATCCTGGGTGACAAGGCAGTTTGAAAGCCATTCCGTTTTTGGCAGCAGCATATAATGAGAATAAGATAACAGAACTACACTGCAGTGTTGACATAGCTTTATCCCATTATAAAGGATAAAGATTCACCATGTCACTGCTTAACTATGTAACAGCATCCACAACTTTTTTTGTTCACTTCTACGCAGAATTTTTTTATTTACACAACTGAAAATCCTAAAGAAGTTTATTTTTTGAGGCAGGTACCATCTGACTGGGCTTATTTCAAGTAGGCAATGTATGCTCTTGATTCTGTGAATGCTTTCTCAGAAGTTCTAAACCTAATGGGGCTTTTGCCAATTAGGCTAAAATTCTATACATACTTACCTGAGAAGAAGCCACACTGAACAGGGTGGAATTTATTTCTAAGTACATCTTAAGCATACCTACCAAATTGCAAGTATAACTGAAAGTGGAACTTTCTTCCAGATAAGTATGTAAAATGTTGTACGAAATGGAAGAGAACCATTAAAACTATAGTACACTCTAGCCAATGTTACACTTTTCATATGCATTAGATCAATGGAATAATTAGAGAGGCAGTCAGTTGTAGATCAAAGCAAGAAAACCTGTCTAAGCATGAGTTTTGCAGAAGCTTGTAAATCAGGTTAACTGCAGTCCATATTCTTGAAAACAAACTGGGCTTTTCTGCATTTTTTAGTGTGTGTGTGTAGGGAGATGTTCTGGCCCAATACTACTTCAATTAATCCCAGTTTCCAGAAGCATTATTGCGCCTTTAGCTTTCACTTCATTTTTTTGTCAATCTTTTCAGATCGCTTTTACCCTACTTGTTTTCTGGAAGCCAATTTTGAGTTACTTTTCCCCTCATGCACAATGTTTCTGTTGGTTTTCTTTGTCCTGTCCACTTCCACCTACCTGTAGCCCACTTTTTGATGATTGGACTGTTGTCATCATCAAACCTCCTCTGAGAAAAACTGGTTTTGTTTTAGGGTTTTTCAAAAAATACAACCTTTAAATTGCTATATTGATATACCATTGTAATGATAATCTAGCAGATTGTCTGAATTTCATTTAAAAAGTAGATCTCTAACACTTTTATGGCAGAGATATGCCTAGACCTTTACCTTCTAGATCTATCATCATAATAGTACATACATATAATGTGAATGCCCTGGTGTGTGGAAGACGGCTACTGCTGGCACCATAAAGAAGTAGTCAGGTTTGAAAGGGACACGGCACTTCATTAAGGTTCATAAACAGATGTGTGACGGAGCCGCTACCATTTTAGGCATCCTTGTACAAAGATGAGGCGGCTTGTATTGACCCTCCCAATTGCTAGGTGGAGCCCCCTGCTCCAGGAATGCTATTCTTTCTGTCCAGTAGTCTTGTGCGTGTCAAAGAAGCCCCATTGCTCTTCTTCTTAATCCCTAAGCCTGAGTTCATTTTCAATTTTGAAAAATCAGCTATGACAATGATATAAACATGCACAAAAATAAGAGGGGTATGCTTGACACCACAAATAATGACAGCACCCTCCCTTTAAAATTCTGTTATGTAAAGCACGCGCAGAGAAAATAGACTGGCTCCACAAGTATGAAAATGAAGAGAGAAGGAAGTCATGTGGAAGAATGGTGCCCAAACCAATTCCGATGCTTGTGAATCAACTGCTACAAAAATCAGGAGCAAGTCAGGTGTGTGAAAAAGTCCACTAATGTACAGAAGTGGGGACTGGTTTCACTTTCTGTTTGATTACCATGGTAAATTTATTCAGAAAGCAGATTTTGACCCCGTTTAGAATGAATTATCTCACATAATCCACACCTATGCACGTTTATGTGGAAACATCCTTTCTGGATTGTGAAAGGCTTTCACGGCCGGATTCAACTGGTTGTTGTGGGTTTTCCGGGCTGTGTGGCTGTGGTCTGGTAGATCTTGTTCCTTACATTTCGCCTGCATCTGTGGCTGGCATCTTCAGAGTTGTATCACACCTCCAACTGGACACAGTGAGTAACAGACTTCTCTCTGTGATACACCTCTGAAGATGCCCGCCACAGATGCAGGCGAAATGTTAGGAACAAGATCTACCAGACCACAGCCACACAGCCCGGAAAACCCACCACAACCAGTCCTTCCTGGAGTTCAAAAAATCCCCCGTTTTAGACACACTACTCAACTCAGTGAAAAATAAACAGGAGTCTAGTGTGGCACCTACTTAATCATTAAAATGCCATCATGCTTTTGTTTACGGTTCAGTTCAATGGGGCTTACTCCCAAGTGGGTGTGCGCAGGACCACAGCCTTAGACATGTTTTAAAACAGGTTCTGTAAATTATTCATTTCGGAGAATTCAAGGGTTCCGACCATTAACCATAACACGGACCTTACCTTACACTGCCTGCACGCCACCCTCCCACCAACCAATTTAGAATTGACTTTCCCCCTCTACACACAAGGATGGGCCGTCTCCTAACCCCCCCTACCTGTCCATCTGTGGTCCTGTCCCAGCTCTCACCTACGTCACCCCTTACTCACCGCCCACTCGCCATCGGATTGGCTGATGCTCTGGAGTTGCGCGTGCGTATTTGAGGGATGGGGCGGTAGTTGGAGGTGTTGCTCCCAACCCCCAACCACGCACGCGCAACTCCAGAGCTTCAGCCAATCCGATGGCGAGTTAAGTGGCGCGTGTCCAGTTGCAGGGGCTGTCTTGGTCTCGGCGTTCAGTCTGCGGTTACCGCTTCCGGAGACTTGGGCGAAGTGGCAGTCCTTTCGTTGTCGAGGCAACGACGCTCTCCAGGTGAGGGAGCTGGTCGGTGTAGCTCTCAATAGGGTTGTCGGGGCTTCTGGTGGTGGTCTCGTTTTTCTCCTCGCTTCCTCCCACAGTGCCTTTTGCATTAGGGTGGGGAGACTGATTTGACGTTACAGGTAATCCTGAACGAATTGGACCCATGCCAACATTGTCAGTATTCATTTAGCTAGAAGAATCCTTCGCTGTTTTGTGTCTTGGAACTCAGTGCGGCCCTTCATTGATCCTGTTTCCAAAGCAATGAAGAGTCCCAGTAGCACTTTAAATATACCGTGACATGTACTTATGCATCTACGTGCGTTCACTAGGCAAAAACATACTCCACCTAATCCCATCGTTGTGCACACTAGGAGGTCTTTATCATCGAAAACAACAACAAAGGAATGCATTAAAACTAAGAGAATGAAGGACCTGAACAGCAAATTCCGTTATGGTACTGGAAGAATTAGTGGAATAATGCTGACTATATCAGCACTCAGAATTGTTCGTGTGTACTGTCTTGTTCAAATGGTTACAAAAACCTTATAAAAAAGACCAGTGTTACTGTACAAGGACATTTCTGGGAGGGAGCATGGTTTAGCAAGTGGGGAGTCTTGAGCCCCCCACCCACCTTGCAACAACTAGGATCTTGGGGCTTTCTCCATGCAAAGCGAATGCTGTATCCTGAGCCACAGCCCCGTGTTCTAAAGCTGTATCATGATTCTGCTAATGCAAGTGTATAATTTTTTAAAAACTCTTGTCTGTATCTTAGGTTTTGATACTGTTGAGAGGATGGTGAATGTCTTGAAAGGAATACTTATAGAATGGTAAGTAATACTGCTTTCCCATCCCACATGTGTGATATGCCTCATGTAAGAAGTGGCTAGGCCAAATGGTTAGCAGTAGGTGCTCAGAAGCAAAACTTTGAACAGTAGGGAGAGAGAAGGAATGAAATAAGACAAAAGTTGAATGTGATCTAGATGTTTTTGGGCAGCATAAGTTGGACTTGGAAGGCTGATTCTGCATACTGCTTGGTGTTTCACACTTTTGATTGAATATTCTGTGACCTGGTTGTAAGGGATTAGTGAGCAAGTCATAGTTGTGGTATGAAATTTTTAGTCCTGTGAAGAAGAGGCTGGAGCACGCACCACCAAATGAAGGGCCACTCAGGCTCACCAAATTAAAATAATATGTAGAGAGTGGACGGTAGAGAAGACTTATGATTAAAAGTCAAATGTAAGTCTAATAGTATGCAGAATAGCTATCATATTTTCTGTAGCATAGCTAGATGATGATATGCTACAATCTCCTTCATTTTTACTCTGAGTATAAATGTTATACATTTGTATTTTGCATGCAAGGTAACATTTTTCATTGTATAGTTGGGAATTCTTTGTTTTTTCAAAGAAGCATGTGATATAAATCACAGAGGGTAGCTGTGTTGGTCAGTAGAATAGCTAGATCCAAGTCCAGTAGCACTTTAGAGACCAACAAAATTTTCAATGCATGAGATTTTGAGAGTCTCTGAAGGAGCTTTGCTCAAATCTGTCTGCTACTGGAAGTGTAAATAGTAATTTATATTGGGAACCCAAATTAATCAGAAAATTTTCAATACATGTACAGATCAGCTCAAGAAAAAAAGTCAGTGCTGGTTCGAATACCTGTTCTTAAGGAGTAGGGTCACATTTGTGGAGCCACAACTTGTTTCCCAAACATCCTCTGACGTCTACTGCAAACAAAAGTGCTGTTCCATGGTGCAAAATTTAGCTAAATTTCTGTTTGCTGGCACAGTGTGAAACAGTTGTATGTAATCTGCTACCTTCTTCTTTCATAGTTCATACCCAAGAGCAGTTCGTCATGGTTTTCCTTTAATGTTGTTGGAATAGCAACAAAACTAGAACATCTAGCATCTCCTCATAGTATTTGTTTGGCCAGGTTATATTCCACATCAAACCAATATTTTAGTTTTTGTTATAAATTAAAGATTCTTAATGGGTTAGGGTGTGTGTGTGTGTGTGTGTGTGTGTGTGTGTGTGTGTGTGAGAGAGAGAGAGAGAGAGAGAGAGAGAGAGAGAGAGAGAAATCTGCAGGAGGAAGGGATGGGAGCTTGGAAGCGATATGCACCTCTCAGTAAGGATGATTGGAAGATTTCTTTTTTATTATACAGTGATTTCTAATCAGTAAAAAATTTTTTAACCTTATAATTAATCTTGCACATCCCTGGATTTTTTGTTAATTTTTTCTTCCAAAGGTTTATCAGTTTCCAGGACTGTGGAGATACATTACAAATCCTTAATGTACATGCATGCTGGCACACACACACACCTTGATCTGCCTTGCAGCTCCAGTTATCTGTTGCATTTCTATATCACCTTTCCTTACTGCTCAAATCAGTTTAAAGCACATAAGTTAAAGCTTACTAGAATCGTGACACATTGATGCATTAATAAAATTAGAATAGAAGGAAAGCCAGTTTTAACAACACAGCCTCAATTCTCAGATATGTCATACGATTGGACCATAACTTTATTTATATCATTGCAGTGACCCAGCTATGAAGCAGTTCCTGCTGTACTTGGATGAGTCCAATGCCCTGGGGAAGAAATTTATCATACAAGACTTGGATGAAACACATGTCTTTGTATTAGCTGAGATGGTTAACTGCCTTCAGGAGAGAGTGGGAGAGTTAATGGACCAAAACTCTTTCCCCATTACACAGAAATAGAGAGTGAAACTGGGGCTGTCCTTGTCAAATTGCAGTCTTGTAGATGTGGAGCTGACAGCCCCTGCATATTTTTCTGTCACTGATTTGGAGGAGATTGAGTTGACACAGTCACTGTGATAATTGAACTGTTTATTTAAATTAAATTGTCATGAATTCACTTTGTTTTCAGTGTGAGAGATATTGACCATACTTCCAAACAATGATTTTTGATGGCAGCCAATAAAAGGATATTATCACACATTATTCCAGAGCTTACTCATTTGAGTTTATGATGTTTTTCTGTGTGGGGAAAATTACAGTTTTTTCTGTTACTCTTTGTTGTATTATCCATAATAGACGAGATGATCTTAAAGCATATGTGTGTGTGTGTGTGTCCATTTGCATTTTAACATTTTGATTAAGAGTATAGAACTGGCATAATAAAACACAGTAGCAGAAGTACCCAGTTTCAAATTAATCGAAAAGCCCTGAAAAACATGAGTTTTAAATGCCTAACAAAAGGACTCTAGCGGGCATGATTTATGTACTTTCTTTAGCAGACTTTTCCATAAGACAGTAGCTGCTTGTTTTACAGTTTGAGGAAATACTTCCTCTAACAAGGATGTATTAATTGTCCTTATCAATATATCCTTTTGGCAAGACTTGGGGAAGGATTACATTGCAAGTCAGCACTGGGTAGGAAAACCAATTGAAATGATTCAGCAAGTGCAAAAGGAAGTGGTGGCTGATATAGAATCTGCATAAACTGGCATCTAAAACATATCAGATCGGCTTTAACATGAAAGAACCAAGAAAATGTGTTGCAGAAACCCATAAATGTTTCCTTTCCCAAAAGGTCAACTCCAGAAGCTGAAAGATTCCAGGCATCCTGAAAAACTTTACTGGAGCAGATTCTGGAATAATGGTGGTGAAAAAAGCCTTTACTGCCAGTCTATGTGGCAAGCCTTAGACTGCATCTGCTGCTAGTGTCATTCTAGCTGTGTCTCAATTCGTTCAATGTATTTTAATGACAATATGCCAAAGAGCAAGTGAGCTACCAAATGAGGGGAAACAGCACCAAGGAGCAGTTTTGCCAATAATTCCCAACAGTCCCTTTTCATTTCAGGCTGCTCGGGAATAAACAGTACTGCCATTCTGGCTCCCAAAGTCCTTCAGAGTGTTTCAGGATCTCCTGGAAGCCCTAGTTTAGCTGGCTCATCATCACTGAATGACAGAGCCCACCATGGCTTAATCAGGTAATGGTCTGACTGAGGCATTGGTCAGTTCAGTTCCACATACCAGGTACCGGGTGTTCTGCTTTAATGTGTGTAGTTGATAGTACCCCTGAGATATTCCTGTGGTTGCTAGGAGGACCTGAACATGGCCGAACAAGCAGTGGTGGGATTCAAATAATTTAACAACCGGTTCCGGTGGTGGGATTCAAATAATTTAACAACTGGTAGTTTACAAGCACCATTTTAACAACTGGTTCTGCCAAAGTGGTGCGAACTTGCTGAATCCCACCACTGCATTCAAGGTAGCCTCTACACGAGTAATTACATTCCCCAGAACTGCAAATCTGAGTTGTCCATCACTACGCCAGAAATCACCTCAGCCAAAGAGTTAGGCAGCCAGTGCAGTAGTACTATCCCAAGTCTAGAACTCAGCACCCATACAAATAAAGCCAGGCACTATCTGCAAAAGGGGAGAACCTCATGGAGGATGCTACGTCTTCCTTTCTGCCATCCTGTTTTCATGGACAAAGGGCCAATTGTCCAGCTAGGGTGAACTGTAATAGAATAGTTTTAGAGAGTAGTCCTCTTGGTCTGCAGTAGAGCAGTTAGCTTCAAGTACAGTAGCACCTTAGAGGCTGTCATTGTCATTAGACAAAGGGAGTTTTGACTTGTGATGGCTTATACTATGAAAATCTTGTTTGTCTCTAAGGTACTATTGGACTCCAATGTAACTGTGATAGACTAGGGCCGTGGTGGCGAACCTTTGGCACTCCAGATTGGCCATGCTGGCAGGGGCTGATGGGAATTGTAGTCCATGACATCTGGAGTGCCAAAGGTTCACCACCACTGGACTAGGGTCATTTGTCTCATTTGGACAGTTCTTGACAGGTTTATGCTCTCAGCTATAGCATCCTAGAAAAATTATGTTAATTTAACAGACTTGCCTTTAAGCAGCATCAAGCTGTATGCTGTAATAGGAGACAACCTACTGAAATCACATGGGACAGGGCAGAGATTAGAAAGAGCAACCATGCGTCTCATTTAACTCTTGCTACTATACCAGAGGTCGGCAACCTTTACCACCCAAAGAGTCATTTGGACCTGTTTTCCACAGCCCCAAAGATCTACCGAGCCAGACCTCCGGTTCGGCCCCTCCACTCACCTTTCCTTCGAGTGCTGCTCTGGAGGGACACGCCCACGCTACCCTCTGACCTCCAGGCCACATTGAGCTGCAGTATAAGACTGAAAGAGCCACTTGCGGCTCCAGAGCCGCAGGTTGCAGACCCCTGTACTATACTTTGCACCCACTGCATGGATGTTTTAACTGTTCCCCTCCAAAAGCCTTACTAGAAAAGTCCCTTAATGTTTCCAATACTGTGTATAACAATATGATGTTGAACTTTTCTCCTTTTTATCTCCCCATTGTAATTTATTTTTTTTTATCTTGCCTTCCCTCCAAGGACCTCAGGGCAGCATACATGTTCTCTCTGCTTCTACTAGCCTCTGAGGAACCTTGTGAGGCAGTTTAGGCTGAGAAGCAACTGTTGAGTGGGAATAGTTGAATGAACGTCACCTACCTACACAGAAGATGCTTGGTGATTAGACAGTTAACAACTTCAGTTCATGACCTTCCTCTCTGCAAAGCTAAGAGAATGCATCTTTTATAAAATGATGCTGTCAGTTCAGAAAATGCTGGATGGTGAGAAAGATCTTGCAAGATATAAAAATGTGTAGGTGGGTGAGAGGGGTTATCTGCTAGAGCAGGGGTCTGCAACCTGCAGCTCTCCAAATGTTCATGGACTACAATCCCCATCAGATAAAATTTGTAGTCCATGAACATCTGGAGAGCCGCAGGTTGCAGACCCCTGTGCTAGAGTTATGCAGTTTTCACCCTTTTATTTCCACCCCCCCATAATAACTGAATATTGGTTCAGGTGTGTTGTATAAACGGCAACCTGTTAAAGCAGGTAGATAGCATAGTTTGGACTGAATAAAAACACTCTGGGCCTTTTGCACATGTAGAATAAGGCACTTTCAGTTCACTTTCAATGCACTTTGCACCTGTGTGGAATAACAAAATCTACTTGCAAATGATCATGAAAGTGGACTGAAAGTGCATTATTCTGCATATGCGGAAGGGGCCTCTGTCGGTGCATTCAATAATTTGTGTTTGCTTACTGGAACTACTCAGTCCAAGGCTCTGCCTCTCCAGTCAACTCCTCTCCTTTTGTCAAGCTATCAGCACAGCTGCATGGATTTTCTGCCAAGCAAAAGTCAAAGGAGGACTCACAAAAGACAGTTTTGTTTATGCTAATTAAGGGAAGATGTGTTTTTGATTCCACAAAGAAGTGTTATCCCATTTGAACAAGCTAGTTAGTTCACTTGGCTCTTTGTGTGCCCTGGTAGAGCCTCTGAATGCAAAGACGTGGTTTTACTTAAAGATGTGGCTAATTCTTCCAGCAGTTTTATATCAATAAAAATGTATTTTCAAAGGGGTGCATCTTCCCCACACTTCATCATGATTGCCCTCTTCAGCTAAGTGATGCCCTCAATCCATCAAATAAGAACAGGCGCCCATGGCATGAAGATTAGCAGTCTCCATGTCTGATCCCCAGGTCTTGGAATCTCTCTTTAGGAGTCTGCCAGATCAGAGCTTGGGTATAATCCAAAAGCAGTCTAACTGTGTGAGATTTCAGAGACTATATTAAGGTATTTTAGCAAGATTTTGGACTTTTTAGGCTCTGAATTTTATGACAAGAAAAAAGATCCATGAATAAACAGATGCATTAATTGCCTATTAGGCATAACTTCCCACATTTTAGTTCAGTGCAATATGATATCAAATGACATTATGTTGCCTTCACCCATGGAAATTACTTTACCCTATTGGCACAGCATCCTGTAGACTCTGCCAGACTTTTATAAATACATCCACATTCTTAACTAGAATTGACAATGGATATTTTAGCGTTTGACTGATTATGAGGGCTGGAAGACCCTCACCCAAGAGTTCTTAAAGGTGGCATTTCTGATATTTTAACAAAAATAGGCACTGTACAGTAATTAATAGCATCCTTACCAGAATATTGGAGGGCAGCCAAAATAATATTTTTTTCAATGGGGAAACTGATAACGATAGTTCTGTTGCAGGTTAATTGGTAGGATGAATTATTAAAAATGAGATTGTTAAGCACATAGAAGAACAAGTCTTGCCAATGAAAAAAACAGAATGGATTTTGAAAAAGGAGGTCCTACTTCACATTTCTCAAATTCTCTGGGACTGGAAACAGCATGCAGAAGGTGGCCTTTACATATTTCGACTTCCAAAAACAAAGCCCTTTACCAAAGTTCTTAAGCAAATTTAGCAATCACAGGATAAAGGACAGGTTTGCTGATGATGTCAAATTATTCAAGCTGCTAAAAATATATTGTAAAGAATGCCAAAATTATCTCAAACTGATTGAATAAGAATAGAACAGCAAATGGCATTCAATGCATGCAATCTCAAAGTGATGGAGGAGATCTAGCCATGGGCATGTTTGATTTGGTCTGAACAAGGCATGATGGCCATGTACAAAAGTCAAGTGTTTGCTCAACTGTGATGATCAAACATGAGCTGATGACTGGGTCTGTTCAATTGGCTCAGAGCAACTGAACACCTATTGAATAGGTTTGCATTGGGGGTTTTCACCCCAAAACTGACCACATGCCAAACACTGCTGATCAAACACATAGCCAACCATTAATGTTGCTAACTACTTAGACAAACATCAAATAGTAGGATTCTTTTTAAACAACTTTCTTTAATTATTACCATTTTATATGACACATGAATTATTTCACTGTCTATGACTGCAATTGAGTGCTTTATAACAAAAATTTGCAATCACTACTACACTAACATTCTAAGAGTATATTGCCATGATTTGCTACCTTCTCTGAATTCCCAGCTTTTTTTTAAAAAAAAGAGTCCTTTTTATTGCAGAGATGTGTTATCTAACTATAGATTATTAGAACATTAGTGTGTGCAGGGGTATAGCTTGTTAAAATGGCACCCAGAGTGAGCCCCCACAACTATACCTTATCTCCATTTGGAGGTCGGGTGTGAGACCATGTGGAGGTCAGATAAGCAAGGGCCCATTTGGGCCTGGCATTAGCTAGGCTTGGATCTTAAGCTGCAGGCTTCTGATTGAGGCCAGGCTCAGACTGAGCATATGGCCGTCCCTCCTCTACATATATACTGTTGGCTCTGCTAACAGTATAAAAGTAGAGGAGGACCGGCTGTGTGCTCAGTTTGTGCTGACCCTAGACAGCTGAGGCCAGCAGCAAACGGCCACTCCAAACTCCACACTGAGATTGAGCCAGCCCGACTGTTGAGTTTGGGAGTAGCCAGCTTTTAACTGTGCTCCAGCCCCAAACAGAACAGGGGCGCAGTTGCAAGCGGGGGATGTGACAATGTGCCCCCTAGGAAGTGGCGCCTGGAGCTCTAGCCCTTTCATGCCCCCTTCGCTATGCCAGTGAGTGTATGTTTGTGCAATAATAAGTGCTGACTTGAAAAGAGCCAGAAAAGAGCCCTCAGGGGTTGGGCTAAGGAACAACCTATTTTAAAAAATGCCTGCCAGTGGCACAATGAAGTGGAGAAGAAATCACCTGGATTGTTTAAGAAGCCATGCTCACACAAAAAAATGTTCTGTTGGGAAGAAATATGGTGAAGCAATCTGCCAAATAGCCATTAACAGGTTAACAAACAGACAAACCCTCTAATGAAAAATCAGGTCCCTGTTCACAACTGGTAAACATGGCATCAGGTAGCATACATTCCTAGTCTAAACTGACTGTGATATCTAGGAAAGAGTTTTAGGGATCATAGTGAACAGCTATGAGCAATGACAGTGAAAAAGACAACGTCACTGTTGGAAACTATTCAGAAAATAGGATCATAAAGCACTGGAAAAGATACAAAAGAGAGGTACCGTAATTAGCAGGAGGTTTGAAACACCATCTCCGTTCATAGCTAATGCAGTGTAGCAGTCAGAATATCTTACCAGAATCTGGAAGAACCAGGTTCAAACCCCCATTCTGCCACGAAGCTTACAATAGTGGGCCTGCTTCACATAGTCATTGGGGGGATAAAATAGAGGTGGGGAAAACAATAGTTACTGCCCTGAGCTATTTAGAGGAAAGGTGGGACAAACATGCACCAAATAACTAAAAAGAAAACAGGATAGAGATTTATAAAATAAAAGTATAAAATAATACGAACTCAGAGAGATGTGAAACATTATTAATAAGAATAGCATTTCTTTCACTTTCTGCTCTTCAAAAGGCAAGGGGCATTTGACATGGGTACCATATCCTGCTCAGAAAAAAAGTGTCTTGAACTCTCTCTACATAATGCTTTCTTGCTTCAGACAAATGCTTTCACAGGACAAAAATGGTATTTTTGTATACAGGCCCACAGCAAAAGTTCTTTTGAAGAGATACATGTTTTCCATATATCAACAAACTTGATCAAGTGAGCCAGATTCTTGATGCTTACCTCCAGTAGAATATGTTGTGCAAATTTTACAATTTCTGCAGTTGTTATTTTTATTTATTTGAATTTATTTCATTCCATTTTTAAACCGCCCTCCCCCGGAGGGCTCAGGGCGGTGTACATCAACATCAAATAAATACAAATATAAAAACAATCTATAACAATATTAAATGCATAGAATTTAAACAATTTAAATATATTTATTTATTTAAACAACAATTTATTTGATCTACCATATCAGTTTATTTGGATTATGAATTTATTAGACTGTCAACACCAGCTCTACATTGCTTGTGACAGTACTCTTTGCTTTCACATGAGGGCACTCACAAATCACTCCCAGGAAAACAAAAGGGAGCTGCCACTAAGGTTCTGATATTACTGGCATGCTGATGGACTCTGAGTTTCTCAGCTTTCCTGTGTCTGACTTGTGAGTAAATATGCATATAAATGCTGACAGGATTTTTATCAGGAAAATAACTCTTGGATGTGCTCTAGTAAGTAGAAATAGTGCTTTTCAGAGGACTGCTTGCTTCAGTGCCTGCAGAAATAGTAACATGATACCATTGTGTGCTAGGCTATTTACTCTGACCAAGTTTTGAAATGATCCAGCTGCAAAAAAGGGGAAAAAATAGGATTAATGGGATGTTGATAAACTAGTATGACAGGTAAAAACGAAACTGGGATCCGTGGAAGGGTAGTGGAAGCAACCATTGAAAGTGATGATTCCACATTCAATCCACAATCAGTAGAGACTACATTTTGATCCTTTCTGAGAAGTTACAGTTGCCCTCACCTGAATGGCCCAGGCTAGCCTGACCTCAGCAGATCTTGGAAGTTCAGCAAGGTTCAGCAGGATCAGCCCTGGTTAGTATTTGCATGGGAGACCACCAAGAAATATAGACAATGGCAAAACGTATGTACATGAGTATAAATATTTCTCATTCAAAGAAACATCAGAAAAAACTGTAATTAATAAAAAGTTTGTAAGAACCTTAAAGGTAAATGTATGCATTCATTAGAAGACACCTTTCTTTGGGGAAAGGTTATGTCCATAGCCAAAGGAAGAAAAAGAATATGATAGGGTCACTGCATGTAAAGAAGATGGCAAAATGCTAGCAGGAGATGGAGAAAAGGCAGAACTACTCAACACCTTCTTTGCCTCTGTCTCCTTCTGAAAGGAAACCAGGGGAAAATGGAATGACAGATGAAGTAGGGAAAATTCAGCGCAGAATAAATAAAGAGGTAGGACAGGAATACTTGTTTACTTTAAATGAATCCAAATCTCCAGGGCCTGATGAACAACATCCCAGGGTACTGAAAAAAACTGAAAAAAAGTAATCTCAGAACCACTGGCAATGATCTTTGAGAATTCATGGAGAACAGGAGAAGTTCAAGCAGACTGGAGGAGTGCTAATGTTGTCCCAAACTTCAAAAAGTTAAAAAAGACCCAAACAATTACCACCCAATCAGCCTGAAATCAATACCAGGAAAGATTCTACAGCAGAACATTAAACAGGCAGTCTGTAAGAACTTAGATGGGAATGCCATGATCACTTAAAAGTCAACATGGGGTTCTCAAAAACAAGTCATGTCAGTCTAATCTTATCTCCTATTTTGATAGACTGATAAGTTTGATAGATGAAAGGATTGCTGTGGATGTAACATACCTTGACTTCAGTAAGGCCTTTGACAAGGTTCCCCGTGACATTCTTGCAAGCAAGCTAGTAAAAAGTGGGCTAGGCAATGCTACTGTTAGATGGATTTACAATTGGCTGACTGACCGAACCTAAAGGGTGCTTTCCTATGGTTCATCTTCATCCTGAAGAGAAGTGATTAGTGGGGTGCCACAGGGTTCTGTCCTGGGCCCAGTGATATTCAATATTTTTATCAATGATCTGGATGATGGAATACAGGGCATGCTAATCACACTTGCAGATTTTGCCAAATCGGGAGGGGTAGCTAATATCCCAGAGGACGGATCAGAATTCAAAATGACCTGAACAGATTAGAGAGTTGGGCCAAAACTAACAAAATTAATTTCAACAAAGATAAATGTAAGATACTGCACGTTGGCAGAAAAAAATGAAACCTACAGATATAAGATGGGTGACATCTGGCTTGACAACAGTACATGTGAAAGGATCTGGAAGTCTTAGTAGACCTTAAACTGAACATGAGTCAGCAGCGTGATGCGGCAGCCAAGAAAGCCAATGTAATTCGGGGCTGTATCAATAGGAGTATAGTGTCTAGATCAAGGGACATAATAGTACCTCCCTATTCTGCATTTGTCAGACCTCACCTGGAATACTGTATCCAGTTCTGGCCTCTGCAATTCAAAAAGGATATTGACAAGCTGGAATGGGTCCAGAGGAAGGCAACCGAAATGGTAAAAGGTCTGGAATCCATGCCCTACAAGGAGAGTCTTAGGGAGCTAGGTATGTTTAGTCTGAAGAAGAGAAGGTTAAGGGGTGACATGATAGCTATTTCTAGATATTTGAAGGGATGTCATGTTGGTGAGGGAGCAAGGCTGTTTTCTGCTGTTCCAGAGACTAGGGCAAGAAGTAATGGATTCAGGGTGCAGGAAAAGAGATTCCACCTAAACATCAGGAAGAACTTCCTGATAGTAAGGGCTGTTTGACATTGGAATACACTGCCTAGGAATGTGGTGGAGTCTGGAGGTTTTTAAACAGAGGCTGGATGGCTATCTTTCAAGGGTGCTTTGATTGTGCATTCCTGCATGGCAGGGGGTTGGACTTGATGGCCCTTGTGGTCTCTTCCAACTCTATGATTCTGTGAAATACCATGACATGTGGTGCATTTCTAGCAACTATTTTTTTTAATTTGGCTGCCCTGCCTAACAGTTCCAGGAGGGTAGCTCCGTTTGTCTGCCATAGTCAAAGTAACTGAATTTTGCAGCACCTGAAAGACTCACCAATTTATTTGGCATAAGCTTTTGTGAGGCAGACCCCTCCTGATCAGGTGCACGAAGTATTAGATTTTCATATATGCACAACATTCAGCAGAATGGCAGAAGTGGGGGTTCCAAAGAGTGGTCAGAAGTTAGAAGGCCCAGTTTCTGATGCTAAAGTATATGATACACAGAACACGGAAAAAAGAATCTCCAGTCAAATAGTAATAATCCACTCTGTATGAACCTGTGAAGAGGTTGCTCTGATTACAGTATCAAGCAAAATTCACACTAGCCAGACAAGAGCCTTTGATCTCTGGATAGGGAACCAAAACACTTTGAATAAATTACCCAAAAGAAAGCTAGTAGCCAAACAGTGGGTAGAACAAAGAACTGGCTTACAGCAAGGGCAGGAAACGAAGTTCACCTGAAAACCCAGGAGAGGGAACAAAGAATATTCTAATCCAAGCCGGGCAGGAGAGAGCAGCTCCCGAGCCCAGGTCTGAAACAAAGCCTGCCTGGAATCATGTTTTCTGGGGTTTTCTTCAATAAAATCTTTGATAACTCAGTGTTTTTTTAGTATCTAGAGAAAAGAACCCAGGATTTATAAGACAGGTGTGGACCCCCCCCCCCTTTCCTGGTCTCGTGACATGCTGGCAGCAGTTGAAAGTTCCAGTACACTGGGTTGAGCACATTCCTGGTTTTGAGGCAGTCAGTGATGGCTGAGCTGTATGAACAACTCTCAGGTAATGATGGAATGGCACTGTATGATGAATGTCAATTTAATCCTGTAAAGAGGAACAATTTTATTTTATAACGAGGTTACCACCCCAAAATCCTACTGAGTTCACATTTGATGGAATCAGATTGGAATATAAATTCCAACGTGGCAGTTATCCCTAGGCTCGCCATTTGAAATGTTTCTGTTGAAGTACTGCCACTTCTAAGTCTATTATATACATGTCTGTATAAATAAGTGTGTGCCTACACATGCCCAAGGAGGTTGAAATGCTTCCCTCACTGGTTTCTGAGCCTTTCCAATGTCAGTATCTGATTTGAGTCTTGGGTAGAGACTGCCCAGGAGTGGGCAGTGTAAATAGTAGAGGGGCATTGCTGGCACCTAATAGAACATATTGTTTTTGAGGACTGTGATGGGTAGGTTAGGTCCCACCTCAAAGAGCAGCCAGGAATGTTAGTGTGAGAGACAGTTGAAGGCAGCAGTTAGAGTGTAGAGGGTGTGTCTGATTGAGGGAAGCTGTGGGGAAGTGCAGTATAAAGCTAACTGGAAAGAAAAGTAAATTTCTAACAAAAGAACCAAATTCTGGAATAATGAAACAATTCAAAAATTCAATGGAAAAGAAATTCTGTAACATTTACTTTCTTCAGTGTTATGTTCAAACCATAAGTAAAAAATTAAGGCTTTTTATTTAAAAATCCTGTGGGCTGGCTGTTTCATGGAAAGAGCCCCCTCCCCCCCAAATCATGTCAGGAGGATTGTATCTAGTGATTGAGATGCATTCCTAACCCAATGTAACTGCTACAAGATATATGTAACCAGCCTGCTATATGTTATCACTGCTATTCTGGAACATTCTTTTCTTGATCTTTGCTTTATGGCTTCACACACCATGTAAATAACTCGGCTTTCCCCTGACACTAGTCCCATGAGAAACAGGGTTGTTTCCGCTGTCCTGTGGGGGTAGGATGCCAGGTGGCTTTATCTCTATTTATCACCGACCTTGGGGTGCCTCTACTCTAAACTAACTCTTTCTCACATTCATTGGGAAAAAGGGAGGGTGGATCAACATCGTAATTAAACGGGTAGCTAAAGTAAGGTTCCCCAGAACTGGCTTCAATGCCAATCAATAAACCCTACCGATCAATAATACAGAGTCCGTGTATTGCTTCAAGGTTCAAGATTTGACACATCTACATAGACTAAGATCTCTGTCTCTAATATCTTTGGGTATGAATAAATGGCGGCAGTGTGTGAATGGAACTGTGCTGGAGTCCCCAACTCCAATAACTGAAATGGCTGACTGAAGGAAAGATTATTAGAGGGCGCTGGGCGATCATATCTGCTGATGTCTCTGTAAGTGAAAAAGAGGACTTGAGAAATGGAATGCAACGGCTCTCTAAATATTTCAAAGGAGGCAAAAAAGGTAGCCACATGTGAGCTACTTGTAACCCTGAACCTGTAGAGAGAGAGAGGTTGTGGAGGGGGTAGGCAATTTGTGTGAGTGAAAAAGCTGTGTTCAATGAAACAGAGATGAATAATCCCCTGGTAAGTAATGTTGTTGGGGTCCCTCATGTCACATTATGAGGACAAAATGTGTTGCAGGGAGTTGTATCTTAAGAACATAAGAACTAGTCTACTGGATCAGACCAGAGTCCATCTAGTCCAGCACTCTGCTACTCGCAGTGGCCCACCAGATGCCTTTAGGAGCTCACATGCAGGATGTGAAAGCAATGGCCTTCTGCTGCTGCTGCTCCCGAGCCCCTGGTCTGCTAAGGCATTTGCAATCTGAGATCAAGGAGGATCAAGATTGGTAGCCATAGATCGACTTCTCCTCCATAAACCTATCCAAGCCCCCTTTAAAGCTATCCAGGTTAGTGGCCATCACCACCTCCTGTGGCACCATATTCCAAACACCAATCACACGTTGCATGAAGAAATGTTTCCTTTTATTAGTCCTAATTCTTCCCCCTACCATTTTCAATGGATGCCCCCTGGTTTTAGTATTGTAACGACCCAAAGGACCCCAAGAATATTATTTATATATATTTCTGCTTTAAAATCATATTGGCAAAAGCTAGTTGCCAAAAGCACTCCTATGGGTTGTAGGTAGCAGCATGTCAAAAGGTCAAAACTACTTTAACAAAAGCTAAGATCATGAGTTACTCCAGCATAACTTGGAGGTCTCATTTGAGTCACTAGAATGCTTGATTACCTCACCTTGCAAAGATACTGTTAACAAAGAATATGGATCAGATACTGTCATTTCCCTATCTCTTCTGGAAACCAAGTCATCAACAGATGGTTGCTTCTCTGCATCTCTCTTCCCATTGTTATGAATTTCCTAAAGCACTCCCACCTTTCCCCTCGTCTAATGTCTCAGCCCAAAATCAGAGTTACTTTTGTATAAAGCCATTCTGTGCTTCCTGACTTAATCTAGGGACCAATTGACCCCATTGTCCCAAGGTAGAACAATAGAAGAGCTTGGATTAATTACCTCAGCACCAAGCCCAGTATGGGAAATTCCCAGAGAATTTAGAAAAAAGGAAAACTCACTAGGCTCCTTCCTGGGCAAAAGAGTATAAAAGATCAGTTCACCCCCCCAACACATGTGCTCTTTTGCCACATGTGCTCTTTTGCTGTGGTGTTGAGACATGGATTCGTCCTTCATTGTTCCTGTGCTGGCATGGAATCCTGCCTTCTACTTCTACCCTCCTAAGAATGCTAGGTAAAGTATTTCCCGAAAACCCCTCCATTTCTATCTCCAATCAGGCTTTAACACCTTCTATATCTTAGGAACTTGAATGGCAGTTCTAGGTCTTACTGGGTGTGTGTATCTTTAAACAAATTTTATATAAAGCATTTAAATTCAATTTGGACTCTTGTTTCTCTGTGGAATACCATCCATTGCTAGAATTCCTTCCCCGTAGACACAGTCTAAAAGATCCCCTCTCGCCCCTCTCGCCAACGGAGCTGCTTCATTCCCCTTTGCTACTTTTAAAATCCTATGTGTGCTGTTTACACTTTTAGCAGCTGGTGGAGAATCCCTTTAATAAAATCCTTACCCCTGTTAAGGCCGTAACAGTATTGTGAGAAAGAGAGAAAAATTTATCTCTTAACATTTTCTATCCCATGCATAATGTTATAGGCTTCAGTCACATCCCCCCTCAGACGTCTCCTCTCCAAACTAAAGAGTCCCAAACGCTGCAGCCTCTCCTCATAAGGAAGGTGCTCCAATCCCTCAATCATCCTCATTGCCCTTCTCTGCACTTTTTCTATCTCTTCAATATCCTTTTTGAGATGTGGTGAACAGAACTGAACACACTACTCCAAGTGTGGTCACACCACTGCTTTATATAAGGGCATGACAATCTTTGCAGTTTTATTATCAATTCCTTTCCTAATTATCCCCAACATAGAGTTTGCCTTTTTCACAGCTGCCATGCATTGAGTTGACATTCCCATGGAACTATCAACTAAGACGCCCAAATCCCTTTCCTGGTCTGTGACTGATGACACTGACCCCTGTAGCGTGTATGTGAAGTTTGGATTTTTTGCCCCTATGTGCATCATTTTACATTTTGCTTCATTGAACTGCATTTGCCATTTCTTAGCCCACTCATCTAATTTTTCAAGGTCTGCTTGGAGCTCTTTGCAATCCTTTGTGGTTCTCAGCACCCTACATAATTTGATATTATCCGCAAATGCTACCTACCCCTACTTCCAGGTCATTTATGAATAGGTGAAAGAGCACTGGTCCCAAAACGGATCCTTGGGGGACACCACTCCCTACATCTCTCCATTGGGAGAACTTCCCATTTACACCCACCCTTTGCTTCCTGTTTCTCAACCAGTTCTGAATCCACAGGAGGACTTTCCCTCTTATTCCTTCATTGCTGAGTTTTCTTAATAGTCTCTGGTGAGGAACTTTGTCAAAAGCCTTTTGGAAATCCAAGTAGACAATGTCCACTGGTTCCCCCTTATCCACATACCTGTTTACACCCTCAAAGAACTCTAGTAAGTTTGTAAGACAGGACTTGCCTCTGCAAAAGCCATGCTGACTCTTCCTCAGCAGGTCTTGCTTTTCTACATGTTTTATAATTTTATCTTTAACTAGCGGGGCCCGGCCACGCGTTGCTGTGACAATTGTCTTTCTCATCACAGTCCGCAACCCACACAGATGTCCATGCAGGTCCAATGATCTGCAGCATAGCCTTTTGGGGTGGTCAAATGGAATCCCACTTTCCCTTTTCAATTCCCATTGTTATATGGTGGAGTCTTGTTTTTTTAGTATAATGTAACCCTTTCCATTCCACAACGGAACTGTCCAGAGTGCAAATCCCGCAGTCCATGAGGTTGGTTGATACGCACAGTCCTGGCTTGGGTAAGGCAGAACTGGGGCAAGGAGGCTATCCCAGTTAGGCAGCAGAGGCAGGGTGGTGAGGCGCTCAGATCGAGGCCAGCTCTTTGGGTTCTTAAAGGGCCATGTGCAAAAGAAGCGGAGCCAGTAGTGTTGGTTCGCCCCCATCCCATGGATTTTCTTAGAAGAAAAAGGCAAACTCCAGCTCGCTTTTAGTAAAAGAGAGCTGTGGCAAATATAGGTGAGGAAGTGGGTAAGTGGTGGTTGGATGTGAGGGAGGGCAGAGTGAGGTGTGTGAGGATGAGCTGGATGTGTATTATGTGGTAGCAGTGGGTGAGGCACAGAGAGTGAAAGTTACCTGCGTGTGAAGGGGGGGAACCCCACCTGACGTCTCACACGGCAAAGTGTGTATGTGTTTCACTTCCACGTATTACCTAACAGTATTACCTATTTACTGTTTTCACTGCTCATCTCTGGCCATCTGCGTGAACATTCTAAGGGCATACCAACCCCTCAGGCCACAGACATGATGCACGAACATTCTAAGGGTGACAGTTAAACACAGCCAGCTTCATGGCCTGGTGCGCCAGGAAAAAGACATTTTACCTGGCTCAGGTATGGACTTTCGGCGATTTGAAGGTCCAATTACCTGCCCGGAACAGGGAGGAACGTCATGTGAAAATTTGGGGGCGATCTGTCCAGCTGTTTTAGCGTTAGGGAGTGACTAACGAAGTCACTGTTTGCTTTTTATATATATAGATGATAGATTCTACTAATTTACCAGGAACAGATGTCAAACTGACTGACCTGTAATTTCCTGGGTCCCCCCTAGATCCTTTCTTAAAGATTCGTGTGACATTGGCTATCTTCAAGTCTTCAGGGATAGAGGCCGATTTCAGGGATAAATTGCATATTAAAGTGAGAAGATCAGCAATTTCATGCTTGAGCTCTTTAAGAACTCTTGGGTGAATGCAATCTGGGCCAGGGGATTTGGTAGCATTTAGTTTATCAATGGCTGCCAGAACTTCTTCCTTGTCTACCACTATCTTCACTAGTTCCTCAGAGTCGCCTCCTAAGAAGCATGGTTCAGGCACAGGAATTTTTCTCACCTCCTCTTGGGTGAAGACAGATGCAAAGAATTCATTCAGCTTCTCTGCAATCTCCCTGTCATCCTTTAGCACACCTTTTGTTCCTTCGTCACCTAACTGGCCTACCGCTTCCTACTTTTGATGTACCTGAAGAACTGCTTGTTGCTGGTCTTGATGTTCGCAGCCATGGGTTCCTCATAACCCTTTTTTTTGCCTTCCTTACAGCTAACTTGCTTCTGTTTTGCCACCATTTGTGTTCCTTCTTGTATTCTTCATCAGTCGAGCTGGACTTCCATTTTCTAAAAGACATCTTCTTTTTTCTAATAATTTCTTCAATGTCCCTTGTTAACCATGGTGGCTTTCTTTTGGACTGCGTGCTGCCTTTCCAAACCTGCGGAACACATTCCAGTTGAGCTTTTTATTATTATTATTATTATTATTATTATTATTATTGGAGGTCCATTGTTGTCAGTGAGTGCTTGCTTCAGGTTGGGGAGTTGTCTGCAAGCAAAGATCGATCTTCCTGAGCATGGAATGGATCTTGGATAAGCTGTAGATTCCTAATGATACACTGAGAAGGTTTACGTGAGGCCAGTAGGTGATTATCAGTAATGTTTTGTGGTTTACTCTGCTGGGCCCTGGGGAGGGGGAACTGTCAGTCTTTCTCTGCTTTCAGTAAATCCTGCAGGCATTTGCCCATATCCAAACGGCATCAGGAACATCCTGATGTAAGCCAACCAAACGCAGAATCATTTCTTCTCCTAAAAATAAGAGGTAACAAGACAGGATCAACGGGCATTAAGCCGCCGAATTCTTTGGATACTCTTGCCTATGATCCTACACGGATGCAATTCGGCTGCGCTGACCAGCAAAGACGCTCTGCACGTGCTCAGAGACACTGTCTTCTTTGGTTCTGGGAGCCAATTTTTGCGGGATTTTTTGTTTTTGTAAAAGTTCGGTTCTTTGCCTACCCTAGCAGCAGAGGCAAGAAGCAGAGGCAAGAAGAGGAGGGACAGAGCAGGAGCCGGGAGGGGGAGGGTGGCAATGTTTTGGGTCATGTGGCTGCATCACGTGAAAGGGGAGTGAGGCCCAGCAGCAGCGGCACCACCGAGAGACGGAGACAGAAACAGGCACTGGACGCTGGGCTTGTCGGGACGAGCGACGGCAGGTTGGTTAGGCGGGAGCCACCCTGGACGAGCTCCCGGGGCTTCTGGTGGTTCAGCTCTGCTGCGCCCTGGAGAGGTGAGACATCGGCCCGTCCTCACTAAATTGCAGCTCCATCGATCAGCTCAGCTGCTGGGTGGAAACTGGATCCGCCCCCACCCCTTCGGGTGGTTCCCCCTCCCCCCCCGGAGGATGCAGGATCGGTGTGTCTAGGCAGGAAAAACCCTGGTGCTGCTGCTAGCTGTGGATCCCCCTCCCCTTTATCTCAGATGCTCCGGCTGTTTGTGCATATTGAACTGTAGTGTGTGTTTGCTTGTGGTAAGGAAGGTTTCTTGCTCCGCGGAGATTGCTTGGGATAAAAATATGAGGAGGGGGAGGTCCATTGGAATAAAGCATTCAGCAAATGCGAGCTTGCCCAGAGATGTGGAATAAGGGGTGGGAAGAAGTGATTGGGGTCGTTGGTGGGTGGATGGATGGATCGATGGATGCGAAGATGGTGGTGTATGTGACATGCACGGAGCCAGGTGGTTTTCTGATTTGTGTTCTTCCTTTGTTCTGATGGATCACCTGATTCCCACCCCACCCCCGGGTGTGTTTTTGCCCACATTCTGTCATTCAGCCAAGAGGATATATGAGAAAGAAAGCCGTGACTGGAATGAAGCCCCTTGTTTTGTGTAAGGGGGGGGGGGGGGTTTGCAGCAAATCATCTCTCTTGCCTCATTTAAAACATCTTCAATGTGCTTTCTCCCTATCTGTCTTCATCAGAGAAATGTAATGCTTTGCCCTCTTCTCTGGAATAACTGTCGGGATGGCATGTCCAGCATTACTGATTAGCACCTAGGAGTTCTGTCTCGTTTGGGTGAGGAAAGGAGGGGTTTTAGTTGTTGTCTGAAGAATGATTTCATTGATTTGTCTGGCCAGTTGTACGGTATGATCTGGCCTATACACATTAATTTCTTACAAATCATACTAACCTTATAAATGATAAATTATGCTAATTGGAGGTCGGTAAAGCTTGTACCTAAAAACTCCAAAGAAGAGGAGACAGTAATGGAGAGAATCTGTCTGCAATAACTAATCACAGACACTGTGATGCATTCTCTGTGGTAGCTTAATAAGCAGACTTTGTATCCCTGGTCTCATGTGTGTATGTATAACTCTCTTTCATTTGAAGTAAACATGAGATCTAGTAATTTGCTGGCAAGGTTGATTTTTTCTCCCTTTTAATTTGCTGGTACATTTACACTGCTTCAATGATGGTCTCTATTTAGTTATGCTCCTCTGAGAGCAGCAGGGATACTTTGACTATAAAGCCAAAAGTACGTAAAGGGTCATCTGGGAAGAATTAATTGTCCCCTCTTAAAAAAACACACACACAAAGGAGACACTACACGGTATTTTGTGAAGCACATGTGCCTGTGTTCAAATTTGCCTGTTCATGGCATGCCCTTTCTAAAAACACATGCTGTGCTCTCAAATGATAGGTTTTGATAAATTTTTGTATTCAGCTGGGGTTTGCAACATCACAAAACCTAAACTGGCAAGATTGGCTTTAAATGCCAGCCTTTGTGAGATTAGTGTGTGAAATTTAAGATGTTGAATTAGAAAAAGTCCCCTTATTTAATGAGATTTAAATATGCTGCATCTGAATATGAGTAGTTTGGACACTGTGTAATATACCATATGTACAAGCTCCCAGCATGGTTACATGATCTCTCTCTATCTTTTAAAACATTCAGTACCCAGCTTTTCATCCTAAGTTAATTTGGATAAAAGGAGCCTTCATTCAGTCAAAACCCAGTTTGCATGGCTCTAGTGATACTGTGAAAGCTACCATTTTTAAAAGTTGATTGTATCTTTGTCACTTTGACTATCCTAAACTTGTTTCTGCCTCTGTTTTTAAAATTAAGTGGATTACTTTCTTGCATGGCAATAAAATGCAAAAAGGGACCCAGTGATGATCTAATTCATCTTCTATCTCAAAGCAAGATTCTGCAGATCCCAACCCATCCTAAACTGTGGATTGTCCTTGCAGATATATGGTGCCATCCTAAGCAGAGTTCCACCCTTGTGAACCCACTGAAGTCAATAATGCTGCTTAGGATAGCATTGCTAATGTATTTTTGTGGGTTAAACAGGACCACAGGTAGGGAAGTGAACTGAAGAAGGAAGCTCATGCTGGTGTTTTTAGATACTTCTTGAACTATGTGGATGATTCAGGCAAGAGATCCAAGCTGCATTTTATAATGAAAGGGGGGAAGGGGCAGTTTTCTCTGGGGGAAAATTTTCACTAACCCCAAGTATAGCAGCTGAACTCTCAACATGAAACAAAGATGGTCTGTCAGTAAGCAAGGTGAAACAGTAGAAATACATACTGCATTTATGTCTGTAGTGCCTAAAGCAACATTAAAGACTGTGGAGAAAGTTTCCAAAGGATATGCAAGGAAAATCAAAGGGGCGCGCCGGGGGGGGGGGGGTTTGAATAAAAACAAAACTCAGGCTTACAGTCCAATCCAGATGGGTGTGGGAGAATGAGCATAGTGAGCAGTAGAGAGTTGCTCCGATGTGTTTGCCCTCTCCACTGTCGTAAGGGAGATCTCCATCAGTGAGAAAGCAAAGGCGCCAGCAGCCACACACCCCAGAGCCCCATGGTGGCGAAACCTGGAAGTGGGTGCTGCCACTGCGGAACAACTCAGACGTCCAATTGGACACCAGTGCAAGGGGGGGCTAGCCAGGGTGTTCCCGAGGGTGGAGCCGACTTTAGTCTGCTTCCACCCAGCCCATAGGGTAAGGATTGCTGTGGCCAGAGATTAGGATTTATGCCACACAAAAGGGTGATGTAGCTCCATTAAGCCCTATGAATGGCTTCCAGGCAGCCAGGTTTTTTTAAAAAATTTGCCACCTCCCCACTCCACCTGGAAGCCCTCTGGAGGCAGCAGGTCGAGGCAGCAGCTGCACCATGCTCAGCCGCCTCAGGAACTAAATTGGGCTGTTAGTCACAAACAGCCATACTATTACTTACATGCAAATAAATCCCATTAATTTCAAGATAATTTGCTTCCATATTACATAAAGGACTGCAGAGCCAGCGTTAGGTAAAAGTAAGAGCTATATTTGCAAAATGGATAGAGGATGGAGGTTGTAACTGAGCATTCATTAAGCATCAGCCTAATGGGAAGAGATTGGGAAACACTCAGATTCAGAGAGGGGACACCAGATTTTAAGATCTGAGATAGCCAGGTTCTTGGGATTCATCTAGCTATTTATATGTGTTCAGTAGTCTCTTTAAAAAAAAGGCATCTTTTCAATGAGGTTTCAATTTGTGCTTAGTTATTGTGTATAAATGCTAGAGAATGTAGCACAGGCCTTTGGAATGAGCTGTGGGCCAGGACATTTCTGGCTCTTGTTTCATTTCAGTGAGGCACTTGCTTGGTAGCTTTAGGCAACCCATTTCTTCAGGCTTGCTCGAATAAGTTGGATAACAAGGTTGGCATACATTACAGGAATTTTATTATAGTCATTTAGCCAGTAACTCTTAAGTCTTTGGACACACAGGAAACATGTTATACAATTATATGTTGTAATAATATTGTTATTGGTGTAACTATTGTGGAAAGCCCTTTTGTGTCTTCACTTCTATGACAAAATTGACTTAGAATAGATGCATTATTTGTCAATTAATGTTTGTGTCATCATTTCCTTTACATTCAAAGTGGGAAGGCAATAATAGTACAGATAATTAGATATTTTTCCTTACGTTTTCATAAGGGAAAATATTTTAAATTTATGCCAGTTAAAAACCAAGAAAAGATTCTGGATAAGATCCTGATAATGGGGCTATGTCTTTCCTCTATTTCACATTGGATATATTTTGTAGACACTATTTTGTTCAATATTTTTATGTAAGTGGACTTAGGTGAGGCACACTGAGGGTGCTAAATGAATGTAGACTTTAGAACATGTGCACAAGGACTTGAGGATGACTTGAATCATCAAGAGTGTTTGTCTAGTGCAACTAGGGATTCTCTTACTATAAACCAAATTCTTGCTGAGATCTGTGTTATTTTTATATCAACCTTGAATTTATAATCTTTGACCAAGCTTCAGATTTCCTGGATTTTATATTTACATAGCACTGAATGCATCCAGAAACCAGTTGCCATGTTCAATTTGGGAAGATCTGCCAATAAAGTCAATTCAGTTTTTCTCACATTGACCTTAGGAAGATAGCTGGGCAACTGATACTGCCTTGTCACATGTCCCACCATATTATCTGGCAGTTGTGTGATCAGGACTGATGCAGTTGAAAACGTGAGACTTAACAGCCCAATCCAGAAGGGGTGGTGGTGCTGAAGGGAGTTGTGGAGGCAGTGTGGCCATACACCAGCAGAAGCACCCTCCCCGGGGCACTTACCTGGTGGAGAGGCAAATTTGCCAGTGCATGGCTGCCGCAGCCTTCTAATATGTTCCAACACAGCATTGAGTGCCATGTCAGCATAGCATAGTGGGGGTGGGCATTCCAGAGGCATGGCCAGGGCAGAGCTGATGTTTGTCAGCTTCTACCCCAGCTTATCTTCCAGGTTCACTTTGGTCCATGGAGCCCTTAGGAGGGCATTCTGGCAGTGGGGAGGATTTTTTTTGTCCTTTCTCCCTCCCCATATCCCCCAAAAGCCCTCAAGTGGTGGTGGGGTGCCATGGCAGCAGTGCCATCCCCACCTGCCCGGACCTCTGGATTGTGCTGTAAAGCTCATGTGATGTATTCACGTTCAGACTACTCTCCCAATTTAATGTTAATTAGGTTTTATTTTACGTAAAACATTTACATCCTACTAGATGGAGCTGGTTGGGCCTTGGTTCCATCTTCAAGAATGTCCTACTAGAACAGTGATGGTGAACCTATGGCACGGGTGCCAGAGGTGGCATTCGGAGCTCTCTCTGTGGGCACGCACACACAGAGTTTGTCATTTGGGGGGCAGAAAATCACACCCCCCCACACACACATCTAGGCTGGTCTGGGCCACTGAGCACGACATGGGAGGACTTGACTGGCGGGCCTGGTGCCTGTGCTCCGGGTGGCTGCTGCCTGAGGGGGGGGGGGGGCGCAGAGGAGGCAGAGATTCTAGAGAGGCACAGAGCGGTGTGCGCGGGACTTGCTGGAAGCTAGAGCCGGCTGGCCTCTGCTCTAGCAGTTGGGGCGGAGGAAGGGGGAGCCAACGTTTTTTTTCTAAACCAAAACCTCAGCATTCAGGTTAAATTGCCGGGTTGGCACTTTGCGATAAATAAGTGGGGTTTGGATTGCAATTTGGGCACTCTGTCTCGAAAAGGTTCGCCATCACTGTACTAGAACAGCTAGCTTCAACCTCACAACCATGAAATTTTCTGGCGTGCTGAATGTATGTTGCTCTGCAGAGCAAATGTCATGAGAAAGCAACTGAAAGTGAATTTCACAGGGCCAAACCTGTAATCAAGGCTGTAAACCCAGACAAGCAGACATTTCATTTGGGTAGGTTACAATATCTTGTTTTGTATTTTGCTTTGAAATAGCACAAAACATCTGAATGGCTGACCAAATAAAATAACAACTTCACTTAATCTGTGACATGGTTACAGTGGGTAACCTTCACTCCATAAACATGGTGCAGAACAACTTTTGAACTGAGTGATTCTGAAAATAATTGCAATGTATGAATCAACTTTTGTTAGGGCAACTGCCGAATTTCTAATTACATGAAGAATGAGTAATAACTATCATGTATGATCCTTATACAGGCTTGAACAGTTAGATTTGAGTTCAGTAGCACCTTAGAGACCTGTAGCTAATCTAACTCAAATCTAGCTGTTCTACTGCTGACTGACACAGCTACTAACTGAAACTATACAGGCTTGCAATTTGTGATGAAATTTGGAAATTATTTAAATGGTGGAGGGTTTGTGTGCTGATAGAATTTTGGGATGTAAATAATCTTTATTTCATTTAACTTATAAATCCCTACAAAAGTATGGAACTGCATACTATTCTAAACAGTGCTTTAATTTATGTTTTACATATGAAACAAATTTGTACTTGGTCAGATCTTCCATGTGTCTGATTCAATATTCTGTACATTGACTTACAGTGGCCCTTCAGGGTTTCATACAGAATCTTTCCCAGCCATTCTGCTTTGGTGGCAGCAATTGTGTTTCAAATCTTTTCTCTGTGTGAATATGTACTCTGTTCTGGCACTGAATTCAGGCCATCATTCCTAAAAATCCTTAAAATGGGTTGTCAGTTTTTCTAGACTGATTTAAAAGGAAGGTTTAAAGGTGTTCTTGTTTTTCTTTATGTAGAAATTCTATCATAGTTTCTCCTTTCATAGTTTTGTTTTAAAGCTACAAATTGATTGGTTTGATCAAACTGACCTGTTGAGAATCACAAAACTGACTACCTTTCTTTATGTTAAAGAGTAAGTAGCTTGCTAAATGTGTCTAATAGCTACAAATCATCTAATTCAAAAGTTGCTCAAATTACCTCAGTAACCAACAGAATACTTATCATTTATATAAAACTTTCAGTGTTCAGAGTGCTTCACAGACTTTTGTAATTCTTACAAATAGCTTGGTATCATCCGTATATTGCACAGTGGATTAGGGTGCTGAAGTTTAGAAAAGCACTCAATATGAGACCACCTAATGAGTTCTTGGCAAGAATTGACCTAATTTGGGCATGGTGACCAGGATTAACATGTCATATTTTGTCAAACTCACTCTTTTTTCACCCATCTGGGAGTTATGTTCTTGTTTTATGTTTGAGATATGAAAAACAAACAACATGAACAAGGAATCATAAAAGGCGTACAAGGTGAAATGTAATTATGTAATATTCAAAATGGCAACTTAGTGAGGATCCATTAATGTCTGCTGAATGATCTATACTCTGTTCCACAGAAAAATGATAATAAGGTTGAATATTGTTCTGCCACAGAACAAAGCATGTCAGACCATCTTTGTTGTAGAATGCTCCACCTGGGTCCCAGGGCCTACCTAGTGCTATCCCCACATTCATTTGAAAATACAAATGCATTTTGGCATACTGGTATCTGGTATCAAAGTACCATGTTCAGTAATATAAAAAAATAATGGTTTTGACAAAGGCAGTGTGTAAAAATGATAATTCTCATATTCATTCAGGACTATATTCTAATGTGGAAACATACAATTTTCTCGTCCGCTGCATCTCTTCTGACCAAACTACCATTTTCCTATGGAACAGGGTATAGAATGTAAGCATATGCTGGAATAAAATTTTGTTAGCTGTGCTGTTTATAGACTATCCTAGCTACCTCTTTGAATGTAAGGGCACATATGTGGTGGATTTTGCTGCTCCAATGACAATTTTTCTCTGGTGCGAAAAATCAGAATTGTGCAAAATTCAGTCTGGGGCCACTTACCCAAAGGACCATCTTTCCCTATATATTCTTGCTTGCCAATTTAGATAACCTAATAATTTATCCTGGCTACTCCCAGTGGTGTACTGTGACAAAACGTTGCCCACGGCACTGCGCCCAGCCCCTAGCCAAACTTCCCACCATGCCCTTCCACTGATCTCCTTCTGTCTCCTCCCTGCTGCTTCTCTGCCCTGATCTCCAGGTCCAAGGCTACCTCTGGCTTGCTCCAAGGTATGCAGGGCGAGTGAACAAGTGGTGTGGTGCAGCCTCCCTCTCTCCCTCTTGGCTTCATCGCTGGCTTATTAGCCAGATGGAGGCAGGCTCCTTGTTTTCCTCCTCAGAAGTGTGGGGAGAAGGCTTTTTTTGATTGGGGGGGGGGAGTGGCACAATCTCACTCTCTCCCTCCCGGCATCCTCCCCCACTTACCAACTAGGCAGAGGAAGGAGGCTGTCTCTATCTGGCTGGTAAGCTAGGGAGGAAGCTGGAAAGGAGAGAGGGAGGCTGCTTGCTCACTTGCCTGCCTGTGCTGCGTGTCTTGAAGAAGGCTTTTTTTGTGGTGGCGCAGAGGGCAGTGGAGGGAGTTTGGCAGAGAGTTCAGCCAGGGATGTGGGGGAGGGGGCCCTAAATGCACCCCCCCACGTGACCCAGATGGATGTTGCCTGAGTTAAATGACTCCCTTGTCGTCGTCCCCTCTGATACGCTACTGGCTATTCCATCTGTTTGCCAAGAGTGAATAGTTTCCACTAGATCAGTGGTTCTCAACCTTCCTAATGCCGCAACTCTTTAATACAGTTCCTCATGTTGTGGTGACCCCCAACCCTAACATTTATCCATTTTACAGATGGAGAACACTGATGCAGAGAGTCTTAGGCAACCCCTGTGAAAGGGTCGTTCGACCCCCAGGTTGAGAATCACTGCATTAGATCATGGTCTTTTACCACGATGGTCTCACTCTCTGGAATAGCCTTCTGGAAGAAATACAAATTCCTTCCTTCCTTCCTTCCTTCCTTCCTTCCTTCCTTCCTTCCTTCCTTCCTTCCTTCCTTCCTTCCTTCCTTCCTTCCTTCCTTCCTTCCTTCCTTCCTTCCTTCCTTCCTTCCTTCCTTCCACTCTCCTTTTTTCTTTTTCTTTATTCCTTTATTCCTTCCTTCCCTTACTCCTTCCTTCCTTCCCTTACTCCTTCCTTCCTTCCTTCCTTCCTTCCTTCCTTCCTTCCTTCCTTCCTTCCTTCCTTCCTTCCTTCCTTCCTTCCTTCCTTCCTTCCTTCCTTCCTTCCTTCCTTCCTTCCTTCCTTCCTTCCTTCCTTCCTTCCTTCCTTCAACATTAGACCACATTAGAAGGCCACATTAAAATAAATATTGATTTTTTTGGTTCTAAATGTTTCTTCATCTTGAAGGGCACTTGATTGAAATTGCTATGAGAGAGTTATTTTATAGGGTTGATTCATTAACTTAATGTGTTTTATAGTTTGCTTATTGTATTTTTTATTACTGATTTGTATAAGCTACCTTGAATTATTGAGAGATGTGGTATATACATTTTTAAATATTATGCAGCATTCACAAGGGAGTAAAAGGGTGAGCAGGGGTAGTTCTGGGAATCATTACCTATCTATTTATCACTTTTGTCCCTTCTTTCCCTTAATGAGCTCAGGGCAGTTTACATTGTTCTCCTTGCCTCCATTTTATTCCCACAATCCTGTGAGAGAGACTGGCCCAAGATCGCTCAGGGAGTTTCATGGCAGAGAGCGAATTTGAACTTGATTCCACTCCAGAATTCTAACCATTAAACAAAACTAGTTTTAAAGATATTTCAGCCAGCCTCAAATAGCCCAAAGGCCCGTTTGCAAGTTGAATTTACTGCTTGCATCATGAAGGACTCTAAGCAAGTGAATTGCAGTTAAATGTTCTAAAGGCTGGGATTCTGTCCTGAAGTTCCTATTTTATTTTAGTTTTTTGTTGATAGTTTTAAATGGAACTCAGTGTAAAGGTAATAATGTATCTGTTACATTTCCTCCCGCTCTTATTCTAAGAAGGCCAATGTATTGTTTTATTACAATAGAAACCAAAAGAGTGTGACTTGACCAAGGTTACCAGTGATCTTCATGGCTGGGTGGAGATTGAAGCAAAGTAGTTCTACTCTTTTTGTACAAATATGAAATCACAAAATACAATTTAAAATCAAAGTAAAAACAATTGATAGACCAAAAATGCATCTGAAGACACAAATAAAGCAAAATTGAAATCAAGCTTGCTACAACCTCTAAGAACTCCTCTCATACCAAAGCCCCAAAACGAGCACAACCCAAAAACAGTGGCAGCCTAACGTTGAACAATGAATTTAAACCCAAATCATTATTCTAAAAGAAAAGATGGCTAGGGAAAGGAGTTCCATAATCTTAGAGGCAGGGTTGATGAGAAAATTCTGCCATATGTAGCCCGTGGCTGAATTCACACAATTGTTAGAGGCAGGGTTGATGAGAAAATTCTGCCATATGTAGCCTGTGGCTGAATTCACACAATGGCGCAGAACTGGACTTTTTCAAACTAAGTGTAAAGACAGGCTCATGGTAAAACAGGTGGTCCTTCATTGCAGGGCATTGCAAGGCTGCAGGTTAATGAAATAAAATAATAGCGTATGGGATACAGTCACTAGGGAGACCCTTTTTGTGGCTTGACTAGCACTCTTACTTTGATTGATTTGGACCCCTTGCTTCTCTTGTAGTTTACAATCTCAAGATTGAAAATGTACAAAATACAGTACCCCCTCCTGGTGCAAGAAGATGTCTGCATGTTAAACAGCAGTGAAAAATGTTTGCAGGGCCTCCTAAAAATAGTACCACCTTCACATCATCAGGGAGTTCATTCTGCAAGGTGGGAAATAGAACAGACACCGGTAGTTGTCAGCATCTAGAAGGTGTCCCTCTCCCCTCCTGTAGCTTCTTTAAAGAACTGGTGAATGTGGCTTTTGGGAGAACCATCTAGAAAAATACAAAAACTAGCCTATTGGAAGATAGTACAATGGCCAGTCAACCTGAGCCTGAGAGCAGCTAATCGACTTCCAAGTCTGCAGTAACATTGCTGCTACTGCAGAATTGGAGACACAGACACAGACGTTCAAGAGCTGGTCCTATAGAGGAGTTAATAGCAGGCAGCCTCTGGGATATTGTATTGGGCGTGAGCCACCATTTTCAACATTTTTCATCTATTCTGATTTTAGATGCTTTATTAGCATTGAATAATCTCTTTAGCATCAATTTATTTCTGGATTTTGAAACTATTATGACTTTTTTGCCCTTTTAAATAGATAGTGGGTGGTTCATTGTGAGAACCCCAGTATGGTGATGACCAGTAAGGAGCTGTGTGGGCTTTTTTATTAAGGTAAATGATTATGCTTTTGTTGTGCAGTTAAAAAAATGAAGATATGTTTTGGCATTTGCTTTATGTTTGCTAGGCACAGCTGCTGCTTGACACAAACCCTTTTCCCCAGAGCCCTCGTGACTTTCTCCTTCTCTTCTTCATGCAAGGTTTCTTGTTGATTATTAGAGAATATATCTTTAATTCAGATTAAGCTGCCTTCTCCAAGTGGTAGTGGAGCAGAGTCTTGAAGGAATAAAGGCCTCACACCTCAATTGCAAAACCACTTCTGTTAGTCTTTATGGGGTTTCCATAAGTCAACTGCAACTTGACAGCATGTTCCACCACAGCGGCCACTGCTCCAGGGCCTGTTTCTTGGTGCAGTAGAAGGCCTGTAGAAGACATTTGTCCTTTAAGGGAATTCCTTGTGTCAAACTGTCTTTCCCTCCTATTAACGCTTTACAATTTTTTAAAATAGTCTATCTATTTGTAAGCATATTTTCTCCTGAGCAGCTCTCTCCACTCTTTTCTCTTTTGGTATTGTGGTTCTCAGTAGGCTATGTAACATGCCACCTTTTCTTGAGAGCACAGTTGATCTACAGGGCTTCAGAACAGTATGTTTCCTTGATAGATTCGATAGAGGGACCTGTTAAGCTATGAAAGATACTTGGCATAGAAATTGCCTTCTTGATGGCAAATATTGAAATATGTTGAACTTAAGGTACAAAGTTTTCCTTCTTTGATGGAAATTTGAAAGGGGCATTCTTGTGCTCAAAGTCCCTGCAAATCACTATTCCACGTATGCTTTCTACTGGCTTCCATATCTACAAGAACCTATGTCTTTCACAGTGTAATCCTGAATAGAGTTATTAGAACGGCAATGTCAGCTTACCTGTCTGGAAGTGATTCTTGGTCATCATAGCAGACCAGGTAAGTGGCTGTTTACAGAAAGAAATGAAGCCACAAGAAGGAAATAGTTTGCTTTCACTTGGAAGTTAAGTGACGGTTTGTTCAGAAGAAGTAATTTGTAGATTTTTTTTTAAAAAAAACCACCTTTGTCAAGTGGTTTAATTTAGAACAAGCCAGCTGCTGCTTACTGTGTCGATGTTGTTTGGACTAGGATTTCAATTATATGTCAAGGGCAACAAGAGCTTGGACTCTTTCATGTTGCAATCAAAATAATAGCTCCCAGAGTGTGCTGTGCATTCTGCATGTAAGGAAAAACCTTGCATGAATTCAGTAAGGAGGAAATACTACTCCACTGGCAGGCAGTGGAATAGGTATGGGATGGTAAATGCATTTGCTTACCAAGCCTGCAAGCCAATTTCCCCCTGCCCAAATATTCTTATGTAATGTACGATTTTATTTTTAATCAATTAATCTAGAGCAGCTCCTGAATCTGCACCCTCAATCCGTTGTGCATATTAGAATTTATTATTTTTAAACAAAAGAAAAAATATTCTACAAAGAGGAGGGGCCAGTGACCAGCAAGGGAGATGTTGTGAGACTTGCAGCCCCATCCACTGCCTGAGGTGCTGCTACTGTGCCACTGCATTGCCTCCAGAGGGCTTTCAGGCAGGGCTGTGGCAGGAAAAGCAAAATTGGAAAGTTGAGTGGTAATCAGGAACCTAAGATCCAGACTGTACCAATCCCTGGTACTCTGATCAGTAGAACATCATGAACAAATGACCTGTCTGAAGAGACAGACAACATTCTGTTGATCTGTTTTTGTTATAGTTGTTATAATGTTATAGTTTTTGGTTTTGAGCAAAGCTCTGCTTTACAATAAAGATGCAGGTTTTATCAAAAGAGCATAGAAAGCAGATGGGGCTCAGGTATAGTGATAAGAAGGGTAGAGTTCTTTGAAATGCTGGATATCCTCTTGTGTTCCCTCTACGGCCCGTTTCACACGTTCCTGTGAAACAGCAGCACACAGAGCCCATTGGGGGTGAGCGGTTTATCAAATGTAATAAATAATAATTATTATTATTATATGATGCCAGTGGAGCCCTGGGACCATTTGCACATTGCCACAGCCCGTGGAGGCACCTTCGCATGGAGGCACCTCCATTCTGTTTGTAAACTTACCTTCTCTTCACTGTTCATCTCCACAGGGACAAGGGGACACCCCCCCCCCCCCGTGGCCATGGCAACGCCTCGGAGGGCAGGAGGCATGTCCCCTCATCCCTGCGGAGCTGCGCAGGGAAGAGAAGGTAAGTTTACAAACAAAATGGAGGCACCTAAAAGTGGTGCCTCTGACCCAGTTCTGTTTGCTCAGCACCAAGTTAAAAACAATGTTTTTGAAAAGACTCACTCATTGAGCGAGTTTTAAAAACAGTGTTCCCTGCTGGTTTGGGAGGGAAAGCACGGTGCTGGCTCATTGCAGAGGCGGCAGCCATGTGAAGCGCACCCCTGGAATGGTATTTTTTACCTTTCCAGGGGTGCTGTTTTTGCCCTGTGCGGAGTGGGCCTATGCCCCATTTTGTTCTGTGCACAGTTGCATTAACCGAGTGGGAGTCAAAGGCAGGTAATCAGGTAGCCAAGGAGCAGCCAGGGAGGAATAGTAGTCAAGTTAAAATCACACAGACTGTGTGAACAGTCTGATTGCAAAGAAGTGCAAGAGCCTAGAAACTGAAGGATGGGAACAAATAAAATGAATACAGTAAATTGATTAGTATTGGGAATGGCCTTAGGCAGGAAACACCAGAAGAAGATGGAAGAGCATTGGAAATCAGAACATGTATTCTGAAGCAGTAGGACAAGCCTTGTGGTATTCAACACACACTTAGTTGGAACCAAGTTTTTGTCTGTATTAGATTTGAAAAATATAGCCATGCATCACATGTTGCAGCCACAGCACCAATATTTACAGAACTCTACCCCAAACAAAATAATGAGGAAGAAAATCAAAGCGAATATTGTAACCCAGTTGGAAGTGGGACGTATAGGCCCTTAATTGTAAGCATCTCTTAAGCAATGGTGAAAAAACTAGCAAAGAGCCATCTGTTTTCCAGATATTGATGGAAAAGTATGCTGACTGACATGTTTTGTACTTAGCAGTGGCAAGACTTTATTGATCCTTCATTGGCAAAGAGGGCATAAGTGTGTGCAAAAATGAAGTCCACTGTAATTGCTTAATGCATATCTTTCACTCTTGGGTAATAAAATTGGCCATTAATGATGATTCAAGCAAGCATCCCAAGCAGATTTTTCCAGATGTATTAAAGGGTTATTTTTCCTGGTTGATCAGTAAGGAGAAAACATTGATTAAATCAGTCATTCTCTCTGGTATATATTCCCATCACATATAAATTAATCTGTTAAAAACAAAAGACAACATTAGAAAATCTCCCCTAGCAAAGTAACTTCCATCCCTCATAGCTTTGCCTCCATCTGCCCACACTTCTTTTTCCAAAGAGGCAAATAGGAATGCTCTATAATCACTGTCTGAGTGTTGACCTTGACTTCTGTTTCTCACAGTATGCCCCAGGTACTGGATTTCTGGCAGCCGCTTCCAGCATTTTTAGAAATGTTAGTCCTTGAATAATTGAATAAACAACCCCCAGAAATCCTGCTTTTAATGGCTGGTCCAGTGGGTATCAGAAGAGCATAAGCCTATTTTTATTATTTAGGAGATGCTTAATAATGAAGCATCTATTGTCTTTTGAATGTTGTAAAACAGCAAAAAGTTGAAGGGTTCTAAAAATTATTTTTCAGGGCTCCCCTTCATCTCTTAAGGAGGCTACAGGAAAAGAACTTTGCCTAGATTAGCTTGCAACTGCACAAGTGTTCAAAAATTGTACAGTTGGCTTCTGTGGCTATTGCAATCTCCTGGTGCAAGCTGTTCCTTAAGGTTCTGTTAACATAAGAGGAACTGTCTTTAGGAAATAGTGTTAAAGGCGTACATATTTATATTTCCTGTAACACTGAAATATTTGATAGCAAGTATGTGGAGATACTGGGAACAGCTGTATTCCTCTGACCTCAGGGATTTTAGCAAGAGTTCGTGGATTTTTTGTCATTGAAAACCTTAACCCAAATGTCTTTTTTTAAAAAAGTCAGTAGCACTGCATAAAATTCAGCAATAATAGCACTGCCCTCTGCGTTCTGAAAGGCATCTTTACAACTGAATAAAGATGAAAATTTGTTGAAGTCTTTGGCCTGTTACTATAAGAATTTGTGCATAGGTATATATCTAAATCTGCCTATCTGTCCTATAATATAAAGGCTAGCTGTGGTGGCGATAACTCATTTCCGGCCAATCGTCATTCACGCTTGGTCAGGAGGCAGGGCTTAAACAGAATGGGTAAAAAACAAAACAAACAAAATAGCAGAATATGGTGGTTACTAACTCTCTCACATGTTCATGCTGCTAAATAATTACCATCACTGCATCATCTGCAGCTGCCTGAGGAAGAGCAGGCACAGGCTGTGGAAAGGTAGCCGCCGCTTCTGGTGGTTGCAACTGTGCTATTAACTGTTGTGTGATGATACAGGTGTCTGGGAAGAACAGCAGGCTTCCGGGGAGGGGAGTAGAAGAAGGACAGAGCTGGTGACAAAGGTGGAGGAAGGCAGGAGGGGTTAGTGCCGTGGTGGGCACCATTAACCTACCAGCAGTTTTCTAGAGCCCTTTGTATTTGTTCATTCAGCAGGCTTTACTAATAGTATAGCTATATATAGTATTAGATTCAACAAGGACAGTACTGCACCAAATGCTTTTGCTATTCCCTCTCACCTTTAGCCAAGAAGATCTGTAGTGTTGCTCAAAAAAAAAAGGGGGTTCAAATTGCGTTAGTGTTTTTCACATGTTTGCGTCAGAGTTCCCCAACCTGACTTTCATGCAGTTGTCCGGATGTCTGTTGCAGATTCCCTGCTGGAGCTTAGTCTTTAAGCACATGGGGCTCCAATTTCAATCAGGATTGTAGCACTAGGACAGGGGTCTGCAACCTGCGGCTCTCCAGATGTTCATGGACTACAATTCCCATCAGCCCCTGCCAGCATGGCCAATTTGTAGTTCATGAACATCTGGAGAGCCGCAGGTTGCAGACCCCTGCACTAGGAGAATAGAGGTTTCAGCCTTCCCATCATGCCATCCTCAGGGGGTGGGTGTTCACAGATGTGATCCCAAACCCTCCTTAAATCAATTAAAGCCAATTTGTTTAGAAGTATGTAACTCTCCTTAGGGAGGCACTGTAAGGTCCTAATCCTCTACTGTTTCACAGCTGGCCTCACTTTTCAGTAAGCATTTGATGGGTCTGTGCGAACAAATATTCTGTTATTCTGGTATGCAGATCTCTATGAGTCTAGGCTCAAATTCAAATTCAGCTCTAAAGAAGTTAAAATTCTCCGATCTAAATAAATTTATACTGATTAGGCAGGTTATGTTGTATACATTATTTTGCTTCTGCAATAAAGTTGTGTCAGTTTACATTTCTTCTGGTTGTTTTCTGTATTTTCTGCAAGAACTAGAGGAGTAGCAGAGGAGAACATACTTGATGGGAAAAAAGCAAAAAAGGCTCATGGGCAAGAGAACAAATATTTTTTAAATTTCTTTCTGTTAACAGTGTTTGAAATATCCATTTTGAGATATAAAACATGGATTCTCAAGGCAGCTCTCAAGAATTCAAGGATTTCACCCATCCCCTCCAAAGTAACAGTTGCTCTAGGACAGCAACAAAATCCCTCATGTAGTATCTCAAAAGTTTTGCTCAGATCTTCCTCTGTGTTTTGAGTTGCCCACAGTACATCCAGACTTCAGCCAGAGGCTTACAAGAAGCCTTTATTGGCATTTAAAGGTAAAAAAGAAACAAGGCCCACAGCATACAAAACTACAGAAATATATGGTGTATGTATGATTTTTTTAAAAAAAGGCTATTACCCTTTCATTATTTCCATTATTCAGCAGGTGAGGTATTCTGTAGTATTTCCACAATTGTACAGTTTGCCAAAATTTTTGGCAAGTTTGCCAAAATTGTATCCTTATACTTTAACCTAGACTTTTCACGTCTGGGACATTCGAATAAGGAATGCACGAGCGTTTCCACTTCCATTATCACAGGGAGAGAATCTTTTAGTATGTTCAGTTTTCTTATATCTACCAGGACAGCCAATGCTGAAAATAAAATCCCTTTGCAGAATATTATTTTTCTGTGACTAGCCAACAACCATCTAAGTTATAGAGGAGTCAGGCTATTCAGAAGCTGATTATTGCTCACATATTGCTCAGCTTATATGATGCTTAGGATTTGGCAAAAGACGGAGGTCCATTGCCATGCATCCTTGTTGGACTGGGATCAACATGCTAATTGGGGGACATGTTTTCTTGGCCGCCAGCATTAAGCTTTGGAACTCGAAGTCCAACAATCTTCGTTTAGCCATCTACTTTTTTTTTCAAAAGTAAAAAGTCTTGGAATGCCCAATTCTGCCTGAGATATCAGGTTCTGCACATCCATGAGAAAACCAGGAATGGGTGGAATATACTTGTTTGCTCTGGAAAGAGAACTAGCCAAGCCTAGCAAGTTCTGAGCACATTTCCTTTACCCAGAGTCATGTTTTTCTCATTTTCTTGTTGCTTTTTATAAAAAATTGTGTTTTCTGGCCCTTTACCACCCCTTACATCCAACTTCACTGCCTTCTTTTCCTGCAGACGACAGAATGAAACCCCCTGCTATGAGTTCATGGAGATTCCAAACACAAGGTGCCTTGGCTAGCTTTCAGATGGACCCCTCAGTCTGAGAAACCTATTTTCTGTACATGAGTGTGCATGACTTTCATGTCCCCTGCTTTGCACTGATGAGGAAGGATACAGTATTCTTTGGCAGGGCACCTGCTGATGTACATTAGAGCTCAGCAAAGAGCCTATTAGGAATGATGGTGCCAGTCATAGGCTGCCAGCTGTGAAGTAGTCTGGGCAGAAATAGCATGTGGAGGTTTCAACAGGCACTTACAATAACTGAAAAAAACCCCCACCAAAATCCTTTATACTGCATGTAGGAGCAAAAAATGTCTTGGGATGCGGTCCTGGAGGTTTAATGCATTGCACAAGTGTGGCCAAGAGACTTCCTCATTTTCAGCAGTCTTTTAAGAGCTGCTTGTAGCACTAGTGCAACTAATGTGAGTCCCCAGCTTTGGAACCCCATGTGAATTGCTCAGGAATTATGCGAATTTTAAGTGATTTTTGAAAGGCTGTTCAATTGTGAACCAGTTGTAGGCAACTCAAAGACATGTGCAGGCCTAACCCTCCTGTTTTAAATGCAGCCTGGCCTTCCTGTTTTTTACATTCAGAATTGTTGGTTTTTTCATTGAAGTGAAGTGGTAAGAGAATTTCATGTAGTGAATGAGAACAGCAGAATGCCAGCAGCACGCCAGAAATGTGATGGGTTAGATTGAAAGACTTCATCTTCAGGAGATGCATGAGTTTCTCTTACCCATAGGATTCAGGAAGCATGCAAATAGGTTAATGACCCAGTATGCTACTACCCCACTCCTGTAGCTGTAGACACCATTTGCTGTGTTATTGTTCCCAAGAATATGGACAATGACCCCCATCCCCAAACTGTTCTATTATTGGTTTTTCCTTGTTAGCAACAGATGTTGGCTTGTGATGGGTTATGTGTTTGTTTTTTAAGATCAGCAAACACTATTAAAGCATAAAAATTTCAGAGATTAACCTGAGCACTATTGATTTATCTTGTTGGAGTTGTGGTTTTTGACACGGCATTCTTGTGGTCCATTGCCTGTTTCTCCTTGTCACGTTATCCCTTGCCAGGGCCTTTTTTTGGACCTCTTCTCTGGTCTTAGTAAGATTGACAAGATGCGGGAAAGCCTTGTCAGTGGCACCAGTACTTTGTCTCTCTTATTAAAAATTAAAATCTGACAGTGCCCATCAATAGTGCACACATATATGTCTCTTTAAAAATAACCCTTCTTTTGAAACAACAGCAGAAGACTCAATAGCAATGCAACTAATTGCTCCTTTCTGGTGATTTCAATGTGGGGTTGCAGCTTTATTGCCTGATAAAGGAAGAGATGGCTAGTGACTCAGTAGCCCTGGAGCATCTGTCAGTGCCCACTGGAGCACATGCTTTCTGGCGTCTGTAATTTCTGCTTCACCCATTCTCAGTACCCTCTCCTTAGAAAGCTGCATTTCCCCCTCGTTATTTCCATTTCTGCTGGGATCAGAATTAAAGTGAGGATGGGGAGACTGAGGAGCATTTAAACGTCAAAATTTGAGGACACAGAGTATTTGTGTGTTGGATTCAGATAATGGACAATTAGTTCCGACGATTCCTAGTGCTAGTGAGGTGTTATTGAAAAACAAAAAAACAAAAAACCTTTCCTTTTGGTTGGCTGGAAGTACCCCCACATGAATCTTTTCCATTCACTTATGCATTATATTCAAGGAGGCTGTTTATAGCTAGATATATTACTGCAACAGGCCTGTAGAGCTTGTGACCCATCAGACTGTATGTAGCCCATCCAGCAAGGTTCAAAGCAGGACAATAATGCAACTGAATTGAGGAGAGGAGAACAGTGCAAGATTCTTTGGTGAAAATGTGGGGTATAGATGAATATGTAAAATAAAATTAATTTAGGCGAGTGAATTAATAATGCTTTGACCATTGGTACAATCCAACTTTTATCCTAGATTTATTGGTCACACTGTTCTGCACTCCATGTCCCAGTCACATGCTACCAGAGCTCACATTACATGTTATGAATGGTCTCTGTTCTCAATAGCCAGCATGCAAGATTCTGCTTTGTTTCCTCCCTATACACATGTTGTGTTCTTGTCCTCATCCTTTTATTCCCTGGGAGCTCAAATATGCCCGTGCAAATTATACACGTAGAATGATACTTGGAGAAAATTGCAGGGTAGTGTACATATGGCTCACAAGTTGAAGGTTTTCTATTTTTGTCATCATGGATAAACATACTGAAAGGGAAATAGTTTGTCGCAGCTATTCATAATAATTCTGGCCTCTCTTTCTGAATAGATCATTGAGGGGTTTTTTCTGATGATTGATTAGCTCACCAAACTGTAAAGATGTTACTTGATAATGTGCCTCATCCCTACTCCTCCCTGTGAGGTGGGCAAAACATATAGTCCTCCACACAATCGCTCCACACTATGCTACAAAATAAACACATCTTATGGTGATATGCCTTTGAAGATTCCAGCCATAGATATGTGCAAAACATGCCACATAGCATGGAAGATCCACAACACCCAGCTGCTGTGATAAGTTGACACTTTCATAGTACATCAAGATTCAGAAGTATCTGGACCACTGTTATGGCTTGGGTTTTTAATAGTATTTTACCATTCACTTATAGAAGATTGCCCTTGTTTGCTCAGTTTTCAGTTGAAGTAAGATTTCTTGACTGTTTAATGAATGGCAAAACAATTACTCTTAGTTCTAAATGAATTCCTAAAACTTTAGCATAATAGTGGGGTGTGATGAAAATTCTAACAAAAATTAATTTAACATATACAGTAGTACTTCTTTCACTTTAAACTTCCTCCAACTAGGTTTCTGAGAAACAAACATCAAATATGCTAAATGCCAAGTACTGCACTGGCAGCTTCATTATAATTAAGCAAGAGCTCTGTACTTCGTTGTTTACACTTTGAGATTTTTTTGAAACAATCTTGTTTCATTGTCAGTTGTGTTTTAACATTTTAGAAAAGCTTAATATGCTGGATATATTAATCCTTAATGGTAGTTCCCCCTATTTTTAAAGAAATCCATTAGGAGCTTTTCATGTCCCCATCTGTGTGGGGCCAGTGATGGCACAATTAATTGTTGGCCAGTAATGCAGAGGAAATTGACAGAGTAAATTGGACAGCAGTGAACAACATGGAGTACTTTCTTCAAAGAAAGAAACAGAGCTGCTTTCTTAATGCCACTGAAGCAGGATTATCATTTGCAGATGATGGTCAGTGTAAGTGTAAAATAACTGTGCTTCTCATTTCTAAGAATCATTGTAATCAGAGGTGTATTGGGAGAAATGGCGCCCAGGGGCAACACCTGGTCAAGTGAACCCCTCCCGCGCCCCACTTACGGCGGCAGCTCTGGCGGGCAGCCCAGGCAGGCTCCACAGGGGCAGACCAGCTCCTGCCTTCCCCATCAGCAGGGAGGCTGGGGAAGGCAGGAGCCCAGAGCACCCCCTTTGCAGGCGCAGCCAGACAACGCTGGCACAATTTCCCGGCTGGGGAGAGGCCTTCCTGCTGCATGGCTGGGCCCGGCCGCGCATGCCGGCATGATCCCCCAGCAAGGGAGAGGTCTCCTGGCCATGCAGTTGGGCCTGGCCTTGGGTGCCGGCAAGGGAAAAACTGTAATTCTCCATTAACTAAAACTGAGATTTGGTCAGGTAGTTGCTATTCAATATTATTTGCAATCTTACTAGTAAAGACAGATAAAGCCCACATGTCATTTTGTGAACCTTTGATATATTTTTTTACACATCTAAGTGGAGCAGGCTGTCTTTTTATTACATGTAGATGTTACTGCTGAAAACACCACAGAAATTATGGGTATAATATTCTGTGTTGTGAATTCATCTTTATGCTGCCAAGGATTCTTAATACTTACATTGATATGAAATGCATGATTGACAAAAGAGGAGAAGGCACTTTCATGCTCCAGGAATGTTAATAAACATAATCGGCATCTGAGATCAGGACATATAGGTTAGAGGGGTTGATTAGATGAACCATGAAAAGGCTGGAGTGTTGGTGCCCTGGCACTAGGAGTTGATTACCTAAAACCAGGATTGCTTCCTATCCATGTTGAAAATCTTAATCTAACATCTGTGCTGAATAATTTTAACCTGCATTTATAATAATATGCTTGGGGCAGATGAGATTGCTGTTACTGAGAACGATCCTGTAGCGTAGTATTCAGAACTGTTTTTCAGCTAGCGTAGAAGGGCTCTTCCTTTTACTAGAGACTGAAGTAGACATCAGTTGCTCTCTCTTCCTCCCAGAGCCAGATATTTAAGAAGGTGGCCCTGGAAAAGGAACGGAGGTGAAGATGTAGAGACCCTAGTAGGATTTTTGTAATCGTCAGGGCAGGTTCTATTGGAGTCTTATGTTCTTATGTTCTTATGTTCTTAGTCCTTCCCTTATCCCCATCTTAACACAGTCCAATATAATTCCCTCCCACCCAGACCAATTAACCACTGCTGAAAAGTGGCATTCCGTTTCTAATTCTTGTGTGTGTCCTTCTTTCTACCATCTGGTCAGATAGCAGGGTTGCCAGTGGGCCTAGAGAAATGTGTGTCTGTTTAATAGAGGCTTATGATGTTCCACTAAGCCTCCATTAAATGGATCTTTTTCTGTAGGCAATTGGCATTCCTGTTAGAGAGAGAACTGCTGACAGGGTTATGGCCGGTAAGAGAAACTTACAGTACAATCCTAAGCAGAATTGCATCCTTGAAGTTAATGGGTTTAGAAGGGTATAACTCTGCACAGATTTCACTGTCTGTCAAAAGTTTATTTAATAAATTGCACAGAATGGTTAATCAAAGTTTGCAACACCATTTCAATATGGTCAGAACTTCTGTTTTTCAGAACATGTGCATTGTGACCAAAGCTGGGACTCCTGACATCTTTCATATTATTTTATGCCACCTTTTTTGAATGTTGTTATGAATTGTTATAAATTACATTTGTGGCTTGATGCTGATCATTTCGAAGTGCTTTGTTTTTCTATCTTAAGTTCTATCACCCACTCTTCCTTTCTTATATAGAAGCATTCTTGCCATTTGATCTTGCCTTCACTTGAGTTAACCTCTCTCTCTGTGTGTTTTTGAGGGTTTTTTCCTTCTTCAAACAGTGAATAATTGTTTTTCAAGACTCCTGTAACACAATAGTATTCTTTATCAGGCATCCAGCATTAAATATTTATTAATAAAAATATTTTCCTTCCATCATTTGGTGCCTAATTCCCATGAGATGACCTGCAACAGTATTGAAAAATCACTGTCTGAACAATAAAAATGTAATATCCAATTAAAAACATACACACATAGCCAGAATCAAAACCTACAATTCTTTTAAAATCCATATTTTAAAAGGGATGAATCAAACTTTTAAAAGTGGAGAATTTAACTTTAATGTAAACTGGTTGACAAATTGCAAGTCCTGGTTTGTTTTTTGAATGAGTGGTTCAACTTTCTTGGGAACAGGCATTCTGAAGTCTTTAGAAAAATCAATAGGAATAAGACACCTTAGCATCCTTTTTGTGAAAGCTTCACCCCTAAGGTATTGTTTGGTTTGCATTTATTTGTAGTACTTGAATAAAGTTCTGGGAATGTATTGATCCTTTCAAGGTACCGAGGGTTTCTCGTAACACTGAATTTTAAAGGTACAAGATGACTTATAAGAAGAATTATGTGAGACTGGTGAGCAGCACTTCCATAATCCAGAATAGCTTGCTGATGGGGGATACCTCTGACTGAGGCTGTAGAGTAAATAACACATACACATCATCTCCAAGACTGAGTCCTGAAATGTCAGCCACTGATGCATGGAACTCCTGCTGAATGGATGTGAGTGTGACTCACAGTTCCCTCCAATTCACAAGAAAAAGAAAGTGGATTTCTTAATATGTTATAGGATCAGTGCATCCTAGGCAAATGAAGGAGAAGTTCCCTATCAGGAGTAGTAATTAACAGCATTTTTAATTTGTTTAGACAAAAAGTATTCTGTCTTTCCAACAGCTTGTTTGACAATAAAAAGCCTTGAAAATGAAGGCTGAGATGGATCTACTGTCTGTCGAGTGCCCATCAGGCTTCAGGCCATGTGTATGTTAACCTGGGTACTTAATGTGCCCATTTTCCTTTTGTCTGACTTTTCCATATCACCCCTCCTTTTCCTGGTAAATTTCTGTTCTGGTCTTTCTATATTTGTGACAGCAGGCACAAAAAGCAGCACATGTAGTCACACTGGCAAGTGAAGGACAGGGAAGGTAAACCTTGACCTTCTCTGGAAATGCCCTATCCTCTCTACTTTTAAGAATAACTTTCTAAAGAGGAAGGTGACTGATTACCATACAAATGTTAAAAACAGACTGGTGACCAAGGGGGGGAGCGGTGGGGGTGGGGGGAAGGTAACAGTGTCTTCCTGGTTTCTAAAAAAATAAGCAAGAAAAAAATGGCAACATGATGGCTGCACTAGTAAAAAAAAATGAAAATTGTGTTGAGGCTGTATGGTAATTAACCCCAAAAGCATAACAAAAAGTGTCTGTTTAAAAATGATTGAACAAAATTAATAGGTTACTGCCCCTTTAAAAGGCTAAAGCACAGCAGCAGTTTTTACGCAAAACGCAACAACTCATAAACCATTATTCTCATTAACAGTATATGAGATAACCCTTTATACAGCCAGCCTTATAAGGCTTAGCAACACCCAAGTGAGAATACAAAGCAAATAAACTTATTAATTTTGTTCAGTTATATATGGCATCAAGTCAAATACATTTTAAACAGACATTTTTTGTTATTATTTTGGGACCACACAGTCTCAATACAATTTTCATTTTTTTTTTTGAGGAAAGAAGGGTAGCGGACAGCTTTTTTTGATACACCTGTTTTAAAGATGCACAGAGTTGTGGCACGGAGGCATCCTCAATGAATCAGTCATGCAAAATGGGCAGTCCATAGGAAATGTGTGGACAGTTAACTTCTTCTACTAGAGGCTCTTCAAAATGTTCTAGTTTATGCTCTTGTGTCCATTTCCATTCCTACTTAATACTTTTTTTGGATGAGTTACTACTTCCATCTCTGAAGAGAATACAGTGCACAGCAGGGAGCTTATGTCCACATGTGTTGATAAATGGTGGACATAAGAAAGCTGGTCTGATGAATGTTAGGTTTGAATCTAAGGAAACTCAGGCTTAGACATCTGCTGTTACCATTTTGTGGTAAGCCTCTTCCTGAGTCTAAACAACCTCATAAACGAGTTGGGTGGGTAAACAAAACAAAGAGTCTTTCATACAAAGGGTACCAAACTATATATAATGCCAAACTCATTTTATGTGCTTGTCAATATTACCCTTAGTTTCTCATAAAGGTCATCTTCAAAGGTGAACCTTGCAGCACCACCAAGAATGGGAAGAAAAAGAATATATGTCCTTTCCCTTCTTGTGTGTTCTCAGATCCCTTTGACAGTGTTTTGTCAGTGCCCTGAGCACTACATTTCCCAGAATTCACTAAGATGCTGGGGAAGGGGGTGTAGGGTGAGATGCCCTTTACCTCCTGTCAGCTTGATCCCTGGTATAGGGTGAGGCTCTTTACCTCCTATCAGCTTGATCCCTGGGCAGTTTCTTGTTTGCCTGACCAACTGCTGCCCCCTTTGTCCTTGCATCCACATTAGCCAGAAGCATTTTAGGGGGTGGGGCAGGGAGGAGAAGCTTTCTGAGCTTGAAATTGGGCTCCAGTGACTCAAGGTATGGTATTTATTGACCTCTTTGAGCAAATAGTTTGCTTTTCCTAACATGATTTTTAAGGTGAGCTCAGAGGGGTTCAGTCATATTTAAATGTGACAAATAAACAAGCCAGTTTGAAGATACAATTACAGACAATTCTGCAAAAGATCTAGTATTTTTTTTGTTTAAGGTAACCTTGTTCTATGTAACAATTTACCACAAATGAGTGTTCAGTTTCTGTGGAAACACATTTGAATCAGATGATCACACTGGTATTGTGAACATTTCTACATACCCCAGGTTTTGAAAACCTGATATTTTCTCCTTCCTTTCTTCCAAACCTGAAATGTCTCTTCCAGATGCAAGATTGCTTTGTATTGCAGTTTTTAAGGAAGATATTTGAATGCCTGTTTGTAAGAGAAACATGAAACAGTGGTAGGCAAATATTAGATAATTAGGAACCACACAGAATTGCTTCAGGCTTTTGAAGCGATTTGCAATTGATGGAGTGATCCTGAGGGGGAAGAGATTGCTCTGTAATTGCAGGAAAGGCCATTGCTCAGATTTCCCTGGGAAAAATTGTGGAGCTGAGACTTAATGTTGCTAATATGGTAGAATTTTTGTGGATAATTCTAAATTAGAATTACTGTTAGAAACTTCCTAACTGTATTAGTGGTTTAATAGTGGAGCCAGTTACTTAAAGTGTAGAGATGGGCTCTTTGTTGCTGCTTTTCAAGATCAGGCTGGATAGCTAAGTGTCAGAGATTCTCTAGTTTTTTAATTTCCTTCGTGGGGTGGGGTGAGCATAGTACCCAAGATTCTACCCAGCAGCCCATAACTCCGCAAGCTTCCAGATGTTCAGGAACTACACCCTAGCAGTTCTGTCAGCATGGCCAATTGACCATGCTGGCAGGGGCTGATGGGAATTGTAGTTCCTGAACATCTGGAGAGCCGCAGGTTCCCTACCCCTGGTCTACAAGATTCCTTCCAGTTCTGTGATTCTAATTCTAATTACCCCATCTGACTAGTTCTCTGCAAGAACACTTTATGTGTTACATGGAAGCCACAACCATTATATCCTTCTGGGACATCTTGGAGGAATGTGGGTCTATGGATGTTGTTTCGCAGTGTCCTTTGTGAGGAGCAGATCTCAAACACTGATGTTGTATGGGACATACTCTTTATCTTTGTGGGAATTACCCTATGGTTTGCCGTAGGGTTCAAATTTGTTGCTTTGGTGTTAGATATTTATATGAAGTTACTGGAAGAGGTCATCTAGAGAACTGGATTACAGTGGCATCCTTAGAGTGCATTTTTAGAGTACATTATCATCACCTAATTCTGTGTCTCCTTTCCATCTAGTTAAGGTGATTATCTTATATTCTGAATCAGAGGCTGGAGATCATTGTGAATTGAATGAGGATGGATGAACTGAAGCCCAATCTAGACAATATAGAAATGGTGATGGTGAGGTAATATGATGGGCTGAGACAATGCCTGTTCAGGTTATGGTTTCCTGAGTTTGGGGGTGCTTCTTGCTCTCATTCTTGAATCTCATATAGTATAGTATAGGATTACCTTTTAGCCGCTTCAGCTAGTTTGTCAACTCTTTCTGCTACTGGAACATAGATATTTAGCTGCTACCATCCATCCCTTCATTATTTTCAAATTAGAATGTAATGTGCTGTATATGGAGCTGCCTTAAAAGTGATCCAGAAATTTCAGTGCTTTCCCCACTTGTAAGGGTGTGAGCAAGAGGGACTCCTGCTAGTGCTCATACAACTTTATTGACTTCTACTTGTTTGTGAACCCAGTCAAGGTGCTGGTTGTAACTCTTGTAAGCACCAAACAGTTAAGGCTACCAAAGTGAGTGTTTTCTCCCAGGCATATCTTTTTACTTCCTGTCAATTTGGATTGGGTCAAAATGCCATCACCAGTGTACCTTATGCTTCAATCCACTTGGAATAGACTCTAGTGTTGAGGTTAATGTAAGCTGTATGTATAGTCTGTTTTAAAAGGCAAGTAAAGATTTTCTGCCAAGCTTTTAATCTAGGTCTTTCGGGTTATTTGTAATACTAGCCTCTAATCTGTTGGGTTTCTCTGATGATGCTAATTTTATGGGTTTTATGTGATGGTTTTATCATTTGCAATTTTGTTATTTGGCTGTATAGAATTATCTACATTCATTATTTAAATGTTTAATTGTTTTGTTTTTAATTTCTCAAGGTAAAATTTGTCTTTTATCAAACCAACTAGCTGAGTGCATTATTACCAACATTCTGTGAGAACAGGGATTAATCAGGACTGACTGTTGGTTCCATTGAGTATATTGAGGGTAAAGGATATGTGGGAAGCAGTATGCTTTTTAATTATTTCCTGTAATATTAACTTCTTTTGGAAGGAACCTAATGTTTCAACTTTAAATACACACATTTGAAAGAAATCCTCATTTGTTTAACAGAACTTTTTTCAAACCAGTGCATTGAGTATTATAGTTTAAAATATATTAAATTGCATGGGAAAATACTATCTTCTGTCACATATTAAAAGTCCATTAATTTCTGGGCACAATCCTGATGCGTCAGATATGAGATTTTCTGATAATTTTCAGTGGCAGGTGGATTGTCCCCATCTCAAAAATAAATTATGATTTTTTAGACTGCCAGTAGTCGGTGAGTGCCAGGAAACAGCACACAAGCATCCTCTGCTTCCTTTTTATCTACTAGAGTGACTTGTTGGCTGACAGGAGGAATAATGAAGAAGTCACTGAGTAAACCATAAAAGCAGATGTGTAGAATCTATGTCTACCCTTTTCCCCCTCCCAGAGACAAACCCAAAGCCAGGAATCTTTAGTGGAGATCAGTCATTAGATTGATAGTTGATGTCAAAAAATGACTGTGTGGGATTCCTCTAAACAGTGGCAGCCAGCTGCTGATAATTTGTAAGCACTGTGGGTTCTTGTGTTATACCAAAAACAATGTCTATAACTTTTTTGCCAGCTTTTCACTTGGCAGGGAAATTGTAGAGACAAGAAACCTGAGAGGCACTGTTAATAAATGTATCTGTGTTCATTTATGGATATTCACTTTGGAGTTTGGGGTGATGCAGTAATGAATGTCAGTTACATAACATAGTTTTGAAGTCATCTGTTGAGTATCTTAAAAATTCTAGACCATCAAGCCCAGTCTGTTAGTAGTCTAAGATATCTGCACTGCCTTTCTAGGGAGGGGCAGCAGTAGCATGGGAACCTTTCAGATCTATGCACAAATCTCAAAGAAATCACAATGTCTGCTCTGTGCAAATATACCCCCACCCAAAAAACCCCTCAAGAAGTTTTGAAAACCATTTTCCAATTAAAATGTATTAGTTAAATATTGCCTCCTGTAGAGTATTTGAAAATTGAACAATAAATTTGCCACAAAAGAGGCAAGATTAACACTCCCTCATCCTCCATCTTATTGAATGATGGTTCTGTGACTATTACAAAACATTGTGTTGCCAGTTCTGCTCCTACATATTCATTTATCTACCTTTCTACATATCGCATATTTAACACAGTTTTCCTCCAAGGAGTTCAGGACAGCATACATAGGGCTCTCCTGGTTAGGTTGTACAACTATTCAAACACAGCCAACTTTTCTGCTCTGACTCACAGTCCCCTTATTATCCTAGATATCCAGCTCTCTCTAAGCCTCTTTGTTGCTGAAAATTAGATGTACAAATTCCCATCCTCCTCATCATTCCCTATGGCATGTTTCAGGTCATGTGTTGGGAACTGGAGAATCTGAAGTTATTTGCAGTTTTGTCTTATTTTTGCAAATTAAACTTTGAACTTATTTGAAAATTAAACTGTTGTGTTTAGCATATGGACAATGTGGTGGCTAATTGAGAGATAATAGGAGACGTACTAGTTGTACATTGTGCAAAGGCATACATGGCACTGATTTTTGTTGCCCTTTGCTTGGGCTATCTTTAAAGGAGGCGTAGACTTGGATCCAACCCATCTTTTCTTGCAACCGTACCCAATTAACCTCATTAATATAGTCCACATTCCACATTGCTTTTGTCCATGCCCATCTCATGGTTTATAGCATAGCTTTTTTCCAAACAGTAGAAAGGCTGTTTGGATCTTAACAGAAGAAGAGATTGAATTTATACCCCACTTTTCTCAACTGAAAGGAGTCTGAAAGCAGCTTATAAACTCCTTCCCTTCCTCTCCTCACAACAGGCACCTTGTGAGGTAGGTAGGTCTGAGAATTCTGATAGAACTGTAACTTGCTTAAGGTCACCCAGCAGCCCAAGGTCACCCATATTAGAGTCTGCCACTCATGTGGAGGAAAGGAGAATCAAACCCTGTTCTACAGATTAGAGTCTGCCACTCTTAACTACTGTGCCATGTAGGCTCTCTACACCATAGTTGTGAAAACTACACTAACTCTGGCTCTCTACATTAACTCATAATTGTGAAAGCTGATCTCAAAACTGATTAGCAGTTCTTCGAGGACTGTCATCTTCTACATAATCTTAAAGAGCTAGTGAACTCTTTAACGCTAGAAAAGTGAATAAATACTAGCCTACTTGTTTTTAATCTTCTGGCTAAGATTCTGCTATGATTCCTTTTAGAAGAGTTAAGCAGACCTCTGTATTGTGGATGGAAGGAAACAGAAATTAAAAAGTTTACATAATGTAGTGTCTAATCACTCCATCTGTGCATGATCATTCATACACATAGCATTCTTCAGAGGAACAAAGAAGATGCCTTGTGCTATGCTTCTTCTTCTAATGAAAGTTATACAGACTTATTAGGCAAGAGGTCAGGGTGGGTCTTGCATGTCATCTGTCAAATGATGTGATGGCCATGTCTCCTTTGTTTAATCTGTATCAATTTTCTTTCAGTCTGTTAAATGGAGATTCTCAGGGATTATTTTTCCAGCTTCAATTGCAGAAAAACACTCCTACTTTTTGGCTGTTTCCCCCCATTCATATTAAACTTCTATGAATGTTTTGAGTATTACTGATGGAAATACTTTTCTAATTCCAGGCATATTTGGATGAATTTATTTACTATTATGAAAAAAAATGTATAGTGTAAACAAGTGGTACTATAAGTAGAGAGTATCCTATTTAGATTTTATGGAATTGAGTGCTTATGTTTGAATTATGTGGAAAAAAAGATATTTAATTCTTTTGCAGCTAATAAGTTGGCTCTTCAGTGCTCAGAAACATTTTGTCACGAGGATGTTAGCAGCTAAATTTTGTCTTAATGCGTGCTGCTGTCTAAAGAAATTATCTTTGGTCCTCTCTATTACTTTTGTATTGATCCCAAAATCCACTGTTGCAAGGTTGATAGCCCGCTTACACATTTCTGGAGACTCCTGGCCCGCTCTCATGCATTATCTGGAACCTGTGCTCACTGCACTTGTCTTTTCATTAAAGCAATTCTGTCCATTGTTTTCAGTTTTCTCTATGGTTATAAGAGCGATCCAGTATCATTTTAGTTTTGTTCGTGTGAATGTTAATCAAGGCTAAAATAAAGTTGTTCCTCCTGGTGTTACCTTTACCACACTAAATCTGGCTTTTTTGCATAAGTGTTGAATGTATGGAGCTTTTGGAAAATATTTTGAAAAAAATTGGATTAGTGGGAAGCAATAGAATTAGAGTTTGCTGTCTGTACTGCGTACTGAAAGAGAATTGCTGTCCTAGTTAGCCTTTCATATTCTCTAAATGAAATAGCTATGCAGCCCAGCTTCTCCACTGTGTATAAATATAACTTTTTAATTTTTGTTTTACAGAATTGGAAGCATCCAGGGAGTCTCCACTTTGAGTGACAGATGGCTGTAGCTCGAACTGAGCAGGCAGTTTCAGCTTGAATTGCCAAGTTGAGAGGGAGCCTGCGCATACCTTATGTATGTGAATATACACAAACACAGTCCTGCAACCGCACAGACTGACAGTTCCATATTTTAGAGATTTTTAAATTTTTATTTTTGCAATTGATGAAAATACAATTCAGGCACTTGATGGAGCAACTTCTCAGCACAAGGACCAAAAGCCCATGGAATACCATCTGTTACTAGTAATCAGCTTTCCACTCAGTCTGAGGCAGGTGGAAAAACTTTACAAGACATGTAAGAAGAAAAACGGCTTCCACGCAGAATAAACGACACAAATACCTCCATGAAAGTATAACTGAAACATAACCGTCTGGAGTGGAGAGGAGATTGGTATTTTAATCTTAAAAGAGGAATAATGACAAGTCTTTGGTGCTTCTTTGCATTAAACTCTAAAGAATTCAGTTACATTGAATAAGCTTGCCTAGGAATACTGAAAAATTAATTGCATGGCAATGACTGGGAGAAAGTGATTTGGGCACAATGGATCAGATCTGAAAGCTGAACTTTTGCAAATGCCCTGTGTTTTCCAATTGAATTTGCTAATTTTCCTCCTTTTTGGTTGTTCGTTGTAACACGGTACAAATACTAATAATTTGACATAGAAAATTTTACTCAAAGCATTTGAAACACTTAAGAAGAAACAAGTTCAAAGCTGGCAATGTGGAGGTTCAAATTATGAATCTATACTCTAATAAACACCAATAAGGAATGAGTTTACAAAACAAGTGAAGGAGACATGAAAGAAAACAGTAGAAGGATTGAGAAGTTGGATTTTCTGTGCAGCTACCTGTCAATTTTTAATTGGCGATTTTCTGTTCTTTCTTGAATCCTACAAGATCTACAAAATATTGCGACTGTGATGTGCATTTAGGTCTGGCACTTGTTTTTACAAGAGGATGAAAAGGGAATTCCAGCGGAAAAAAGGGAAAAGCCAAAAGCTTGAAACAGGCCAATGTTTTGGAAGAGACTTCAAGGTTCACGGGTGAACGTGCCTACTTAAAAACCTTCAGAGCAATTTTTTAAAAGTTCCGTTCAATGAAAAGGTTCTTTTGTGTTCATGAGTGGCAGCAAGCAGTGAGAAAGCAGCCAGGTGATAAACTGAACATCCAGTGGAAATGGTGGGGGAGCCACCAACTGCAAAGGAAGTGGGGCTGCCTTTGGGTTGCAAAGGCCCTGGTGTTGAACAGTGAGCCGTGGAGTTTGAAGAGGGTTTTCCAATCTGTCCTGGCACGTTGTTAACTGCACAAAGTTCTGGTCTGTGGGGTCTCGCACAGCCTGTGTGCCTTTTTCCCTTTATGCAATCTAGTTCAGCTTTAGCAGCAGAAATTCATCTGGTGGGGAAGATATGACAGAGGGCAGCTTTGGGGAAAGATGAATGGATGTCCTGTATGTGTATGTGTGAGGAATCTTTTTTAAAGCCTTAAGTTACTTGAAACCTACACATCTGCAAACCTTTGTCTCTGGAATTGCATAATGCTATACTGGAAATCTCAGGCTGTACGATGACTATATCAAATTGAGCAAAAAGACGGCTCACCGTTTCTTTGAACGCCTCTTTTGAAGTAGCTGTTTCTCCAAAGGATAAGTGTACCCTCACTCTGCTGACGCTCAGTCAAAATGAACCTGATTTATTTTGGTTTTTTTAATTATTACATTTTCTTAGTCAACGGTCATCATCTTTTATAGAGAAATTTTTCACTATGCATTTGGTGGATATTTATAAAAACTGACCTTCTCTTCCTCATATTCTGATTTGTCTGAACTTTTGGTCTTGTCAATAAAACAAAACAGTGATTTACATTTTCTGCACTAGACATAGTACTTTCCTATGTCAAAAGGGAAAAATACAGCAAAGCATGTTTGCAGCAGTGGAGCATGGGCCTGTCCTCTGCAGCGATTCCAACATCCTCTGCCTCTCGTGGAAAGGCAGGGTTCCTAAAAGTGAGAAGGAGAAACCTGTGTGCCGGAGGCGGTATTATGAGGAAGGCTGGCTAGCAACAGGCAATGGCAGGGGGGTTGTAGGGGTTACCTTCACCTCCAGCCACTGTAGAAGAGACAGGAACACCCCCCAGAGAATCAACTTTAATTTAAGGGGCCACAACAGTGAGGTGAGTAATTTGCATGCACTGAGTTGAGTGTTTTTAAAATTAGCTCTCACTTCAGTAAGAACATCAGAACAATCTTTTTCTTTAAAAAAAAGTCAAACTATGCATGCCAAATAAATTGATGGCGGGAAAGGCTTGGAACACTACTTCCTGAGTGAGCTTGCCACTTTCTTTTGTTTCTTGCCATCCCTTGTCTGGTTTGATAAATGCCAGTGGTAGACAAACATTTATGTCTAGTAACAACTTGTTTGGCACCTACAGAGGGAAACATAAAGCTTATTCATGATTTGATAACACAGGGTGGGGGATTGGCTGAGCCAGAGTCTTCTTTTGACATCAGCCATCTTGTGTATAGAGGTGTGCAGAATCCAGTGAATGCAGGTCTGAACTGTGTGGTTTTTACATTGCAAAATGGCAGTGTTTGGCTACTTTAAGGGAGAAGTCTTGGTTCATGAACTGCAGGTATCACTGGATCCAGCCAGTGGTGGGAATCAGTAGGTTTGCACCATTTCAGCAGAACTGGTTGTTAAAATGGTGCTTGTAAACAACCAGTTAATAAAATATTTGAACCCCACCACCGGAACCGGTTGTTAAATTATTTGAATCCCACCACTGCATCCAACCCTATATGCATCCAACCCTATGCAGATAAGGAGAGACCCTGGAAATGGGAGGGGGGGGGATATGTTGGAGGGAAGAAAGTTGAGCCATTGTGATACTGATAATTTGCTATGTGCTTGAACATGCTGTATGAGATGCTCTGGTTCAGTGAGAAGTGATGTGGGAAAATGGTGTTATACTTGAACAATGTTTTTCTTAGTAGAAAAACTGCCCCTTTTGATCTTTTCAGATATGTTTGTTTAAAGGCACAGGATGTTAAAAGTGACTAAGGATCATAGAATCATAGAAAGCTGGAATAATAGTATTCTACTGCTTATTAGCAGAAGCTGCAGTTGCCTTAGGAGTTTTCTCTCTGTAAACGTGGAGGGAAGTGTACAGTTGATGCTCAAAACAGTGAAAAGAAGAATCTAATGAAGAGCTGAGGGCTCTCTGTTCTGAATTAATTTGGCTGATTTTTAGCTGGAGGGCAATTGGAAAATTTAACCTCTAATTAAAACCTGCACTCCTAAATTGATATGTTTCAACTAATATGAGCTGCCATCTTATATTGTTCATAAGATACACATTCTTTTTATAGTTCCCTTCTGCTGTTTTACATAGGAAAGTTTTTGAGACTAGCTTCATTGCAGAACTTTTATTATTGCATTTTGTGTCAGAGGTCAGAGAGCTGATTTAAGGAGTTCAACACATTAAGATTGCATTCAGAGGTTGAAATAAAATAAATTGTAGTGTAGAAACCATGTGGGGGGGGGGTGTCAAAACCCCAGTTAGTTGTGATGTCTGAATGTGTGTGTGGGGTGTGTGTGTCAAAACCCCAGTTAGTTGTGATGTCTGAATGTGCATGGTCCGACAAACCCTGTTTTATGGTTTATGCCAACCTGGAATTTCACACTAGGGTTTCATAGCTGATTTGTTACTCCAGTTGTTTAATTCTGGTTGGTTGTAACATCTGAACCACAGTGTCTTGAATAATAATATCGCTTGTGGCCACAGAGAAGGGAACATTGACTGGATATCTTCCTTGCCAGAGATAGGAGAGAAGCCAACTGAGTTTATTCACAAACCAGAATTTGTTTCTTACATCAGGTAGATTAACCAGAGTTTCTTGCACACCTTCAGTTCTGGAAAAAAAATCATGGTTGATATCTGAATCATTAGGGGGTCTGGGAGATTTTACTTTCACAAAGCAATGCCTAAAATACAAGATTCTTTTTAGTAAAGATTTCATTATAATGATTTAAGCCTCTCAATGTTCAAATGTTTAAAGGATGTTTGTGACTTTTATAGCCAAACATTTTAAAGCGTTGCTTTTGTTTCTTGTTTGTTTAATGGTTTTATATGCTGCCCTTCCCCTCGCTTAGGGGAAGGCTTAGGGTGGCTTCCAACATTTCACATATATCAAATAAAAACACAGTAGATTTTAAACCACAATAAAGCCACAATCAATTAATTGATTTTATTTATTGAATTTATTAGTTGGTTATTGTATGTGGTTATTATAAGGCATCCCGCCGAAACCCTGTAAACTTATTCACAAAAATATTTACTAGCCAATCAGCTTCCACATACCATATACCACAGGTGTCAAACTCGCGGCCCTCCAGGTGTTATGGACTACAATTCCCATCATGGGAGGGCAGCGAGTTTGACACCTATGCCATATACTAATAATTTGTGGCATATAGATAGCCTAAATGAAAACAGAGAGCCATTTTTTCCCATTTTACAAACATTTTCCTTGTCGGTCATCTAAAGGTAATTCTTGCTAACCAAAAGAGTGACTGTTTAAAGTTTGACAAAATTAACTGTGTTTAATGTTGGGGGGTTCCTCTTGATGATTCCTTTAAGGAAATAGAGTCTTTTCTTTACTGGCCTATTCGGTTGTCTTAGCAGTGATATGTATTTCATTACAAAAATCTTCGTATTCATAGAGTAACCATTTAACGTAGGATTTTGTTGAGCACATTTACTTACTTTTAAAAGGGAGTGTGTGTCTGGATTGGAGATCTTAGTAATATATTTGTAAGGTAAATTTTCATGATTGATTATAATTTCAGGAAAATGTGGGCATGGGGTCTCTTTTAGAATATGGTTGTGAAATGCAGGAGAAAATTAAGTGCTACTTTGTTTGCCAGAGTAGTGTAATTACAGTGGGAGAAAGGCTATTAAAACCTACTTGTAGGAACCTGTGTTGGTCTGATTGTGCATTTGTTTCTGTCTAAGCATTGCCATGGAAGATCCTTTGATTACTGACTATGTCTGAATTAGTGGCTGATCCTGTCTATTCTTAAATGACCCATGGAGCCATAAACAATGGAATATAACAACCTCCAAAGTACAGCAGTGCCTGTATCCCCCCTCCCCCCAATTCTATTGCAGGGTAATTAGATTTAAATACTAGTTCTCATCTGAAACTGGGGAATGTTTTATTCTTACTAGTGGCCCTAGTTTTTTAAAAAATAAATTCACATACAAATGTGTGGCATGAAACAGTCTTCCATTGCATTTTGGTGGATAATATTTTGTTCTCAGTCTGAACTGTGCTAAGCCTAACAGGGATAAAAGGTTTTATGAGCTTAATTTATGGCGTGCTATACTGGAGAAGAAAAAACAGCCATAAAAGTGATCTTGTGCTAGCCCTGGATCAGAGCAGATAGAAGGTATGAGTTGCCTGCAGGACACCTGGCATAAAATCCCAGCTCATCCGTTAATTCAGTGGATTGTCATAGTTAAGTTCTCTTCCAGTCCTATTTAAAAATGGGAAATAGTGATGCACAGAGTAGTGGCTAGGAAAAGCTGAAGACTGTAACAAATGTGATACAATTAGATGCCATATAAATGACAAATGATAGCTTTTAAATAGATGGTTGATTCTTTTTCCTAAATCAAGACTCACACTTCTCCAACTTTTTTTTTAATACTGTGCCTTCTGTCACTCTCTTAAAAGCTAAGTTCTCATTATGTCTGGAGTGCATCTCCTTAAGTCAAAGTGGACATGATGCAGCCCTAACCTATGCATTTGTATACCAGAAGTGGACAAAAGCCAGCTATGACCAAGGGTTACTTCACTTCTTTTCCTTGAATTCTAATCTATTCCATCCCTCTTGGGGGCCAAAGCTGAAGCTTTTTCCTACTCCTTCCTTTTAGAGCATTATTGCAGAAGTCTGTGATCGTGTAGGTTTGAGCCCTGAAATGGAGATTGTGTGGGACTGGATGTAAGTCTGGGCTTAGATTTCATAGAGTTGGAAAAGTCCACAAGGGCCATCAAGTCCAACCGCTGCCATGCGGGAATACAAAGCACTCCTGACAAATAGCCATCCAGCCTCTGTTTAAAAACCTCCAAAAAAGGAGACTCCACCACATTCTGAGGCAGTGTATTCCAATGTCAAACAGCCCTTACTATCAGGAAGTTCTTCCTAATGTTTAGATGGAATCTCTTTTCCTGTCCCTTGAATCCATTACTCCTTGTCCTCGTCTCTAGAGCAGCATAAAATAAGCTCATTCCTCTTCATGACATCCCTTCAAATATCTAAACATGGCTATCATGTCACCCCTTAACCTTCTCTTCTCCAGACTAAACATACCCAGCTCCTACAAGGAAGGCATGGATTCCTGACCTTTTACCATTTTGGTTGCCCTGTTCTGGACTCATTCCAGCTTGTCAATCACCTTCCTGAATTGTGGTGCCCAGAACTGGACTCTGTATTCCAGGTGAGGTCTGAGCAGTGCAGAATAGAGAGGTGCATTCTAATCTGGAGGAACCGGGTTTGATTCCCCGCTCTGCCACTTGAGCTGTGGAGGCTTATCTGGGGAATTCAGATTAGCCTGTGCACTGCCACACACGCCAGCTGGTGACCTTGGGCTAGTCACAGCTTTTCGGAGCTCTCTCAGCCCCACCCACCTCACAGGGTGTTTGTTGTGAGGGGGGAAGGGCAAGGAGAATGCACCTGCTCTTAACCACTATGCCACTGCTACACATCCTGGTTATTTGTTTGAATTCCTCTTTGATGATTTCCCCCCTTTTCCATTTCTTGTACATGTCCCTATTAAATCTTAGCTCAGTTGAAAGGTCTTCAGACATCCATGCTGGTTTCCTTAGACACTTCCAATTTTTCCTCCTCATTAGAACTGTTTGAAATTGTGCCCTCAAGATCTCACTTTTAAGAAACTCTCATCCATCATGCACTCCCTTCTCTTTTAGTGTTCTTAACCACAAGATCACACCCAGTAGTTTCCTAAATTTACTGAAATCAGTCAACTTTCTGAAAGTCTAGAATGTGTGTCTGAACATGCTTTACATCCCTTTCCCACTGTGTAACAAACCTTAGGAGAACATGGCCACTCCCATCTAAGGATTGTACCACTTCCACCCATTAACCAGGCATCATTGTTGGTTAGGAGCAGAGCTAAAATAGCTGATCCCCTTTTTGCCTCTTACATCTTCTGGACCATGAAGTTGTCTGCAAGGCAAGTGAGGAATCTATTGGACCTTATAATTTTGGCAGAGTTTGACTCCCAAAAATATCAGAATAATTGAAATCTCCCATTACTGCTACTTCTCTCCATTCTGAAAGTTTGGTCATCTGTTCTAGGAAGGCATCATTCAACTGTGCAGTCTGGCTTGGGGGTCTGTAATAGACCCCCCCCCCCCCATGAGATCACTGTTGTTTCTTTCCCCCTAAATGTTTACACAGATACTCTTAACCTGGCTTCTAGGATTTAAGTCATGGACCTGTTCACAGGTGTAATCATCCCTGATGGATAATGCTGCTCATCGTCTTTCCTAGTTGGTCTATTTCTCTAAAATAGGTTATACCTGTCAGTCATTACATTCCAATCATGAGATTCATCCCACAAGGTTTCAGTGATTCCTGTTATATCATATTTGCTATGCCATGTTAAGAGTTTTATTTCGTCTTGTTCATTTCTCATGCTCTGTGCATTAGTGTAGAGATATGTAAGACCATGGTTCATTTCCCCTGTCTGCTTATTTAAGTTTTTCCCCTTCCTACTATTGGGTTCTTGAACTATTTGCTCACTTCTCTCTATAACCTTCAGACTATTATCTCTAGCAGTTGATTAACTCCTGCCAGCTTGAATACTGTCTCCCTTCCCCACATAGCTCAGTTTAAAGCCCTCCTGATCAGGTTTGTGAGCCTCCTAGCAAAAATGTTCCTACCTACAGCCAGGAGGTGCAACCCATCCCTTGCCAGTAGACCATCTTCATGAAACCACAGACCTGCAAAGCCAGTTGTTCACCCCCAAGATCCTTCTTTCCCTCCTTGGACTATGTCCCTCAACTGGGAGTAGAAATGAAATAACAACCTGTGCATCTAGATCCTTCAGCTTCCTTCCCAGGGCCTCACAGTCCGTTGTGATGTCCCAAAAGCTACATTTTGCAGTGTAATTAGTTCCCATGTTGATCAGAAGGGACAATGTCAGTGGGCTTGACAAGTCTTTTCAGCCTCTCTGTGGCATCATGGATTTTCCCTAGGGAGACAGCACTCATCTTGAGACGTCTTGTCAGACCTGCAAATCACTGCTTCTGTTCCCTCAACAGGGAGTCCCCTACCACCACTACATGTCGTCTCTGGGGGTTTGCAGTCGCCATTCCCTGGGCTGAACCTTCTTTCACTTGCACATTTTCTGAGAACTAACTCTGATGCTCATGTGCGTGTTCCTTATCCTCACTGACATGGGAGAGAACTTCAAATCGATTCTGTTGCTTCAAACTGACAGAATGCTCCCTGGTTCCTCTATTTTGATGTGTCACATTCTTCCAATTGCCCTCCTGCTGTGTTTGAGAGCTGCCATCCTCCTCAAAGAGATTCCTGGTGTGTTCCCCACTCAGTAGCATCTGCTTTACTCTGTCCAGGAAATACTCTTTCTTCTTAATGAGCTGAAGAGTAAATAGTTGATGGACCTTCTCTTTCAAAAGAGCAACCAGGTGTAGCTACCCACCAGGTGTAGCTACCCACATCCTCTGGCAAAAAAACAAACATATCACAACTGTTGCAGATGACTGGCAATCCATATTTAGTAATCTTAAATAGTACAGAAGCAGATCTCTTGGCCTCCCTTTCAAAAAGTCCCACACTAAACTCCACAAAATGAGTTTGTAGCCTTGCCTGTTTAGCCAACCCCCTGTTCACTGAGCTCCAGGGGCTGAGACCTAGTAGCGGAAGCCTCTGCCTCCAATCAAGTCTTACCTTCTAATTCCCCCGAAAGATCGGTTCTTACTGATAAAACTTCCTCTCAGAGATTGCTCAGAAGAACTGTCTGGCAGTTAAATATAGCTGGTGACTCAACCAGATGCCCCACCTCTGAAAAGCCTAAGGAAAGCACATGGCCAAAAACAAAGAACCTCCCCCACCCCAGCCCACACACACATAAACAAAAACTCTCCCAAACCCTCAAAAAACAAACACACAGGCCCTCAAAACACACACACAGTTAATAATTTAGATCTCTCATTTTGCTCTTTGTTCAGCTGCCTTCTGCTCCCTTTTGCTGCCTCATTTGGAGGGGGGAATAGGGTTGGAAACTCTTGGCTGGGAAATACCTGGAGATTCGGGGGTGGAGCTTGTGGAGGATGGTGTTTGTGGATGGAAGGTATCTCAGTGGAATATAATCCGATAGAGTTCATCCTCCAAAGCAGCCATTTTCTCTAGGCCCTAGGGAACTGATGTCTGTCACTTGGAGATCAGTTGTAATAGTTGGCCCTACATTGGGCAACCCTAGAGAGAAAACAATAGAAAGTCTGGGTAAGAAGGTGGAGAGTACTAATGAATGAAATTGAGGTTATTTGGGGGGGGGGGGGTTAGAGGAAAGTGTGCATTTTGTTGAATGAAGAGATATTTGAGTCCGGAATGTAGTAGGGAAAACTAAAGAACAAATGAAATGGAAAGAAGATTACAAAGGGACCATTCCGGGATGAATGACTGAATTTGCAGAGAAGCTTGGAGAAATATGACTGTGTCATCTCATGGCTTTTGGCCAGATGAAAATTTCATTTTTATTCTTGTAGAATGGCTACCATTTTTGGAAATTTATTCAAGTACATCTAGGATAAATCTGCATGTTTTCCTAAAATCCTGTCTCTCAGTCTAAAATGTTGTGTGAGGATATGCATTTGTCTTCCCAGTATATTTAGTCTATCCAGAAAATATTATGTATTTTTGTAAATTAAAACAAAGTTGTTAAGTGTGCTCAGTGAAACAGAACGACTCATTGCTTTTACTTTCTGTTCAACTGTAAAAATTGATCTTCAGCTGCAACTCTGCATAACCTGCTGATCTGTTTAGTGGTGAACAATGAAGGAGAGTGCTAGCGAGGCCTTTTGGCTGAGGAGATGTAGTTGCCCATTTGCTAACATTTGAGTTTAAATAAGAGACCAGGGCTGATCATATCTGGTGTCTCTGAAAAGCCCCTGAATAATAAATCTACGCAAAATCTAATAGGTTTTGTGACTACAGTTGAAAGCCAAGATAAGTAAAGGAGATGCTGCCTTGACTACAGTGACTTCCATGAAGATTCCATTAAATGTTTTGAATCCTTAAGAGCCTGATGAAACCGTAGAAACCTTTTTCAGTGCCTCAGAATAATTGTTGTGTGGCATAGCTGGATTGTTCTAGGACAGCAAATAACATATATGAAATATACTTGTCTCTTTAGTAGTACAAATGAACTTTGGCCTCATCTCTCAGCTTCTCTGGAGAACTTGCAAGAGTGTTAGGAAGATTCAGTTTGTTTTTAAGTATTTCTTTTCTAACACCTCACAACAGGCGAGTAATGATAGTAAATAAATAATTTTTCCCTTGTGCATCATTTGAGTGAGAGTCAAGTATTCTCCCAAGTCCTTAAATATAAAATAAATGTAATGTTCAAGAAGCCTTGCTTCACAGGGATAAGATTGTGTCTTTTCATTTTCTGTCTGAAACGGGAAGCCTTGTTAATTCTCTTTTCTGGAAATAAGGAAAAGTATACTTTTCTATTTGCAAAAAAGAAGTAATAGCAGTGAATATTTATCTGGTTTCATTTATTTTATTTTTAAACTTATAACATTTTATCTCACATGTGTATGCCCAACTTTATTACTTTATTACTTTATTACAATTTAAGAGAAATATGGAATTATTTTTAAATGTTCTTCATATTTATCAAAATATTTTTATCTTGCCTTTCTTGCTATAAATGGCTGCTGTTGAAGATGTTAAAATTTAAAAATCAAATACAAAGGAAAAGGACACCATACCTGAGGCTGCTGGACATCACACATAACACATACGTGCACAGAGTATAATTTTAATAAGAATGTGCAGAAGTCCAAAGAGATCTTAAAAGCCAGCTCTAAACCAGAAGAAACAAAGCAGAGAACTATACTGCTGGAAGAGCAGCAAAGCTCGGGAACATTCATGGCTGTACACTTCTCTGCTTTGTTTCTTCTGGTTTAGAGCTGGCTTTTAAGATCTCTTTGGATTTTTGCATGTTCTTATTACCTCATGTGCCACACTGTGTAAAAGCCAGGTTGTAAAATTTGGAAATAAGAAACAAATAAATGTGGCTCAAATTAAGCCCTTTGAAAGGACCTAGCATTCCTCCCCCCCCCCCCTCATTTGCATGGAGAAAGCTAAAAACGTGGTGATGCTAGGAAAATAATAACAATGTGCCTTGAGGTTTCTGCCCAGATGTTATGAAACAGCATAATAAAGTTATAATGCTCTTAGGATTTTTTTATTGGCTCTTGTAATAGTTTTCCTTATCATAGATAGCCTTTATAATGCTGTGCTTTAGAGTGTAAAATCCAGCATGTTTTCTACATTTTGCTAGATTTTTAACTACAATAAAGATTGGATAGTGAGTTTGGGGGTAAGTTAAGAATAGCCTAGATCAGTTTGGGTAGATCATATTTTAAAATTGTGCACAAGAGGGATAAGCAATGAGGGTTTCCCCAGACACCAACAGATACAAAAAGTGCATTATACCACTGCTATTCTAGGCCAAAGATGCCACTCATAATAGACAGTGAGAAGATTTTCAAATGCTAGAAGGCTGGCCAATCCAGGCATACAAGTTCTTCACTTAGGGATTTTGCATATTGTTCATAGTGTGTAACATTGGGGTGGTGGTGGTATGCTGTTAGAGAAGATGGCTGAGTGGGAATTAGGGCTGCCAGTTCTCATTTAGGACATTCATGAAGATTTGGGGATGGTGCCTGGGTATAAGAGAGAGCTTAGCAGGGGTCTAAAGCGACCACTGTCCAAAGCTGCCATTTGTCAAAGGGAAATTATATATGTAGTCTGGATTTCAGTTGTATTTTCAAGAGAACTTCAGGACCCACTGAAGATTGATAACCCTAATGGGGACTGCTAACAGTCCCTACTAGGCCCTTTTTATGAGGCCATGGAGTTAGGAGTTGAAGGTAACTACCAAAACCTTATGAAGCCATGGAGTTGAAGGTAACTACCAAAACCTTGACCCTGATTTAGTACTTAATCTGGAGCCAGTGCAGCTGTTGGAGCATAGGTTGTATATGTGCTCTTTCTGGAATCCCTGTCAGGACCTGCACGGCTGCATTTTGGACTGTAGTTTTCCACTCCACGCTGTCAGCGTGGTAAGAACGTAGGACGGTGACGCTGAGATAACATCTGGGTGAGATCGCTAGCAGCCGGAGACCGGAGGTCCCCGCTCCTAGCTAATTTCCTCTCGCCTGGGCCGGTTCCTGAAACCTTTTCTTGTTACTCTATCGGGGGGGTGTAGGAGGGAGGACGGGGGGGAGTTCCGAGAGAGCGGGAGGTCGGGAGAACATCATGTGCTGCATGATCTCATCTGGCTAATGCGCGCGGAGAGGAGCGTACGCTGCCTGAGCCTAATCCTCACCTGGGGGCAAGACTCACTGTCCCTGCCCCCGGCGATTGAGCCAGACAGTTCATGGCGACCTGCGTGATCCATGGGGGGATGCCGAGGAGTGGGGGTGCGATGCCACCGGCGGGCGCCGCAGGGTCTGTTGAAGGCCCCAACGCTCTACTACGGCACTGCTGGGTCGGGTGGTGCACTCACTGGCATCTCCTTTTGGCATTTTAGGAAAACGGGGGCCAAACGCTTAAGGGGCGACAAAGGACGCTTTGTCTCCTCCGCTTCGCTTATTGTTGACTTGCCATTGTGCAACATTAGGAACTTATTGCGGGGTAAGGAAATGCGAGGGGCTTCTTACACGCGAGCAGGCAATATTAGACACGCATTGAACGTAAACAAGATCCGGCTAACAAGGCAATACAATTAAACCAATGTGAGCTGTACAATAGTACTCAACTATCCTCCCGGCAGCCAGCTCCAGAGGGCTGACCACCAATGGGGCAAAACATCATACTTCAGATTAGATACAACTCTGCAGCTCACGTGACTTCATGTGGATCAACTGGGAATTATCAGAGCATTAAAATACACATATTATGTACATTCTCAACCTTGGTGATGTAACAACAACAAATAATCAAATAGCGCACGAATGGGTCTAGGGTCAGCTTGACGGAAAGTTCCCTGCTGCTCGAGGCCAGGGGTATCCAGAGCCGTGGAGGTAGAGTTGATGGATCTCAAGAAGTGGGCACAGGCCAGCCGCCAATAGTCTTGTAAAGACCAGTAGGAAGGAACCGGGACCTCACCTAGGGAAGTCGCGAGGGAGACTTTAACTCCGCTGGAGAGGGCGACCGGCCGCCCGGCTGGTGGGAGGGGGGGGTCGGGGCAGAGCGAGCCGGGCGGGCGGCGGCGTCCGTGGCCCCGGGAGCCTGGGCAGGATACAATGCAGGAAGGACTGAGGTGCAGCAAAGTATTCCGCAGGGAGTCAAGGGAATGTGAAGTTAACGCCCCTTCCCCGCAGGTCCAGAACCAGGCCCTGGGGAGTGCGGATACTCCATCACGGGGAATGTCCTCCATGTGTGTGTGCAGAAGTTCCAACTACCGAGCCATCGAATGGGTCTGCTGGTCGGTTCCTCGCTTGGCTGCGCTCGTGATGCGGGCGCAGGTGTTAGATCTGCGGGTTAGCCAGCTCTTGGTGACAAGGGAGGATTACAGCCGGAGGGGCTCGCACCACGGGTCCCCTAGTCAGCCATAGAGCATCTGGATGGATGAGGCATTCATGAAGGGGTTCAGCCCCAGACTGGCTTAGGAAGTCTCCGGGTAAGCTTTGCAGACGGGCGGTGCAGGAGCTTAGCAGGCTCCACCCAGGCATCACCTCTGGGCTCCAGGCAGAAAGATGAGATTGGCAGCGGCAGCAAACTGCCCTAGATGTTGGTCTGGTGAAAGCTCGCCAGGGGTGGCCGGGGACACATCGGGCAGGAGGGCAGTGAGGCAGGCAAAGCTGATGGGTGGTCGCTGAGCTGGTGGGTGGTGATGATCGGGAAGAGAGCTGCACAGAGGTTCTCGGGTGTCTCGGGTGGTCTTGGCTAAGCAGCAGCTTAGGCCTGGCTGGTGGGTCACTGACCGCCTCCCAACCGGGTCTTGCATGCTGGCTTAATGGCCCTGTTGAGATCGCTAAGGGATCCTCTAGGAGAGATGCGCGCTCCATCTCCGGGATGTAGTTGGTTTCTCCTGGCGCCATTCCATGGGCTGGCCTGTCGTGGCTTAATCGGAGTCCACGGGAACCCAGTAGGAAGAGGGATTGGAAACACACCCTTTCCCAGGTTGGCCGGGTCGGGTCCCGGCCAGGCTCCAGTCCTAGAGCCGGATGGCGGAGATTGGGATCGATTTAGTGTTTAGGATTTCACATGGGAAGGAAGAAGGCCTTGTTTTGCAGCCCGTGAAGTTGCTTTTAATGCAATCCTTCCTGGGGCCGCCTCTACACTTCTCTCAGTTGTTTTGACAGGGAGGGACAGGAGGTAGGCTAATTCCCAGGGAATTGGCTTCAGGACAGCCACTGGTGCTGCTACAGGGTCCAAGCCTCGAGGGGAGGGAACAGGCGGGTCCTGGGATTGTGGTATGCATGCTTAATCAGCAACACATTAAAGGGGCTTTGGAAGCACCTTTGGGGGGGGATGGGCATCCGGGGAACAAGCTGCCAACCGCAATTAGAGGCAAATTCTCGCACACAAAGGAAAAGGAAGGGGGGTTTCTTTGCAAGGGAGTTTGCACCACCGTGACCTTGGTGGCTACAATGCAGGGAAGGGATGGTGCTGGGTGCCCAGGATCGACTATCCTGTTGTCACCACTGGTGACCTCCTCTAATGGGCGGCTTCGTCGTGGCAAACACCACCCACCCAAATCATGAGAGGATCTGTGTTTTGCAGCAACCCCTTGTGGGTATTAGGGGCATAATGGCGGCAGCCCTTTAACTGGGGCCTTGACAGCAAGCACGGTGGATCGCCCAGATTTTAATCCAGGGAGGGCCAGTCACACTGGCCTCCCACTTTACTGGTCGTAAAAAACAGAAGGAAAAGAGGAGGGGAGAAGGGAAACAGGATTAACCTATGCCACGCCCAAATGCAGGCAGGCTCAGATGACGCATGGTGCTGCCTCATGAGAGGTTTGAAGAAAAGTTTTGAAGGTTTAAACTTAAGATGGAGGCGGCTTCAGCAGGTCCCATCGGTATCCTGGGGAGCAATGCGACGAGCCAGTCCCATGCATGGATGCTGTGGGCGCAAGCCTCTGCACTTTCAAGGCCATAATCAGAAGGAGAAAACTTTAATTGGAAGCACAAGAGCATAGCTTAGAAGCTAATGGAAAAACTCTATGAGGGGAAAAACTTTAGGGTCTCTTTGAAAGGGCAAGACATACAGAACATAATGTGAGGCATACAGAGCACATATAAAGCAACGAGGAGGATTGCAACTCTGGATTTGAGATTTTGCTCTGAGGTGCTGACGACTTTGTTGCCACTGGGAGCCTTGAGTTTAGGGCTTTGCACAGGCCTGTTAGTAGGCTATGATCTGGTTTGAACCTTACAGCTGAGAGAGGCCAAGGGGGCTTCTTCTTCACGGTTGACTTTTGGCTTAAGGCCATTGTGCAGCATCTTCCCTTCCATGCCTCATTGTCCTGTAGGATTGGCTTATAGTAGTCTCTGAGGAGGGCTCCAAACGGCAGTCCCTCTCCTCCGCCAGCATCCTTTCTCTGCACCAGTGACTGTGGACTCTGCAGAGATTTTTGAAATGCTGCCAGTCTGGGGCACTGGCGGAGGCAATGGGTGACTGGAAGTAGAAGGCCAGCAGAGCAGGTGCAAGGACGAGAGGGGAGCGGTGCAACTAGATTTAGATTAGCTTAGAACTAGATTCAGACTCAAGGAGAGCATAGGAGGCAGGGCACCCGTGTGAACTGGCGGTTCTGCAGGATGTTGTCCATACTTGGATGTGATGGCTCCTTGGTGCATGTGGGGTCGGCGACCCTGGATGATGAACCCCCCTGTTCAGCTAAGGCGGAAGCTTTGGCAAGACCGGGCCTAATGGTCTCCGTGGGGATGGGACTACCTGCTCGAGCTGGAGCAGCGGGCGATCTCATGGGAGCCTCCGGGAAGGGGTCGAGGCGCGGATCTTGGTTCCGGCTGGGAGATGCCCGGGCGCTGGCCTCCCAGCGGGCACTGTGGAGCGCCGCCCTAGATTCTCCTGGGGGTCTCCGCCTGGGGAGAGACCTCCTCCGGCCAGGGTTGTGGTGGCCTCCCCGGCTGGCAGCAGCCTAAGCACCTCCTGAAATGTCCTGGCTTGCCGCAGAATTGAAGCCACCTGCCTCTGGCTGGCTCCCCATGGCCGCTGGGAGAGGTGCCACTAGAAGGCTGGCCGGATGTGGGGCTTAAAAGACCATATCCCGGCAAGCTTTGAGCACGTCGGCCAGCCCGGGTTCCTTCCTAGGCCCGCGTGATCGCTTTGGCGGCACTCCAGCCGGAGAGGCGCCTCCTCCTGGCAGCGCTAAGGAGTCTTCGCCTCTGGGCCTCCCTCGCTGTCAACCTGCCTCTGAGGGCCTCCTGAGCCTGTCTACAACCTGCACAGGGCCTCGGGTTTTTGGCCGGATGGGAGGAAACCTGGGCCATTGGCCGCATTGGGGACTTTGATAAATGCCTTATAGGCGACCTTCCAGAGGCGGCCCAGGCAGGACAATCTGATCGCTGGGATTGGCAAAAGCATCAGCAACCATAAAGCTGAGCTGTATGTGTAGGCGTCACGCAGAGGTGGCTGCTCTTGCTGAAGCACTGCTGGCGGAACTCATCAGACCACAAATTGCAGGCCCAGGAGCATGGTGGTCTTCCAGTCATCTGGGAACCATTAGTGGTTCCTTAGCGGCGGTCTCCAGGCATGCCTCTCAATGTAGGGGCTTAGGACTCCACGCCCCAGATGTCTCTCATGTGGAGCTCGTAAGGGATGTTATAGCCCAGGGGGGCGGTAATTACAACCCACAATCCATGCCATCCTCCTCAGTATCTGTGAAGCGGATGGGGCACAATGCAAGAATATCGTGATCGGCCTTCCATTGTGGGTTTCTTCCGCAGGATCGCTACTGCCTGCTAGAGTTTGAAACCGCCATTACGTATGCTGACGGAGGTGCAGGTTTCCGGAAAGGAAGGCGGAGCAGAGGCGGCTGAGCCGCTGGGAGAGTTTGAAATGGGTGAAGGAGCCAGGGGCAGAAGGAGGACAGGGCGCCCAATTTAGTGGGATAGAGAAAATCTGGCTGAAATTGGAAGGTGAAAGATCGAAGGAGGGCTGCCCCAAGCAGCAAGGGAGCCGAGAGGGTCTGCAGGCTGATGGGCTTACAAACATTGTTCCACTGCCAGTAGTATTTACATCGGCGCCAGCGAGGCTCTCCAGCGAAGAGTGCTCGCTGGCTGTTTTCCTATAGCGTCCTTAAGAGATTCAATGTCCCTCTGGGTACCTATGGACACTGAGCTTCAATCTCAACCAACGGCGAGCTCCTCTTTAGCCGGGACCCGCCGCGTAAATCTTCAGTCGCCAAACGCAGTTCAAGTCCTGCTTTGCAAGCTCCTATACTACCGTGTTCCGCCGGACGAGTGTCCGACGCTGGTTCTGGATGCCGACCATATATGCATATCGGAACGGTGGTCCCTGGATGCGCCTCGGATCCAGCTTTGACTTCGTATCATGGGCTCCTCCCAGGCGACGGTGAGCAAAGTGGAGGTCTCGAGGATTCCCCGGCCTTCGCACCAGCTTGTAGCCCACTCCACGCGTCAGCGAAGAACTAGACGCAGACGCTGGAGGAGCACATCTGAGGGATCGCTAGCAGCGGAGACCGAGGTCCACACAGGTTCCTAGGCGCGAGTCTCGCCTGCCGGTTCCTGGGTACCTTTATTGTTACTTCCCCATCGGGGGCGGTAGGAGGGAGGACTGGGGAGTTCCGTGAGAGCGGGAGGTCGGAGATCATCATGTGATGCAATGATCTCATCTGGCTACAGGCAGTATTTCACGCTGCCTGAGCCTAATCTCACCTGGGGGGCAAGGCAGATCCATTGTCCTCATGCCTGTGTGATTGAGCTGCAGGTTCCATGACCTGACTCCATGGGGATGAGGAGGGGGTGCTGGCGTGCACTGCAAGGGGCTTCAAGAGGGTCCGCTAGCTACGCCCCACTGTTTCACTACTTGCACTTCAGCTGGGTCGGCAGTACTCCTACTTCTGGCATGGACCAGTTGGAATTTTCAAGCAACCTCAAGGAAAACAGTATGTGGAGTGAATTACAGTAGTCTAACCTAGAGGTGACCACCACATGGATCACTGTGACCAGGTGAGCATGAGACGGGACCAGCTACCAGGCTTGGTGGAGGAAGAAAAGTGCCATCTTAGCAGGATTTGTGATTTGGGCCTCCAATGAAAGGGAAGCATCCCAAGACACACCCAAACTCTTGATAGTGGGAGCTGGTACCAGCTATGCCCCATCCAAAGTGGGAAATCGGTTCCCCTGAATTGATCCACCCTGGTTCAGGATCTCTGTCTTCAATAGGTTCAATTTCAGGTGCTTCTGCTTCAACCATCCCACTGCAGCTTCCAGACATCTTGCCAGGTCTTCTTAGGACAGTATCCTGCTGGCCATCCATAACTTTTAAAAAGCCCTCTTATTATTGTGAGTTTCCCTGGCCAGTTTTATTCTGAGCTTTGACCTTCCTAACAGTTACCCTGTAGCGTTTAACAGGCTACTGTTCCTTGGTAATTACTGTATTATTATTATTGGTAATTATTGGTAATTCACCCTTCCTTCCATTACCTAGACATCAGGAGGGGGGGGGGGGTTCCTTTTCAATTTACCACAGAGCTCATCCCCATCAGGTTTTTTGATCTCCTACCATGTTTCCATCTTGTTGGAATTATAATAGCTTGAGCCTGTAGCAACTCACTTTTAAAAAGCACCCACCCTTCACTTGCCCCTTTCCCTTCCAACACTTTCCCCATGGAATACTTCCTGTCGTCTCTCTAAATTTGCTAAAATCATCCCAACTAAAATCCAACATATGTGTTTGACTAAAAAAAATTATTTACGCACAAAAGATTTTGTTCCTTCTTCCTCTTACAGGGAAGTTCAAGGAAAATCCACCTGAACTCTCATATCCTTCAACTGTCTCCCCAAAACTTCACACTCCATTTTAACATGCTTTCAAGCTCAGTCCTGTTTGTCTTAGTAGCAACTTAGTGGGTTCATGGGAGGCGCAGGACTGGTTTTGTTTGTTTATTTTTGTAAAGATAAGAGGGCCTTCAGTGGATAAGATTGTCTGTGAAGAAACAAAAGAGAACCTGGGTGGGTCGGTGGGGGGAGATTCATGGAACTGGTGAAGTCTGTTTAATTATCAGAAGGCCTCAGTGGTTGGACTGAATAATCTATTTCCTGTAGCCTGCAACACAAAATCTGGTGTGAATAATGGATCAAGAAAATTATGGTTGCCGCCATGGATGGGATAGAAATAATTGCACTTTTAGTGCGTCCTACAGGGTGCTCTTTTAGACAGTAAAATGGTCCCATCTCCATTTTACCTCTAGCTATGGGTGGTTTTGGGGTGGATATTAATTTCATATTTGAAATAATTTCATATAGATTACTAAATATGACTCTGGGTCAAGTTCAACCCCTTTCCTCTCACCTCCTGGTAAATTGAGGAGTCTCCATCCCTGCATTTTAAAAAAAACCTGATCAAAATATTAATGAAACTGATATTGTGGAGGGACCTTATTAAAACCTCTCTCTTGCATCAATTTGAGATGAATATTTTTAGGGGATGTTAGAAACCTGCTGTCAAGAAAAAATGATAGGGAAGACCAGAAAGCTGTTTATTAGGGTACTTATTCATAATCAGATCTCTTATGCCAGAACTGAACTGGGTAAATAGTTTTGTTAATCTCCTTAAAGGTCCATTTTAAAATGAACTACATTCATAAACATTTATGAATGTTAAAAGCCCATGTTTTGAAAAGCCCATGTTTTGAAAATGTATACTTGTTCTCTGTGGGTCAAAAGTAACAGGCCCTAGTGCTATTTTTGTGTTGTTATTGTTGTCTTTGTCCATCTGTGTCTTTTACACGGTATGTTTGTTGTTTTAGTAGTGCAGTTCTAAACATTGTTTACACCATTCTAAATCCACTGAAGTTGGTGAGTGTAGAAGAGTGTATCTGTATTTAGGATTGCTTGGTAAAAGAACCATCTGTCTAATCCCAGAATTTCAAGGCAACCCTTGAGGCAGCTCTGGTCAAAATTGCATCTTTTTTGTCAGAACTGTGAGAATAATGTAGATTTAATTAAGGAGTAGTCACTGATTGCAGACTGAATCTGCCATTCTTTTTATCATATATTCCAAATGTTTATAGAGTAAAGTAGTTTTCATTATTAATGATAAGAGAATGCTTCTTTTTCTGCAAAAAGAAGAAGAAAAGAAATGGACGAGGAAAGGAATTAAATGGAGAATTGTGACAATATTCCTACAATTTGAATAAAGTCGCTTTGTAAAGCTAGGATCAGACCATTATGATTGTGTGAATAAAATGCAGCTACAGCATACTGATGGTTATGAATCCACAGTTAAACAGTGCTGGGACTCAGGTGATATAATTTGCTCAGAGATTCAGCAACCCTGAGCTGCAATCTCTGTTGTAGAGATAGTTACTCGTTTTAGTGATGATAACAAATTCCACCATTTTGCTGGTCCTTGAAGGAAAATGTGTAAAACATGCGTAGATAAAAAATTCTATAAATGTTTAACAATCGTATTTGCTATCTCCTGCTATGAGATTTCAGCAAATATTAAGAGTTGAACCTGGGAACTTCTGCATGGAAGTCATGCAGGTTACTATTGAACTGAATTAGCTCACTCTTAACAAAAGAAAAGGTTCAGTGGGGCAAAGTTATTATATGTGGGGGTCCCATGACTTTTACACATTGATGACTTTTGTGGTTCCATGTGAACTTGGGTGCTTGAGCAGTGTGTTCTGAAGGTACTCTCCCTGACTGAGATTACCATAGGCAAAAGAACACAAAACCCTATCTACAGTTTTCTGAGTGCTGAATAAATAAGAAACGGTTTTAGAAGCAGTTTTAAAATGCTAGCGGGCCATACATAACACTGCTGTCTGTTTTGCAAAATATATCTGCAGAGCATTTGCAGTAGAAATCAACAACAGCTGTTGTGTACAGTGACCGGGTGAATGATGAACTGAAGGCTAGCTCAGGAGACAACGATGTGATCAAAAATAGGAACCATGAGGTCAGTGTATGGTGCAGCATAAGGTAAATTAAAAATAGGGGTTGACTTGGATGGACAGTTGCCTGAGGACAGTGGGAGATTGAGCAGCCCCAAAGTGTCAGAGTTTGTTTGTGCTGTTGGATTGTCTATGTGTGAATCAGTTTCTTAAAAGAGTTTAATATGCTGTGGTGGGGAAGCATAAAATATGAGAAGTTTGCATCCTTTAGGAAAAGCTAATATTTGACCCAATTAATGCAAGTGGCAAGAATATATGTTTGCTGAAACAAACATTGGAAGCCACTCCTCCATGTTATAAAATTTGAATGGTTTGGTTGGAACTGACTAAGGAATGGACTTGTTTTATCTTTGAATTTATCTTGTGAAGGGACACAGGGTTTCACACTCTTCATTATATGAGTCCACTAAATGAGATTGCCTAGAGCTTTGGGCCTGGTATCATCAATATACAGATGACACCCAACTCTGTATTATTCATTATTTAAGCTTCCAGATGTGTCCATCTTGGTTCTGAACCAGTATTTGACTCTGACCCAGTCTCTTCCTGTGTTTCCCTGTGGGCCAGGTGTGGTCATCAGGCAGCCTTCTGTTGGCTGGCCTACCGCTTAGGGTGGCTTGTGTGGTATTGACCAGTGTCTAGGCTATTTACATCATGGCTCCAGTGCTGTGGAATGGACTTACTGAAGAGATAAGGGCAGCCCCTTCCTTGGAGATCTTTTGTATATTACTTTTACATTTGTATGTAAACTGTGCTGTTAAATTGTTGTTGGCTAATCTTTTGATTGTAATATATGTTGCAGAAATCTTCAGGAAGTACTGCAAGGCCTGCCTGCAAGGGTTTTTGACAGTGTCTGAATCAGCAGACATCTTTTAAAGGGGGAAAGATTTGGGAGAGGGTTTACTTTATAGTAGGTTTTAAACTGAAAATGTATTTTAACTATTATTGTAGGCTGTTTTGAATCATGAGGAAAGGTGGGGTATCAATGTTTTAATAATGAATAAAATTGTGTCCATGTTGTGCAATCTACAGTGCTGCTATGGTATAGCACTGCATTTCTCCAGGGATAACCCAACCTTTTAAATCCAGGACTGACAGCTATCAGGTGTGTTAGGAAGTAGAACCTGATAATAGCAGTGGCAGCTATGGTGACAGACCATAAAAACTCCCTGGCTTCTGAATTCTCATCAGACACTGTCAACACATTTTAAAGCCAAGTTATGCAACCATTATAGTTAAAGCTTGCTTTTTAAGATAATTGAAATCTGAAGTTCTCAGTGAGGTGATTTGACACATTTAGTACACTTTTAGACTTACTGTAAGGAATTCCATAGAAGCAGAAATAAAAGGCTCTTTGGTGAAAAAAGACCGTTTATTCAGACATCTTAGAAAGCTCAAGTACACGATGACGGAATGACACTTCCGCCAGAAGCGCAGGTTATAATATTCATCCCATCCCCTCCTGCTACTTCCCATGGGAGCAGGGACCTCATCTCAGCGCAGAGATAAAGTCTCCGCCCGATGAAGCTATTTATAGCCGGGCTGTGGAATAGATGCAAGGCCAGGCGGCTGCCCTTACCATCAACACCATTGAAACCTTTACACTCTGCCTCCCTTAAAGAAGACCCTCCCCAGGTTTATCGCGGAAAGGCGCGGTGGAAAGCAGAAATAATAAGGGTGTGGGGCGCTAATATTTCTGAATAAACCCATTGATTGTACCTAGAGGAATATCCCACCCAAGAGACTAAATATTGCAAGCGCTTTGCTTAATAAAGCTGAGAGTCCAGGATAGGCGCCAATTTCGTGTAGTGCTTCTGTGGGCCATCAATACTAGTTGGTGGGGGTCTCTCCGGCCGAATTAGGTCAAGCAGTACATCGTGGCGAAGGGAGCCTCCTTGAGTAAACTCGGGAATGGAAGACAGGATGAATGTTACTAAGAGAGTTAGGCAAAACTAATGCCGGCAGTGACACTACTAATCACTTTAGTAATCTGGAAAAGGTCCCACCTTTAATCTTTTGCCTAGTTTCTGGTAAAATTTATGCACGCCTCTGGAGATTTTTTGGTAGACAAATACACCCAAGCCTACTGCACAAGAGGAAAATCCCGGAGCGGTGCTTATCTGCTTTGCAGCCTTTTGGGAGTCCTTAGCTCTGTTGTAGGCGGGTTCTGGACTCGATTTCCATCCCTCGGCTAGGGGATGAAATCCAGCATTGTTGAAACTCTGGAGGATCCAAAGCTGTCGAATTGGAGTTGCGTACCCAAGGAACGGGCGGAGCTTAAGCTTTACCAGACACAATTTCAAAGGGGGTTTTCTTTGTACTGCTATGAACCGCATTGTTATAGGCGTGCATTCGCAAACGGAATGAGCTTCGCACTAAATTGTCTTGGTGGTAGTTGGTGCTTAACAACGTGAAATACTGCTCCTAGGAGTTCTGTTCGCTTCCTTCTCCGACTCACCGGCCACTTTGAACGCGTGGTAGGGCGGCGAGCCTTGGGCGTGGCCCCCCAACAACCCTAACAACCCCAAAAACGCCTTCCAGAACTTCTTGAAATGAATTGGGGGTCAGCGGGTCGGAGACCACCTTAACGGGGCGGAGGACGGTAAACATGTTGAATGAACAGCCGTAAGCTAACTTAGGAGCGCGGAGGGATGGAAGCACATGGAATAAAATGGAGGCTTGTTTGGAAAATAAGTCCACCACTCACCCACAAGACCGGGTGGTTGCCATGACTTTCTCGGGCAAATCTGTAATAAAATCCATGGAGATGACTTCCCAAGGGCGGGGAGGCGTCACCGGGAGAGAGGTTTCAAACTTAGCCCATGGGGCTTTCCTGAATGGTTTTGGCTTCTCTGCACAAACAGAGCAGCCTTTTAATATATCAGCCTCATCGTCCTTTATATATGCGCGATTGCGCCACCAGAAACTGTGGCCAGAAGCGGGCCAAATGCAGAGTTTTCAGAAAGCCAAAATGTCCAGCCCGAAGGGCATCGTGGCAGGCTTCAAGAACCTGCTTCTTGGCGGAGGGGAGGGACGCGTACTAACACTCCCCCCCTCCGCCAAACTCCATTCCCTCCAAAGCGCGCTTGGGAGTCATCACTTTCCCCAGCTGGAGAGCTCGTCGCAGCCCCGGCTATCCTCGAAGTTCCGCGTGAGGGAAAGTGAGAGGACGCAGACTAGGGAATGGGGTGTGGGTGAAGGAGGAGTGGACGCTTGAGATCGGGTGACAGCTCCAGTCCTAACTGGGAGTGGGGAGAGAACAGTCGCGTGGAATGTCTCGTAAAGGCAGCTCCACCCTCCTCCGGGTAGTAGCTGAGCTGGCGTCAGCCAGTTTTCTAATATTGAGTTTTCCGGGAAAAATGGATCTGTGAAAGAGAAGCTTGAAACGAAAAGAAATGCGGCCCAACGGGAGTTTGTTTTATGGACATCCTTGAGGGGGGTGAAGAAGCGGCCAGGTTTTTGTGATCCGACTCAAACCTGAAAGGGGTGTTTAGCCCCCTCCAGCCAGTGGCTTGGCCAAGTGAGAGAGATGCGCTACTTGATGGCTGCAGTCTCTTTCTTTATCCCCCCCCACAGTCCAGTTGAGTTCAGCACCGGAGAATTTCTTTGATAAATAAGCACATCACCGGAACCAGCCTACCATCTTTATTTTTCAGTGCAACAGGGCTGCCCCTAAGCCGCTTTTGTCCGAGGGCATCCGACGTGAACCACAAACGGGAGATCTAGGTCAGGGTGCTTTAGGATAGGTTCGTGGTAAAAGCAGACTTTAAGAGCTGAAAGGCTGTTTGACATCTCTTCAGACCAGGAAAGGGGCCCCGGGCTTGGCTGGGCGGACAGTGGATCTTTACCCTTAGTGCGTAAGAGGTCTGTGTGAGAGGGAGAGTCCAGCTCAGCTAATTGGGGAGTATAAAGTCCACGATAGAAATTAGCAAAACCCAGTAGAAAAGATTGGAGTTCTTTTTTCGGTTGGTGGGGGCAGGCCATTGGAGGAATCGGGCACAATTTTAGGGGCAGGATCCATTTTTAAGCCCCTCGGCGAGATCCGCAACCCAAATAGTCCAATGGAGGAGGTTCTGGGTAGAAAACAGCATTTTGGAGAGTTTGGCAAAGAGAGAGTTGTTGAGCAAAGCCGTTTCAATACTTCCCAGACAATGCTTCCATGCTCTTCTATGGTTTTGTAGAATAAATTAAAACGCGTCATCTTAAGTATACCTACCAACTCCCTTGTACAATAAATCATGGAGAACTTCGCTTGATGAGGGTCTACATAAAGCCCCGGGGCCCCTAACTTTAACCCGAATGGTATTATTAAGTATTCAAACTGGGTCCAAACTTTTGTGTTAAAACGCAGTCAAAGTGTTCATAGCCTTCAGCAATTCTGACCCTGTAGTAAGCTCTCTCTCAAGTCTAATTTAGTAAAGATGTTTCCGACTTGCTCCAGTGCATCTAAAAGGTCCTTTGATCAAAGGCAAAGGATATTTCATTGGACAGGGAGACCAGTGCATTGAGACTCGATAATCTGTGCAAAGCCAGTGAAGACTCCATCTTCTTTTTTTTTACAAACAAAAGCGGAGAGCAGCGTGTGTGTGTTTGGTAGCGCTCCGCCCAGATGAACCCGCTGACATGGCGAGGTTCTTGCTTGTCCAAGAAGGCAACGGGTTCGCTTCTCCTCATTGGGACTCATCATAATGGGTAGATTCTACCTTTTGGGCAAAGCGCCATGCTCTGGCTGTATAACGATTTTGGTAGCAGTCAGTGTCTCTATGGGGTGGCTTAACTGATCGCATTCTTTGCTGTCCTGAAAAACTCTGGCTAGATCTCTTTGGTAATGCGCGCCGGTGGGATGCCAATAGAATCGGGAGCAATAAGCTGATGAAGCCAAGGAGGGTGTGTGTCAGGAGAAGTTGAGTTTTCCCCCAATTCATGCGTGTGTTCCACTGCAGGGAGGGTCAAAGAATTCTAAGATCCGGCTTCTTTCCAAATGAATCCTTTGGTTCATGTAACAATAACCATGGCATGCCCAAAACTATGGAGTGTTTATGGCCACTGGCGCCAAAATAAAACTAATCCACTTTCTCCCTAAATGAATTGTCGCGCCAATGGAGGAGAGGAGCCAGTTTGTGTTTTGAACTGGGCGGTCCTTCAGTTCCCTAGAAGGGCTGCGCGTCCATTTGGGTGGAATGGTATGGAGCTTAGCCAGGGGAATTTGGTCCAGACCTAGCTCGCACCTCTCTGCCACCTGGGGCCGTGAGATTACAGCAATGGGAGCAGCCGCAGAATCCACAAGGGCCGAGGCTATAATGCGAGTATGTGTTTAGCGGGGTTGGCCAGGAAACGCTTGACAGTAATAATGGGGAGCTTGCCTTCACTCCACCGCCATTATGTCGGACCCACTTATCCATGGGGGAGCTGAAGAAGGCAAACAGCTGCTTCCCTCCTCTAGGTGCGCCTTCTTCATGATCCGCTTCTTTGTAGAAGAGCTCCGCTGGAGGCGGCCCCGGACTTGGCGTGGTGAAAGCTTGGCAGATGGGGTGCTTGGCAGTGGCTGGATGCGGTTGGTTTTGTTTCTTCCGGACAGTTGGCGGCTAGATGACCTGGTCCTCCGCAGTAAAGGCACAATCCCAGTCGGCGATGGCGCACAGAGGTGGTCCCGGTGGGGCGGCTGGGCTTGCCTTGGTGGGACGCGGTAAGCAGGCCATTTCGGCGCGTGGGCGGCCTCCGACACACGAAGCTGCATTCCCCAGCCGAGACGCCACCTGGGGATCCCAACTGGATCCAATCAGCAACAGTCGCGAGGAACCGAATTAAAAACACCGCTTCCGCGCAGCTTGCCGTCATTAACAGCATCTGAGAAGTATTCGCGATTTGCATGCGTTCAGGCCACCCTCAGGAGGAGTCGAGCAGCCGCCCTTGCACGGTTCCGTTCACGGGCAAATTCACGTACCCTGCAAACGGGACGGGTTGCCAGTTCTGCTGGAATAGTTTTGATGGTCGCTGGATAGGCCTCTATTTTAGCGCTCGGATCTTGGAAAGCTACTCTTAAGGCTTGGAGGAATGCTGGGCACCGCAGGCGAGAGTCTTCTATCTTGCAAATCCAAAGGGAAATCACAAACCAGTCGAAATGGCTGCTGCTGCCCATCCAGGGACTGAGCCCGATGTCCCGTGATTTTTTCAAGGCCGCCAGACCGGTATAAATCATACATAGTCCTCCATGGTGGGCATCGAAGTTTACCATAAATGAAGTAAAGGGAAGCTTTGGAAGCAGTCCCATCAAAACGGGCAGGTATCGGGGCCTATAGTAACCCCTTTCCATCGGCTCTTGGCGCCGGCAGGCGGCGGTTGCACGGGTTGAGCAGGTTAAGCAGCGGTTGCACAGGGGGGCCGGAATCGGGCGGTATCAATACCGTGCAGCTGGCGCTTGGGTGGCAGGACCCAGCCACGCGTTGCCCCTCTGGCCCGGCAGTATCAGTAACAGCATAGACTCCAACTTGGGCTTCCTGGTCTGCTGCCTCCAGTTCCCTCTCCAACGCAGCCAGCTCTCTCTCCTTAGCGCGGTCAATGCATCCTGGTGCGCATGCAGGGCTGCTTTTCTCGTTCCAATTTAGCCAGTTCGGTACGCTTAATAGCTGCAGTAAGCTCACTTTAGATGCGCCAAGGCCTGAACGCTGCTGCTGCCGCTGTAAATCCAGTCTGGAGTGTTCCAGGACCTTATCATGGACTGACAGGTTCTGGCGCGATATTGTCGTTGAGCGCATCTTTGCACCGGTCCAACTCGAGTTGGACTTCTTTAGCGCTGTTGTTCCCGGGTCCCTCTGCAGGTTTCAAGGCTTCTTGCTGCAACTGTGCCCGTTCCTCCTCCCATAGCTGGCGTTCGGGTCCATGCTTCTTGGGCATCTACGTGAAGTCGGCCCACTTCCTCATCCCAGTTCTCTTTCGATGGGAGAGGGAACAGATCCGCTTGGAGTGCAGGCTTTCTTCGGACTCTTTTCGTCTGGAAGGCGAGACATCGAGACACCGTAGCCACCGGGTGGCTCCCTGAAATGCAGCTGACCCGGATCAGGGGGGTCCCGATCGAAGGCGGCACGGACACCCCTCCCAACCCCAAGTGTAGTCCCAGTAGCCTTCGGACGGGGCCCAGTGCTGTGCCAGGGTGGGTCTTTGGGAGCATCACCAAATCACGCAGTCCAGGAATGGTTCAATGGACTCCTGGGTTGCCGCATGAAAGGTGGTCAGGCCCGCCTCCATGACAGGTTGCATCTGAGGTTTGTAATCCATCTGGCGGGTAGATATCCGATCCACAGGCTCGATCCATAGACGGCGCCCAAACGCACTCATGTAAGTCCCCATGGTCGCGTCGTCACACGCCCCTCGTTCCAACGGAGTAAAGGAAGACTCGTGCTGATACGAGGGGCGGAAAGAGTCACCAGCGAGGCCCGCTCTCCCGCCGGGTTCCTCCAGATCCAGAAGGGAAAGGTCGGAGCCTCTTTGGGGGGCTACCGCACCTTCCGCAGTAACATTCAACCTCTCCATGTCGAGACACTAGAGGTCCACTGCACTAGTAAGATAGATGGATTAAGGATTCCTGCCACAATGTAAGGAATTCCATAGAAGCAGAAATAAAAGGCTCTTTGGTGAAAAGACCGTTTATTCAGACATCTTAGAAAGCTCAAGTACACGCAGTGGCAGGAATGACACTTCCCGCCAGAAGCACAGGTTATAACTCTATTCATCCCATCCCCCTCCCTGCTTCCCATGGGAACGGAGACCTCATCTCCCACGCAGAGATAAAGTCTCCGCCGATGAAGCTGGCCCATCGCCCGGGCTGTGGAATGTACTCAAGGTTAGGCGGCTGCCCTTACCATCAACACCATTGAAACCTTTACACTTACATAGAATCACAGTATATTCATTGCCCTGGCTCTACTTGCTGTGTGTGCTGTTTTGGCTTTTCTTGCTTAAAGGAGTGGATTTTGAAGAAGGAGAAGGAGAAGAAGAAGAGGAGAAGGAGGAGGAGGAGGAGTTTGGATTTATATCCCCCCTTTCTCTCCTGCAGGAGACTCAAAGGGGCTTGCAATCTCCTTGCCCTTTCCCCCTCACAACAAACACCCTGTGATGTAGGTGGGGCTGAGAGAGCTCCGAAAAGCTGTGACTAGCCCAAGGTCACCCAGCTGGCGTGTGTGGGAGTGTATAGGCTAATCTGAATTCCCCAGATAAGCCTCCACAGCACAGGCGGCAGAGCTGGGAATCAAACCCGGTTCCTCCAGATTAGATACACAAGCTCTTAACCTCCTATCCCATTGCTGCTCCTAAAAGCAGATTCATCAAATTAAAAGCAGATTCATCAAATATAAGACTGTGAAAGGATGCAGGGTGAATTAAATACATAGTAGAGAAATATATCTGTAAAACATAAGGTTTCTCCTGGAGGTGGAGGACATCTTGCTTGAGTTATTCCTCACCCCATTGTCAGGGAGGCAGGAAATAGTTTTCTGTCACTTCCTGTCCTAAGGGTCGGCAGCCATCTTCCTTCAGTATTTTTCCTGCCTCTACAGGGAGAACACAGACCTTGAAAAGCTCCTTAGTATAAGTGTTTGTTTGTTTGTTTATGGAAAAGGAACTAATCTAAAAGAGATTGGAGGGGTGAAGACCTTCTGTGGACCCAGATCTAAATCCCTGTTTTGCATTCTGCCAGAAGTCCCCCTACTACTACAATGGTCGCCTTGACTCGGATGGTCCCGGCTAGCTTGATCTCATCAGATCTCAGAAGCTAAGCAGGGTCAACACTGGTCAGTACTTGGATGAAAGACCACCAAGGTGAACCAGGGTCTCTATGCAGAGGAAGGCAATGGGAAACCACTTCTGTTAGTCTCTTGCCTTGAAAGCCATACTAACTTGCTTACTGTTTGCAACTTGAAAACATTTATGCCAACACTAGAATGGCCGTTTTGTTCTCCAGTTGTGTGGAAGCCTGACCAACAGCCTGAGAAAGGGTGGGTGCTGTTGGAACTTCTTGCTGGGGGCTTAAGCAGTGAATGCTGGGTCCTTGGTCTTCTTTCCTTTTCCACTCTACTGCTGCTTGCACCAGAAGCTGACTTGGATGGGTTGCTGCCAGTCATTGGCATTAATGTCTGCTGCTTCAGGGCTCTTGCTTGCACTTTGACTTGGAGCGAGCTGCTGGGACAGGTGCCAGAGACTCTGCCTCCATGTCCATCACCCCTTTTCCCCGCTTCCCTAGACAGTGGGATTATTGTCCCTGACTCAGGCTTGGCATCACCCTGGGTCTCTTGCTCAGGTTCAGATAGTGAGTTTCAATTCTTGCTGAACAACAAGCACTGCAATAATGGCAGTTGGTGAAAATTGCACAAATGTGTGCACACTACAGTGGGCAACACACAGAATGCACTCAGTCATCCAGTATGTGAGTAGCATACAGGAATCCCCTCACTGAGGTGCTGTGTGGTTTTCGGGCTGTAAGGCTGTGTTCTAATAGCATTTTCTCCTGACGTTTCGCCTGCATCTGTGGCTGGCATTTTCAGAGGATCTGAGGGTAGTAAAGCAAGAGGAGTATATAACACAACGCCCCAGTGATTCGGCTGTGAAAGCCTTCAACAATACATTAATTCCCTCACTGTTTGTTTGATCACAGCATAGAAGTGAATTGTTGATGCATGCACAGTGATCTCACATTCAGAATAAAACACAAGAACTCTTTTTGTGTGCTACTGTTAAACCACAGTAGTGTACACACACACACACACACACACACAGAGAGAGAGAGAGAGAGAGAGAGAGAGAGAGAGAGAGAGAGAGAGAGAGAGAATGATGAGTATATGCAGCAGGCTGTACTAGACTATAAGAGAGGGGAAGGGAAACCTCAAACACTGTCTAAATAGCAGTACTCCCCCACACTTTCTCACACAACACAGCTCAGTGTAGCAGCAAGCAGTTGGCAATCACAGAGAAGCACTGTCTGCAGCATATAAACTATAATGCACAATCTCAGTGAGGTAATTATTCTTATACAGCTAAAAAATCCCTCTTCAAACCAGTCTAAGATTGTAGTGATTAGTGGAATTCCGTGCACCAAAGGACTCCATCTCCATATTCCATTTTTGTAAGAATGTCTGGTCTTATGTTAGTTCCTGATTCACCTCTTCCTTCCACTCAGTATCTTCTGCCTCCTTCTGACTGCTGCCTGTGAAAAACAGACAGAATTTACAGTGAGTGTTTCCAGAAATTTCAGAATGATTTTAGTCTTTGGCAGTTGGCTGTGCAATCATAAGTCCTTCTAAACCCCCTGCCATGAGAAGAAACATATTTCATTGTGACATGCCTCTGAAGATGCCTGCCATATATGCGGGCGAAACTTTAGGAGCACAAACTATCAAACCATGGCCGCATGACCTGGAAAACCCACAACATTCTTTTAAATCCACTGGTGTCGCAGGCTAGGGACGTATCACCTTTATCACAAGCTAGAGACATTTAAGGGGTGAGGTAATTAATTAAAGTGCAAAGACGCAAGGCAGAGTTCATTTCCCCAACAACAGCCCATGGCTTGTTAGGGAGGTCAATTCTTCCTACTTAGAGACCTGATTTTCTGTGTACCGATAGCTTTGTTTTATGCTTGCATATAGTGAAAAGAAGATTCTGCAGATTGCAATTTAAGCATAACCTAATCTGTGCAGATTAGGAACGTAGCTATACCCTTTAAAAAAAGAAAGAAGAACTAAGTAGAATGGTAACTTCATCTGCCACATTCTGAACCATCTTTGTTTTGGAATTCTCTGCTTGGGTCCTGGTGCCTGTCTAGTTCTGTTAGGTAGACACCTGGACCCAAGTGGAGCATTCTGAAACAAAGATGATCCAGCATGTGGTGGATGAAGTTACCATTCTACTTAGTTCTTTTTGTTGAAAAGGGTATACGTGTGCCTGCACAGAACTACATTCTGGCTCTTTGGGAAAAATACATTCATATGGCTCACTGGTTCTCTTATTTCCAAAGCTATTGATTCTCTTTCCCCTACTGTTCATATCTGTTTACAAGGCTAGAAAGCCAGCTAGCAGAGTGAATAATACCACATATCATTCTGAATAGGAGGGAACATCAAAGCACACCCACTGGTGTCATTAGAACAAAGAATGAAACATGGTGATGATTTTGGAGCAAAAGAGAAAAATGCCTTGGTGAAAGCAAAAGTACATCTCTACTTTCATGACTGTTCCCTCCCCCCCCCCTCTTTTCTCACTGATTGATGGGTAATTGCAGAAGCTGTGATGGTCTGCAGTTGTTGCTCCTGCTGACTGGGAAAGAGACCTCCATGTGTTCAACGTGATAAAAACAAAACAAAACACGATAGCTAACTCTCAATAGAAATTGCTCTTCCGTTTTCCAGAGTGTTCACTGGAAGATGGGTTTTAGTTTTCTAGTTCTTTATGTTCTCTGATCATGATGAGAAATTACCCCTTTTCTACAGCTGAAAATTGAGACAGAAGGCTGAAGTGGAAGAAAGATAGAAGAGAAACAATAAAGATAAACCAATGGAACGGGAAGAAAAGGTGGAGAATCCATCAAACAGGCAAAAGCAAGAAATATAATACCTTTAATTGTGTATGCATAGAATCAATGGGCTGGAAATGGCTCCTTTTGTCACTTGCAGTATTTAATTATCATTGACCAGCCAAGAACTAGGTAGTTATGACTTCTGGAATGGTGGCTTTCTCATTGTTATAATAACTTGTGATTCAAGGGTTGAACTACCCCATTGTCTTTTGTTAGCTAACAAAATGCCTATTATGAAGGATGAAAGGTCAGGCCCATATATTGTAGGGGTTCTTTGGGTGTTAAAGTGTTTTTCTGTATACTTTGCAAACAGATACCCCTTGTGTGCATGTGTTCGGGCACATCAACTCATTGACCCCTGAAGGCTGAGGCTGAGTAGAGCAGTATCCGGGGCAACAGTGGTTTTTACCTTCATTATAGCAGAATCCAAGAACATTTTACTCTCTGAAGTGCTGTGTGGTTTCCGGGCTGTATGGCCGTGTTCTAGTAGCATTTTCTCCTGACGTTTTGCCTGCATCTGTGGCTAGCATCTTCAGAGGGTCTGATGATCTGATACTCCACTTGCTGTACTACCATCAGATCCTCTGAAGGTGCCAACCACCGATGCAGGCGAAACGTCAGGAGAAAATGCTACTAGAACATGGCCTTACAGCCTGGAAACTACACAGCACCTCAGTGATTCCATCTGTGAAAGCCTTCCACAATACATTGTACTATCTTTTTTACTCCCAGGAGTGAGCCAGCAGCAGTTGTTATATTCATGCATGTGACAAATGCTTCCTTAGCAAGATGGGGGAGTGTTAGACTCTGTGTGGGTGTGTGCTTGTCTTTTGTCCTGAGTTTAGTTGTTTGGAGGTATAGTGAAGAACTCCCATAGACCTCCTAAGAATAATGGTATCTTACACTTGTTCTGTTCCATTTCATTGGGATTGTTGGGGGTGGTAAGGAACCCAGCCATCTCTTTTGATGCCTGATTATGTGCCAGCTGAATTCCAGCAAAGCTGCCAGAAATTAAATGGTGCTTCTTCGGAGCACCAACACTTTCCTCCATCCTTCCAACAAGTGGATTATAGGTTGTGCCACTATAATCTCAGTTCATATGTATTCCAAGTTATTAGGGAGGGTTCTGTTTTGAAAAATAAAAAAGAGAATCGTTGAGATGAATGATTGCTGGAGTTGTTTGTTTATATTTTAGCTCTTAATATTTAAAGAACTGCCAGAATCTCAGTCAACATTTGAGGGGGGAAAATTATAGCTTAGTTGAAGAAGCAGCCATATGGTGGTTTACCTAATTTTAGAGATGGAGAATAGAAACGGTGCTTTTTATACAATATAAGTTTGGTTTAAAAATCCAACAACAACAAAACCCCTTCAAGCACTTCTATTAATTTCATCTGGATTTGTGAATCTACATGGGTGCTTTGAGATTAGGCTGCTTATCTGTTTGGGAGAACTGAAAGCGCTATTCATGAGGAAGATCCCTGAAATAAGCCCCACTGGAGCTGTGCAAGAATAATAATAGAATTTAACTTCATATTATGCCGCAGGGGGAAAGATCTCTGCATGAGGTCTTGGAAAACTGCTACCTGGTGTAGTCTGTACTACTGGACTAGATAAACCAGTGTCTGACTCTATATTACGAAGCCTCATATGTTTCTATGTATTATCTGTTCTAAAAAAAATCATTTTGACTTAAGGAGTAATGTTGCAAGAGAAAAAATATACCTACAAGAACCTATAGTTAAGAATTAAAATGCATAATGTCACTTATCAGACGCAAGTGTTTCTTTAATGGTTTTACTTGATAATTGTGTCATCATCCTTTTTCTCGTCTTCCTTTAAGATTAAAAATGCTAGGGCTTACATAACAAAGTTTGCATGTTTGTTGATGCAGCTGTAATATTCCAAAACCAATTATTATAGCACCTCTTCCATTATTCTGACGAGGCTTGCACAGGATAATTTGCCAGTGACTTGCACCTAGAGCCTTTAAGAGAACAATTTGCTTTGAATAGCTATGGCCCCATCAGAGGAGCTTTTTTGCAATAATGTCTGGTATTTGTTCAATTTTTTAAAAAAGCAGACGGACGAAAAACAAAAAAGTGTTGCACAAATTAAACCCTTCTCTACCAAGTTCGAGACTCGTACAGATAGCCAAATGTCAACTTGGCCTCTGAGTCTCAAACATGCTTCCTCACTTCTATCCCTCACTTCTTGGCTAATAAGAAAACTCTAGAGAAAAAAAGCAACACTCATATGTGCCTGGTTGGCCCTGCAGGGCTTAGTTTTCATCATAGTGAAGGTCATAATTAATCCATGAAAGACCCTGGCAGGGACTAGTTCTGTACTCAGCTCTAGCTTGGCTACAACTATGCATCTGGAAGTTCAACATAAGTGCCTACTAAATCTAGATTACCACAAAACACGTAGTTCAGGTTATACTGTCCTCCTTGGAGCTCCAGGATATATGACGCTACCTGGGAGGCATATACTGGTTGATGAAGCCATTAAAGGCCACAATCCATCAGATTCTTCTGTTTCTCCAGATGGTCCTAAAGCAGAAGGTGTGTACTACGGTAGTTTACACAAGTGTCATGGGCCACAAGTCTTCAAGGAATGAGCAGAGCCCAGTAAGCCCAGACCAGGTTGGGAACCAACAAGGGATGGGTTTGGAGCAACCAAGGCCCCCACAGGCTTTACAGGGTGAACAACAGCCAGATCATAACTCAGAGCCAGAAGTGCCTGCAGAAGCAGGCCATGCTTCCAGCCCTGCTCCAGCTGCAGAGACTCAAGCACCTAGCTCACTTGAGCCTGCATGTCAGCAAAGGCAGAGACAGAGGGAACTGTTGCATGTTAAAAGAAGAGGCGCATGCCTACTAGTTCAGAGAAGGCATCTTCTGAAGCAGGGGAAGCAAAGTCTTCACAGGATGAAGCCTAACATGCTGGAAGAGCCTATAGCAAGCTACAGTCCATTGACAGCATTCCATAAACAAGGCATTGTACATGTCTTCCATTCTTTTGTCCGAATCTGAGTCATCCCAAGAAGAAATCTTGGCATACAGTAGATTTTTGCAGGACGCTGTGGATTGTTTACACAAGATGACTGTATCGAAGAGTCTGTTCATCTTGTGTCATCTGCCTGCAAGAGGAAAATTTCCAAATCTACCTTGAGCAAATACTCAAGAGAGTGGGTTGTTCAGGTCTACAGCACATCAAAACAGCCTATTCCAGAAGGAATTATAGCAAATTATACTTGTAGCTCTGGTAGGTCATCTGACTGAGATGCTTCAGTAGAATATAAGGCAACTATATGGGCTTCATACCTAACATTTGCCGGCACTACAAAATAGATAGTTGTGTCAACTGAAGCAGCTTTAGTCTGAAAGGACCTGTAACAGGTGCTCTAAACAATAAACTATTATAACAGCCATTTTGTCCCCAATGGAAAAGGTTACTATTGGGCATGTCATGCATATCAGAGTAAGAAAGGAGGGCATCTAGCCCCATTTTGAAATAAGAGGGAATATGAATTACAGACCAGGCTTCTCTTCTGCTTTATTTACAGTATACATTTTCTGAACTGTAACTTGCAGAGTGTTAATGGAAAAGTCATGATTTCCCCTCTATTTTGGCAAGGTTCTTTATTGAGGGTGACTCTTGCAGAAAGAGACCAGAAATAGGACCTGTCTCATGATGGGAGGAATCACCTGTGTTTAAATGCCTTTCCAAGGGTTGAGTGGTAGAATGCTCTCTCAGTAAACTTCATGATAAGCCCAGTGTTCTTTTCTCAGCTAGGTGTGTGTGTGTATTTGTTCCCTGGTCACATAGGGCAAGTGAAAGCTGTCAGGCAATCAGGCAGAAAAGTGTTTGTAAACAGGAAAATCGATGATGCTTTCATTCTGGGTACCTGTGTCAAAAATAAACAGGTTCCAGCAAAATTTGAAGTCTTCCACTTGCCTAAGGAAGCTACTTAGGACTTAAGTGGCTCTTATGTTGGAGGGAAAACTGCTTAGGTTAGAGGAAGGCTCCTTGGAGGATGGTTGGGTCCAGCCTCATGGCTTGTATCCTACAGACTCTTTCTCTGTCTGTAGGCTGTATTTTGAACCCACTTGACACTTATGGTCATATCTGGAGGCCTTGCTTCGGGTACCCCCACCTTTTGAGATCAGGCAGGTTTCAACACAGAAGAGGGTCTCCTCAGTCACAGCTTCAAAGCTCTGGAACTCTCTCCCCGGGAAGATCCATCTGTCCCCTTCTATTGCCATCTTATACCAGTGGGGGAAGACTTTTTTTAACTTAATTTGGCTTTCTCTCAATGATCCCTTCTTTCTAACCAATGTTTTTATGTTTGTCATGTAATGTTAACTGTATTCTAATGTATTCTAATGCTCATTCTAAACCTGTTTGGGAGAAGAGTTGATTTTAATGGTTTTATGATGCATTTTTATAATTTATGTTCTAAATGGTTAGCTGTCTTGGTGGTGGCCCTTGTAAGGGCAGAAAAGTAGGGTATATTTTCTGCAAATAGATAAATGCCACTATCAGGACCTAATCACTGGTTTACTGAGATATCCAGTTTAGTCCTGTTCGATCAATACTGATGTTTGACCTTTTTTTTGGCTGGATCTTTTTATTTACGTTCTGCATAATAATGTGGTATTCACCATATGTAGGGGTGGACCTTGTGACCCTACTTTGTAATAACATTTTCCTATTTTTCTTTTGTCCTGAACTCTGTCTGTCCTTCTGTCACTGTCTGTCGCTGTCTCTCTATCACTGTGAGAGAATCTGCTATCTGAGGATAACACTTTATGCAACAGGAAAAGCAGCCCTCTAGCAGCATATATTTGTTATTCTTTAAGGTGCTATCTGACCTAGATAGCCCAGGCTAGCCCAGTCTTGTCAGATCTTGGAAACTAAGCATGCTCAACCCTGGATAGTAGTACTCAGATGGGAGACCACTAAATAAGTCCCTTTTCTTGAAAACTCTACTGGGTTGCCATAAGTCAGCTGTGACTTAACAGCAACAATAATAAAGTTGCTACCAGATAGTTGTTTAGTACCAGTACATTCTAATCTGTCAGGTTCTCAGGCAGAAAACAGTCTTATCAGATCCTTTAACTGGAGATATTAGGAGCTGAATGTAGAACCCTCTACCGGCAAAGGATGGGTTCTACCACTGAACCCTGTTTTTTCCCTGATTGTGTAAATTGGTCTGAAGGTACTAACTGGTAATTTCAGGTAACAAGTTAAGCTAAAGCACACGTATAGCTTGTTTGTGATTTCTTGTCTTTCACTACATTTCACATGTGGCAGGACTGTATGTTCACATACATTCAGAGAGCTATACCTGCTGCCACATTAGGCCTCATGAGTGGCTTATCTCAGGTGTGTTGGAAGGCCTGTTGGCCCGCTAAGCCCAAATGAAGACTGCCAAGGCAAGCTGTTTCCACTCCAGCTGAGTTCCTAACCTAAGGCAAGCAGTAAAAATGTAGGCAGAGTAGAAGGGGGAGGGAAATAGGGACGGGAACAAGAATTGGGTACCTGCCCCATAATAATTATTTGCAAATCTGCTTAAAAAGTGTCTGATAGATGCATACGCAGCCTTTCACTTTTTGTAAAAATATAATTGCATTTTCCAATCTGGCAATTTACTAGAAACTATAAACATTTTTTGGGGGGAGAAAGTAATGGTCTGTGTTTTGGAATTTGCCAGCTTGTTTAAAGAGATGAGGTAATGTTTTTACCGCTTATGGCTTTCCCCTCACAAGACTAGGCATTGTGATTTAGCAAACTGTATATCTAAAAATTAACCCAACACTGATGTTTCTTTCCATCTCTATGGTGAGCAGTCATCCCCTATTGAGAGGATTTTGTCTAAAAATGATTACTGCTTTATTTTTTTGCTGTATCAGCATATGTGGGTCTTGAATAAGCCCAAGCAAATTGTGCTGCACTGAAAAGAAAAGCTGTTTGACAATGGAAACCAAAAATAACTCGAATGGCTTTTAAAATGTACATTCCTGTCCATCGTTAGTCATAACTAAGCAAAGCTGAGAAGCTGAGTTGATAAACCACATTGTGTTTATGTCAAAAACGGCGATGATGCTCTGCATTCTTGCCTTGCTGCAGCAAGAAACACTTGCACTGTTACTGGCAATTAACTCGCAGCTTCCTTTCCTTTCAAGCTTAATAGTAAACTGTTTACTGAATGTTTAGCAGGGCCAATCCAAGACATTTGGGTGCCTAAATCCAAATGATAACCTACTCCCACTGTTTTACATGGAATCCTCAGGGACATCTGAATAAACCATCATTGGGGTCTCCAGAGCACTCAGTGGAGTTAGTTCAGGACTTCACAGTACATTGCACCTTATGGATCAGACCGGTCTTATTTCCATTCTTGCTGTTTTAGAAGCATTCAATGTTTGCTACCCCAGGCGGCTGTCTCACTGAACTTTGAGGTAGGGCCACTCTCTGGTGCTCTGCCTACTCCTCAGCATTTTTCTCAGTATGGAAGGCAATATATGAAATGTTGTAGCTATATAGTCCCTGCCTCTCTGTGAGGCCCCTACTGTGATAAGCAGGGGAGAGAATTCATGGTGCACTTTCCAGACAAAACCTTCTATCACTTTGCCAGCCAAAGGATTGCAGATCTGGATTTGGGATGGGAAATGTGCCCAGCATGCTTTCTGCATTTTACTCCAAGCCCAGTCACCCGCTGATGAGCTTGCTGGAAGTGGCTATAAGAGGGAAGCTTGCTAATGCGGCCAGAAATGCTTCCTCCTTCCCACTCCCTTTAGCTAGCTGGTGGGACTTTGAGCAGCTTTCCCAGTTACTGTCAGCCATTTGATGGGGGCTTGAGCTAGGTGGAGAGTATACACTTTATCCTCTAAGCCAGTGGTTCTCAACCTTCCTAATGCCGCGACCCTTTAATACAGTTCCTCATGTTGTGGTGACCCCCAACCCTAACATTTATCCATTTTACAGATGGAGAACACTGATGCAGAGAGCCTTTGGCGACCCCTGTGAAGGGGTCGTTCGACCCCCAAAGGGGTCCCGACCCCCAGGTTGAGAACTGCTGCTCTAAGCCTAGATGCTCCTGATCACGTGACTTGGGGCAGGGGAGGACTGAAGTAGAAAATGTGTTGGAAATGCTTTCTTCTCTAGGCCCTTCCTGCTGATGAGGGTGCTTAGATGGAAGTGGTGAATTTTCAGGCAACTGCTGCACAAACATTTGTCAGAGATGCTTTAGGATGATCCTGCCTTGAGCAGGGTTTCGGACTGGATACTTGATTGGCCCCTCCCAACTCTATGGTTCTATGTTCAGCATTTTTTGAAACTTCCACAGATACTGATTCTGAGCTTGAGATATTTTTTTTTCAATCACCACCACCTTTCGTTGTGGGATTTTTCTGCAAACCACTCTTATAGAAATATCTCCCATTTCTATATCTGGTACCATTTGATAGATTTTTTCAATCTTCCCTCTGCCAGGTTTTGAATCAGAATAGATAATCAGGTGACATATCATGGCAATTTTACACATTGTGCTTCGGAAAAGCCTTATTTGCTACCAAGCCTCTTCTTTCAACTTAGCCTGTTCTACTTTCTCCCTCCTGGCTTCAAATCCCACCTGTGGAAGAATTACAGCTCAGTTTTAGTTTTTACCTATAATTTGAGAACCACTGGCTTCAGTGAGAAATATTTTGTGATGGCTGGCACCTAAGAATTCTAGAAAAGCTGGCTGAGAAGAATTCTGGCTCTTAGTTGTGACACATCTTAGAGTACTGGAAGCAATCCAGAGAACGAAAAGCTTGGCTTCTGCTGAAGCTGCGTGAGCTGTGCCATCTTGGAGTCAAATGGGGAGAGATGTTGAGAAGTCCAGGAACAGATTTCCAACATGCTTTTTTCTATGTAAAGAGCTGTGGGGACATCTGAATTAAGCCTGTGAGATGAAGCAGAAGGGGAGGGGTAGTGGTTAATGGTTCCCAGCTTTGTCATTCTCCCAACTTCAAATACCTCCCCACTTCAGCTGCTTTATTGCATTGGGAAAAAGGTACCAGCAACCAAATCAGGACCTTTTATAAGGGTAATAGACCAAGAAAAAACATGTAGTAGATCCCTTCACAACTTGTCTGGTTTCACCCTCAAAGCAGGTGGAGCTTGCATGATAGCTAGGGGCTGCCAGGTGCCCTGGAGAAAATTAATTGTTTCCCTTAGCAGATGTTTAATGTGTAGAAATAGCCAGTTGAAGCTTTTCATGACATTTGATTACAGCGCAGCCAAATTCACAATTCAGCAGGCGTCTCTGGCATTAAAAAAATAAGTTTCTCATTTTGTTATGTTCTGGAACTAGTTGTGTGTAATAGTTGGTCAATGACAGTAATAATAATAAGCTAAACTAATACATTAAAATGCTGCGGAGGGGTAGCTTTCCAGATAGTTATGGGACAACTGTGTTTCAGGGTATATCACATGAAATCACCTCATACCATAATTGCTGTGTTTATACCTACAGGAACAGCTGTAGGGCATAAACATAGCAAAAAGTCCCAAGATAGTTGTTGGTAATATTTGTTGCTGATCTGCACACTGAAAGCGCCTACAGGTTCTATGCCTTCTTTAGGACCAACCAGCCATACATGAAATTATGCTGATATAACCTTATCTGCCTGTGACTAGAGGTAGAACTTCCAAAATTGGTTTCTTGAAGAATGGAAAGCCTTCTTTGTCATAAATATTGAAAATGTAGCTTTTTCTGTTCTTCATATAATCAGCTAAGTACAAAAGAGAAATGGGCCAGCTAGCATAATCAGTGCAAGTAAATGGTTGCGTTAATGATGTCAGACAATATTTTTTGTTAACAAGTGTTGTGATATTGCATTGTCATTCAGTATATACTAATTTTAGATGGTAATCAGTTGGTTAGGCTTAGACAATTAAAAATGAGTTGACAGATTCAAAACTTTTCTTGATATCACAAAATTAATGACTGTGAAACATTACAGAATACTTTGGTCTCCTGCTGGGTGGGTGGGTGGGTGTGTGTGTGTGTGTGTGTGTGTGTGTGTGTGTGTGTGTGTGTGTGATGTGCTGTCTCACAAAGGAAAGGCTCTGACTTCCTTTTCTGGGTCAATCCATCTCATGTTGGACTCTTCTCTTTTCCTGCTGTCTTTAATTTCAATTATGTGTAGGAATTTAAATTCAATAATCACATTTTGTCACTCTGTAATAAAGAAATATAAAATCAAATAGCATTAATTTCATACATGTATATGTGGTGGGAATGCCTGCCAAGACAAATATTAAATAATCCACTAAAGTTTAATTGCCCAAGGTCCTGGTTAGGCTTTTATGAGAAAAAGAATGAGGCATTGTTCAACAAAGAGACTCATTCAGCATTTGACAACAGAAGCAAAATCTGTAGTGTAAAGAACTGGAGACAAAGTACTTTTCAGAAATCCAGTTGTAGTTTATGAAGCTCTCTGAGATGGAACAAAGTAATGTCTAGGTTGAAATAGGACAAGGGTGGGGGGGGGAAAGTAATGTGGGCCCCTTCCACACATGCAGAATAATGCACTTTCAATCCACTTCCAGTGTGCTTTGCAGCTGGATTTTACTGTGCGGAATAGCAAAATCCACTTGCAAACAATTGTGAAAGTGGATTGAAAGCACATTATTCTGCATGTGCGGAAGGGGCCGTGGTCTCTCTGTTTATAATGTAAAGAGAAGTAAACTCCTCTGCTCACAAACCTCTTAAATCTTTTGCTACCTTTCTTTATTAAATAGCAGTTTGATTTTATTGGCAGTGTAGAAGTTTGGTCCTTCATTGTCATTTGATTGTGGGTGGTTCTGTCTTAGTACTTTAAAAAAAATCAAAGTCATGTTGAAACAATGATAACTTTGCATATGCGAGATGAGGCTGGTGGGGGAGGGTAAATCAGCATGAGAGAATCCTGCATGTCTCAAAGTTATTTTTAAAAGCAGAATTAATCAGATTGCTCTGAAGGTGAAATTGATTGCTCCTCCCATTTCTCCTTGATTAAGAGTACAACTATGAGGAAATATATATTTCTTGAGCAAAAATACGGTAACTATTTAGCTTTTTTGTTGTTATTACATCAAGGGTCTTCCTAGGTCACCAAGAAAGCAACAGTGATTCTATAGCTTCAGAGCCATTCACTCAGCTTTTTACAGTTGCAGGGATAAATGCTCGCTGGCTAGAAATCCTCCTGCTTTTTTGTCGCATCTATCCAGGTTAATTCTTGATTTACTGAAAGCCTGAAAGAAAACAGCCAGTTGTCTTTGGGGCATGTTTTTTCACGTGACAGGAGGATGGGAAATAGCATCAGGAGGATAATTAGAGGCAAGGTATGTTCTTACCTGCCTAAAGGTAATTCATTCCTTCAGTAGGTTTTTGCTTCTGTCATTTTCCAGATTCTCAGTGGGCAAGCTGGTGTCCTGAGACAGGAACTATACATACACCTTGCCCAAAAAAATCCCTGTCAGGATTTCACTGAAATACACAGACAGAACATTTTATCCTGAAAATGTTTTTTTCCCTGCTATAATAGAAATAAACAGATGAAGGGGTGGTGATGTAATCTTCAACTCTGCAAAGCAGTGGATTATTATGATAGTAGAAAACCTCTACCTGGTTAGTATTGAGTAGTGACTGGGCAGCAACAAAGTGAAAATGGCTCTGGAGCATGCCAAGTTGAGAGGACCTTGTAGATACAAGCCAGCACTTCAGGAGTTATTCAGTTCAGCGTAAAATCCACTGAGCATTAGTTCATCCATTGCTTCTTCCTGAAAACTGGTAGCAGTACAGGAAAACACACTCAGTGAACTAATACCAATTAGCATGTTGTTTAATTGTCTAAACCGTACACCCCTGAAGTACTGGTTGGAGCTTGACTATACTTACTACTGGCTATCAGTCACCCTCTAGGACAGTGACCCACCCAGAAGTTTCCCTGTAAGTTAAATGTCCAACCCACCCTGTAAGTGGATTTTCCCCGTCTGTTTGCAAATTGGAAAGGTACAAGGGATGGCTGGTATAAAAATAGTGCCTTGCCCAAGAATTTACTCTGATCTTCATTGCTGAGAGTTCATTTGGATTGGGCTCCAATCCTACTGTGTTATCCACCTCATCCCATTGACAATGGGACAACTTTTGCCTTCTGCTTGAGTTTTTGAGCTTTTAAATTCTTTGCACTTCTGGAATTGACTGCAAGATAGCTGTTGCCTTCACATTGTACTATAAGTAAACTTAAATTATCTCGTGATTGTTTCTAATTTTCTCTGTTGAATGATCTCTGGTTCCTGCTTAACAGTGGAATGATATAGATGGTAGTCTCATTGCCCACCTTTCAGGATAAAATTAATATGTGAATCAGCTTTCCCTTATAGTCTCTGCTTCCTAGATTTTATTGCTACCTAATGGCATATTTATTATAACACTTTAAAGAAGGAAAATGGATAACTCCGAGTCAAGATCGCCCCCCCCCCCCACATCTCTTGCTGATTTCTTCTTCTGGCTACAACCCCCTCATCCCATTTTATTTGTGAGGACCCCCGACTGTCAGGAACAGCTTTTGGGTTGGAGGGGGGATAACGGGGTCCAGTGGCAAGAACACTATAGCAGAAATTCCATTGTTCTGTTCACAGTTCTGTAGGAAGTATTCCTTTCTGAGCAACCAAATTATCCTGATTGCATATGCTGATCAATTACCTGGATCCTGACCTGTGTCAAGAAAGTGCACAATTTCTTACTGAAGTCATTTTCAATCAGTAGTTCCTTTCCTTTTCCTGTTGCCAGATGCTACCAATGCCTTATGTAGTTGTGGGTCTTTATATATATGTACACATATATTTCAAAATCATAATGCATTGAGGGCATTTGTTTAATTTAACTTTTTTATGCCAATAAAGCAGTGGCGTAGCACCAAGAGGGGGCAACGCACCGTGCGCGCACCGTGGTGGGGGCATGGCAGGGGCACACGTGTACCCCGGGTGCAGTTCCCCCTCGTTCTGGCCCTGCAATAAAGGATATTGATTGATTGAAGTTCTGTAGGAAGCAACCAGTTGCCATTTGGGTCAAGATACAACATGGAGCAGTTTTCTAAAGTTTCTGATGACAGACCACCCCTTTGGCCACCAGTGTTAGCCAGTTGCCCTTTATTAGTGCTTTGTTCACTTTCATTAAAGGAAATGTGTGACACAACTATGTTTATCGGATATGCGAGGAAAATGTGGTGAAGGTACTACCTGAGGCCTCACATGCAATCTGATGGGCAGGCTCCTGGAGTAGCTTGAAAGCTGTCAAGGAAGTCAGAAATGAAGTAGCTGCAGAATCTTTTGCCTGTTTTTTCCCTCATCTTTTTGTCTACCCCACCCCTTCAACTGTCTGATGAGTGGCACTGCTCAATCCTTGCTTGCTGAGCAGGTGAGAGGAGGAGGGGAGGGAACTGGAGAACTGCTGGCACCGGGAAGTCAACTATGCCCCTTTTCTTTGAGAGGTTTAAGACTCAAAACAAACAGCAGGATCACAACCTAACAACCCTATGCTCTGATGACACATGGTCTTGACAAAGGAATGCAAACGTCCAACATGTGCATGTAATGTCTGCAAGTTCTGAACTAAGTCTGCACATGATGTTATTGTTAAAATATGTTATATGCCACCTTTCTTTGAAGCAGTTGATGTAGAAAGATGATTGAAACTTCGGCCAGGGATATCAAATTCAATAAATAAATAGATAAAGAATAAAGTTGAAGTTGATCTGGAAAGCTTCAGAGAATATTTTATCCTTTGTATGTAAGGCTCTTTTCTTCACTTTTTCATATTTTCTTATCCCTTCTCATTCTTACTGTCTATGGTCATCCTAGTACCAGCTTCTGTGGTTGTTATTAAATAGTAGGCTGTGGTAATCCCTAAGGGGCTAAACAGAAGAGATCATGCAAGTTCCTCACTTATTCCCTTAATATTTATTAGTTTGAAAATAATCGTATTAACTTCAACTGGAACAGAAGAGTTCTCTGCTTCTGTTGCAGTTGACAAGAACGGTAGTATTCCACTTTTATAACAATTGGCAAGCACTGCTTCTGTAAAACTGTCTTGTAGCTCCACTGGCTAGTTCCACTAGATTAAAGAGGCTCTACCCCCCTTCCCTAGTGTACTATCCTTTGAAGAGTAGGAAGAAGTCTGACTTGAGGAAGAGGGAAAAGGAAAATAGGAAGGCAGTTTTAACACCCACTAATAAAGTGATTTTTTAAAAACCTGTTTTAATTGCAGCGTTCAATTTTTATACTCCTGCTCTCCCATGCACAGATTATTATTTCCTTTGTAGAGGAAAAACCCCCACAAATGGGAGTAATTGCTAGACTAATATATCTTGTCTGACCAGAGCTGTAAATACAGGATGAACTAACAGCATTTGAAATGGGAGTTCAGCTGGAGGACACTGTCCAGGGTGGCCTTCTGCACCTACCTACTTATTTTTAAGAACAAAAGTAACTGGAACCTACTGGTATTGGATCAACTCTATGGTTGCATGCTTTCTTCAAATGACATGTTTAAAAATGGGGAAGAAGATCTTGAAATTATCACTTGGTAATATAAGCCTAAGCTATAAAATGTTTAAAACTTATCTTAAAATGTGGAGGAGCTCAACAGATAACGACCGCTCCATTACTTATAAAACGTTGTAAAAAAAGGACTTTTTGTCAGATTGGATACCAATCAACACATGAAGTCATTGACATTTCATTAGTAGTATTTTTGTTTTTGTGAACTGGAATGGCTCTGTGTATGAAGTTTTGAATATTGTACCTTAGAGTGGGCAGTGATGAACTTTTACAATAAAGGAAAGGTGGGAGCCCTAAGCCTTTTTTCTCCAAAGACATTCTGCCAATCCCATGCACTCTGTTTTATTTTTAAGAAAAGAAAGATAATACTGGACATTATTTATGGAAAGCTTGTGGGTCCAGTAGCAGTTTGGGAAGGGATATGCCATATCCGAAGAGACTTCAGTACCTGCTCTGTGAACTGTATCTTTACAGTTTTTATTCTTTGAAATATTGTAATGTGTTTTTGTTGAAAACTGAATTGAAGGGGTTAAAGGGGAGAACCTCAGTCAGGGGCAATGAAAATAGCAAACACTGACATTGCATCTCATCCAAATTTCTGACAGTCCCACCCCAGGCAGGGAGCCTTTCCCAAAGAAACTGGGAGAAATGAGCTTTCCAGGGGCAGCTAACAGGCTTGTCAAACCAGATCTTTGCTCAGGTCAGGGCTGAACCATATGACAATAGGAAAGAGGCCAAGTAAGCAAGGTAACCCCTCCCCAAATTGCTCTGAGTTCTGGGGCAGGGGGAGAAGCTGTTTACCACTTGCATGCGGGTGACGCTCAGTCTTGCTGCCTCCGAGCACAATTGAACTTTGGTTGCTTGAAGCCTGACTAGCAACCCCGGGTCATTGGGGGTCCTATATGGGCCCCTCCCTTTACTCAGTTGTGCAGCTGTGGGCAGGCAGCTGACAGCATAGCTCCAAAAGAGGAAGGATGGGTGAGGGGGGCGGGAAGGGAGTGGAGAAAGAAGGAACTCCAAGTCTTAGTCAGACCTGCCACCACCGCATACTGATCCACTGACAGGTTCAAGGGTTAGCATCCACCATATCTCCACACCAGCCACCTCCTGTCAGCCACCCAGCAGTGCCAGTTAATCACAAGGCAGACAGGACTTCTAAGGAACAACAAATTGCGAGGTGAGTCAGTGGCCTGAAAACACAGTGGCACAACCTGAGTCCTGTCAGTTGCAACTGGTCCATGCAGAGGTGGGATCCAGCAGGTTCTCACCAGTTCCCAAGAGTGGGTTACTAATTATTTGTGTGTGCCGAGAGGGGGTTACTAATTGGGTCTGCTTTTCCATTAGAAATTCCATTAGGTCCAAAAATCATAAAGTCCTGTTTCCTATGTGGCTGGTTAGTGAAGGTAGAAAACGGGATAATTCTCCCTGTTGGGCTGTTTTCAAAACATGTTTTAGAAATATGGTAAAGTTCCTTGTTTAAGATTTCTTCTTTTGATTTCTAGAAACAAAATTAAGTATTTGAAAGTATTAAGTATTTGACAGGCAGTCAATTAGAGGAGAAGTAGTTGTTTCTGTTGGCAGTAGACGATAGGACTTGCTATGATGAGTTTAAATTATGGACAGAAAGATACCAGCTGGAAATTAGGAACTTTTTTTTACAGTAACAGAAATTATTAATGCTCCGCCCCGGAATGCCCGGTCACGCCCCCGTCGTGCCCCGCCCAGCCCCATTGGCACTACGCCACTGTTTGAATCCCACCACCATGGGAACCTGATACTAAAATTTTTGGATTCCACCACTGGGTCCATGTCATTTTTCTCACTGTATAGTCGGAGGAGGGAAAATTTAAAAGATGCCCCCAGGGGTCACCTTTTGCTGGATGCACATGCACTGAACAAGAGTGAACCTCTTCAGCACACAGGGAAGTTGTCTTCTCCAGGAACTGTACAGACTGTGGTGGTGGCAACACACTTGGACTGCCAGAGTTGTCTCAGGTCAGCAACACTCCCAACCTTGTCACACCACTGTACTCCTGAGTAGAGGTGACTGAAGGCCCTTCTTCATGTGGTTCTCAGGGCACAATTCATGGTTGCCCTACCTTAAACATGCCTTTAATCTTTCATATAATTTTGAAACACACTGTGCATACACCACTGGATTGACTGCTTGGACCTGCACAAACAGCACATGACCTATTTAATAAATTAAATCAGTGGAAGTGTCAGAGAGTTGAGATTTAAAAATTGATTATTTAACTGTTCTAATATGCTTCCAGATTGGGGCTGATGGAACAATCGGTAGGGTTGCCCAAAATTGCACCTTCCTCATGCTCCACCCCCCAAATCTCCAGGTATTTCCCAGGTCAAAACTGGCACCCTTTAACAGGCAATGATCTTTCTCTGGTAAACACCACCCAGCTATGTTAAGAGAGTGTGTGCAAATCTGCCCTTGTTTCATGGTCTTGGTTTGTGCATGGTTCTAGTATCTGTACAATATGTGGAACGTTCTGTGTAAACTACAGCTTTGTCTGTATTGGACAGATTACCAGTTTGTACTGAATTTACATACAAATGTTGGACCTTGCTCACATAAAACATTCTGCCTGGAAAAAGAATGTGTGAGCCTGAGACTTGCTCCCTCCTCTCACTCCATGTGGACCATACATATGGGCTCTTAAAATGAACCAGTCCTTAGAGGTAGGGTTTTTTTCATTGCCATTCTATCAGAAAATTCATTAACCACACACACACATGCTTGCGTGCGCGCACACACACAGAGAGAGTATTTGGCTATGCATGTAGCTTTTTCCTGTGTTCTCCTTCCTCTAGCAGTCCCTTTTGACCCTTGGAAAGATCCTTCCTGGAGTCACAAGTTCTATATAAATAAAAGCCAAAAGGAATCGCAAACTGCTTTCCTCTTCTGCTCATGGATTTGTATGGACTTTAAAATAAATTATATGAGTACTTAGTTTGTAACCCACTACTTGATTTTTCCTTCACAGGTTTTTAACATTTGTCAAATGTACAATCACTCTTTTTATCAGGCACTAAAAGGCCTTGTTTTAAAAAATTAAGCTACTACAACCATAATTACAATCTGTAGAAACTGCAGATGGTCAGAACTAATTTTTGAAAAAAAATAATCTGAAACCATCTCCATAACCATCTGTTGTCTTTTTCCAGGTAGTAAACAAAGTGTTTTTTCCACCTTTCCCCCAATACTGTTGTGGCCATCCTAGGTACATGCTGTTAAATTTTTACTGCATTTCACCCCAGGGATGAAGGAAGCAATTGCTTCCGTGTGAACACATGAGAGGCAGAGAGAGGCTTAGTGGAAGGTGGGGGGGGAGGAGATAAGAGGGAGAGGTGATCTTATATAAAGAAATACATGATTTTGAGCATCTTGCGTAGATTTGAGGCCAATCTTTTCCATCCCAACCTGGAGAACAGTTCATAGCAACAAGATGCTGTAATGATTTGCTTGCTTCTCCTGTAAACAAGGACAGCACACTCTTTTCCTGACGACATTGTATAACACTGCTGGCTAGATGGTTGGATGGATGCCCTTATTAGCCAGCAGACCACATCCACTTATGAAGGCTGCAGAGTGAAGCCATCGCTGCAGTGGATATCCCCCCCTAATGTAAAACACACAGAGGAGCTACTGATTACCAAACAGACTTCTTTCCAAATCTGTAACATAAATCTGCAATACAGGTGACAGGGGTATTTTGTTAAGAATATGGTTATGCTCTATAGCGCCTTATACGTTTTTATAAATGCATTCTAAAAATACAGAGGAACACTATCTTCAGTGGCCTTCAGTCTCCTTTAAACATTTACAACTCTGCATTTAGTCTTCAAAACTGTGGGCTAGATTTGGATTCAGTTTCCTAGTGGGAGAATGGAACTTTCCCACCTTCCCCCTTCCTTTGCAGCCACCAGTAGAGGATAGGGGATCCTGAAGAGTGTCATGGGGGGGGGGGGGGGGGGCAGTGGGAAAAGGGTATCGATAGAAATGGCCAGTTTAGTCTGAATTCATCCCTGCATGTGGAATTATATGTTAACACTATATTGGCCACATAGCAGTGAATCCATAGTTTAGAAATAGCCCAAAAGAATACACAAGTTACTTGGTTAAGATTAAATATTTTTGTGGAAGGATGTTTAAAAAAAATAACAGAATTTGAAACTTTCCTTTTGTTCAGCAATGGAAATGAGTATTTTGTACATTTTATAAGCAGCAATTCGTACTGCAGCATTTCAAGTGTGAGCCTTAAAGGGCTCAATGTCACAAATTCAGGGTAGTCACTGATTTATTTCAGCAAATAGGATAAGGGCAAGGAAGGGGAGTAGTTTTGGTACACTAGCAGATCTAGGACATAGCAATCAGATGTATGGCAGACTGGCTTGGTCATGCTCACAGACTGAAAACCCTACTCTCACAGTCTGTTGTGAAAGTTGTGTAATTATCTTTGAAGGTAGAATCCCCATGTCTTACTCAACACAGTGTGTGCATCTGGGCCTGACAAATGTTATAAAATCAGTTCTGATTTCAGAGAACACGAGTATTTTCACAAGTATCTTCTCCAGGAACTGTACAGGCTGTGGATCAAGCAAATGTCAGTTAGGAACTTTTATCTGATATTATTGGAGAGAGTCGAACCTGGAAGTACTTTGTTGCAATGAACTATATTCCCAATAAAGATTTTCTATTGTTTTATCACTGCAATAAAATATATCCTTTGATTCCTAAGTGTAGTCCTCATGATCGGCCCTACTTTAGAGTTTAAACAGGATAGTTTAATTTCGCTGTTCTTGATCATAACTGCATGTTTCAGAGGATTGAAAACAGTTCTATTTGAACATTTCTTAGGTTGTACTTGTGAGATGGAACGAACCATTCCAGAAGCTGGCGACCTGTGATGCAGATGGTGGAATATTTGTTTGGATTCAGTATGAAGGAAGGTGGTCGGTGGAGCTTGTGAATGATCGTGGTGCACAGGTTGGTATTCACATTTTCTTTCTTTTAGTTGAGGTCAGTAAGATAATCCAACTTCAGATGGAAAGAAAATGCAGTTATTAGAAAGATGGTTTTATTTGAAATGAATATGCAAATAAGATTCTTCCTATTCCCTGATGCAGGGCAGACAGTTTAAGGACTGTGTTTTGTCATGAGGGGGCAGAATGTAAAATAAGAAGAGCCCTATTGGAGCACACCAGTGTCTTGACTAGCATCCTCTTCCACAGAGTGGCCAGCCAGTTGCCTTGGATGGCCAATGAACAGGGCATAAAGCCAAGACCTTCCCTGATGTTGCCTGGGTTTTATAGATTTACTGCCTCTGAATATGGAGGCTCCCTTTACTCACCATTGATAGGCCCACCCAGGAGCGTAGCTAGGGAAAATGGAGCCCGGGGGCAAAATCTGAGTTCTGTGCCCCCCACACCGGCGACTGCCCCCCACCAAACAATGATTTTTTTTGCACCTGATCATTCTAAAAGAGGTGGGGGGGGGGGCTAGGAGAGCTTGATCTGTCCATGAATCCTGTGATCCATGGGCAGAGTCAGATTGCTGGTATGGTGGGGGTGGGGGGGCTGGAAGAGCTTTCCCTGTCCATGGATCCTGTCATCCATGGGCACAGACAGACTGCTGAGGGTGGGGGGGGCAGAGCTGTCTCTGTCCATGGATCCTGTCATCCATGGGCACAGACAGATTGCTGGGATGGGGGGCCGGGCTGGAAGAGCTGTCTCTGTCCATGGATCCTGTAATCCATGGGCACAGACAAACTGCTGGGGAGGGGAAGGCTGGGAGAACTTCTTCTGCCCATGGATGCTGTGATCCATGGGCAGAGTAACATGGCAGGGGATGGGGACTGGTATAGCTTTCCCAGGAGAAAGGTTGGTCTCTCGCTCTTGCAGAGGCGAGCAAGCCCGTTGCTCGCTCTTGCAGGGGAGAGAAAAACCCCTCAGTCGTCCTTGCAGGGGCAAGCGGGGAGGGAGGGGAGGCTTCTGCCAGGCCCCTGCAGGCCCAGCTGGACATTTTGAGTGGGGGAGGAGGGAGGAGAGGCTTCTGCGGGGGGCCTGCAGGCCCAGCTGGGCCTTTTGGGTTGGGGAGGAGGGAGGGGAAGGCTTCCGATGGGCCCAGGCTGTGCCCCCTCCCCCGCGCCCCACTTACCTTTGATGCCGCAGTTGTCTGGGGCAGCCTGGCAGGGCCTGGCCTCCTTTCCTCCTTGGCCTGGCCCCACCCTAACAGACTGCTCCCGGCAGAGCCTGCTGAAAGAGCAGTCTGTTCGGGACTGCTCCCTCCTGGCTGAAAGAGTGAGTGCTCTTTCAGCCAGCAGAGGGAGCAGTCCTGAACAGACTGCTCTTTCAGCCGGCTCTGCCAGGAGCAGTCTGTTGGGGTGGGGCCAGGCAAGGCAGGAAGGGGGAGGGGTTTGGGGCGATTGTGAGCCCCCCACATGACTTGAGTGTGGGGCGCCCGGTCAAGTGTCCCTGGATGTCCCTGTTGTAGCTTCACCACTGGGCCTACCTTAGTAGCCATTGTTAGGCTACCTTCCATTAATCTGTCTAAACCCAAGACAAGGTGAAAGAAAGCATTAGTGGGTTAGATAGAGCTGGTAATATTGCATTACCCATCTCTGTTCTGTTTATTTTAGTCAGAAGTGATATTTGGTGACTATTTTTTTCCATTAAAACCACCATTTTCTCTGATAAAAGTGTCACTGATTTATTATACGGTCACCTATTTATAAATTCTAGCTCCTGTGTCTAACCTGATGAAATATTTTCATAGATTACATTGTAATCTAACACTTGTGCTAATTACCCATGAAGATTTACAATATCTTTAAGCATTTTGATAAACACTGGAGCTGATAATAATTATTGACTAAAAGGACAATCCAGTCAAAATTAAGACACTTAAAAATCTCAATTGCTTTCAATGAGAAGTTTAATTGCATGTTTCACTCCTCTATTAAGTGCAAACAATTAGCTGTGGCTGAATAGTAATTGAGGTTATTCGTAGGGAAATTTTAAGTACTGAAAATTCAAGGCAAAAATTATGTTCTGTCATTCACACTTCCTGGTTACGAACGAATGCTCATGGCAGTGTTTCTAGAATAAAAGAGATGGAAACACCAACCATTCAAGTAGAGCCTACTAAAACTCTTAGTGGCAACTGTATATAGCATAATTTGCCTTTGTATGATGTTGAATATATTTAAATATGGAATATTGTTTGGAATTGTATCTAACCCTCTACCTGTATTAAGGTGAGTGACTTCACGTGGAGCCATGATGGAACTCAAGCACTCATCTCCTATAGAGATGGATTTGTATTAGTTGGATCAGTCAGTGGACAGAGACACTGGTCTTCAGAAATTAACTTGGAAAGCCAAATCACCTGTGGCATATGGACTCCGGATGATCAACAGGTAATGTTACTCTGAAAACAGATCGCACCTCTCTGTAAAATATCATAGGATTAGCATCTCTCCAGTGTCATCCCAAGGGTTTTTGATGCCTACATGAACTTACCCTTGCCATTCCATAGAGTGCATAATGAGACTTGGCATTCAAAATAACATAAAAATTTAAAAAGATATCAACATGCTATATTTTAAACAGAGTAAAGATATCCACTTCCATCTAATTTTTCACCTGTTGAAGCCTGTAGCTATAGGCTGCTGCCTAGTTTGCTTATATGGTTGGCTCACTCTTGTACCGCACTGCTTATCAAATCTGGAATGCCTGGAAACTGCCTGTAAATAGAGCTGTCTGTAAATCTGTGGACATATTCAGCCAGGGCTCCAGTTTGCCTCGTTACGCCCCTGAGTAGTAGTGCAAGTGAGCCAGACAACTCTTCTTTCCAGCATTTTAGTCTCCCAATTTTGTAGCTTTATCATACACATGAAACAAATACTCTAAAACTGCATATTGAACAGCATTTTGTTAAATAACTTCAAATTAATGCATCCTTATGTCTTCTAAAACAGTAAGTTTAGATCTTCATGCTACCAGAGCAAACAAATGTTTCTTAAAAATGTATTTTCAGGTTAACAGTACTTCGAATCTGTGTGTAGGGTCATTTACAGGGGAAACTGGAAGACAGAAGTGGAAGCGCTTTGTGCTTTTTGTGCTTGTCAGTTTTGTCTCTATAGTCGTCATCCCAAGCTGTTTCCCTCAGCCCCTTGAGGAAAACAAAGAAAACACTGGGAGGGAGGGAGGGAGGGAGGGAGAATCAGCAACACTAAACGTCATCTTTTCATATAACCTGCCACTTGTCCCCTGCAAATGCCTTCTTAGTTTGAGTTTCAAGGACCCAGGAACTTCTGTTTGCCTCATTATGTGTAGCTCCCCATTTAGAAAGGCAGTTTATGTACTTGGTGTAAGGCCCTTATTTTCTTCAGACTATTGTAATAATTGAGATACTAACAGCCCCATCCAGGGGAACCCAAAAGAGCTTGGGGAAGATGTGTGATCTTGTGGCAGAGTCTTTACACCCTCTACTGTGTAAGGGAAACCCAGCTGGTGCAGGGAGCAAATGCACCAGAGTCTGGCCACCCCTCAGTTCCGCAGCAGTTAGGGACGCTGCAAAGCAACACTGGTATCCCATCAGATGTCAGCACAATGTGTGTGGGGGGATATTCCCAGAAGTTGAGCCCATAGCATTCCTAGGGGTGGAGCCCACAGCACCTGGGCTCTTGGACTTACGCTACCTTTGGGCCCATTTAGCCCAATGGAGGGCCTTCCAGTGGCTTTTAAAAAAGAAATATTCCCCAGTGTAGCTTTGGGGTAGAGTCTAACATGTGCATTTAGGAAAAGGAAGAAGTCCAGTGTAATTTCAGTGACGAGCCTAGCTGTCTTTCTCCAGAACCTGAGAGAAGAATGAGGGTTCTCACACTGGCAAAGTGTGCTGAGCTTCTGAGATACTTGGGAGAAGCAAGAAATTTTTCTGCTTTCCATGTGCTTCAAATCCCAGTGCAAAGTTAGAGATGAGCTGCTGGCTGGTGCTTTTGTGGACTCTTGAACCCTGACTCAAGATGCAATTGTATACATTTAGAAACCAGTCAATCCATATTAAGCCCATCTGTCCATAGAAAATGATTTAGAGAAGTTAATACTGGCAGTTAACATTTAGCATTCTCTGAGGATCTTATACTGCTTTGAAGAGAGAATTAATTATCTTCATGCCACTCTTACTAAGATGCACCTTTACCACTTCTCACTTCGATAGTAAGGGAAAAAAAGAAAGAGAGATTGCTTCCTGTGCTTAAAAAGTCTCTCAGGGATCAACTCATTCAAATTTCATTGTGAAACTGGTTCTCATTCATTTTAGTGGACAATTGGGCTGCAATTAAATGCGAGAACAGGGATCATAACACAGATCTGCTGGCTCCTGGCTGTACTGTTTAATTCTTAACATGCTCACAGCAGTGTATTTTTGAAATATGGTTAAAATAGCATTTCTTCTCAGCTCCCATTTTTACCTCAGGTTAATTTGGTGAGAGTTCACTGCAGCCTCTGCTGCTAAATATTAAGGGGAAACTACTTAAGCTTGGATCTAGGGTAACATTTCCAAAGTCTCAACTGTACTACTACCAATAGGACACAATTTTTTCTCCATGCTGGATCAGACCAAGACCCATCAAGTCCAGCAGTCTGTTCACACAGTGGCCAACCAGGTGCCTCTAGGAAGACCTCTAGGAAGATAACTGCAGCATCCTGCCTGTGTTCCATAGCACCTGATATAATAGGCATTCTCTTCTGATATTTAAGAGAATAGGTATGTATCATGACTAGTATTCATTTTGACTGGTAGCTGTGGATAGTCCTATCCACCTTTTCCTCTCGCAGCAGTCAGGATGGACATTCAGTGACGTTTCAGGATTTTGCAGGAGGAGAGTGGTAGGAAAGCAGGGCCAGGGGGTGAGAAAGCCCCAGTTTTAAAAAAATTATTTTTGCACTTATATTGTGCCAATTCCCCAGAGAGCTTGAGGAGGCTTACAATCAGTATATAATAAAACATACAAAAACAGTGCAAAAATACAGGTTACAAAATATGCCAGGGGGGTGGGGGTGGACAGCCTGATTCTGTATGTGGGACTGAACGAGATCAGTGCCTCATGGGGGATCAGTCCCCCACCCATGCTTTCCAAGTCTTCTGGTGGAAAGCACCAACAGGACCACTTCTCTTCCTCCCCACCATTTCCCAAGCCCTGGGGTGGGGGTGGGGGTGGGGGGAGGAAAACAGAAACATTTTGTGTTCAGGTTTGTTTCAACTTGAATATTTTCAGTAATAGCCAAGTAAAGCTGATGAATATTGGCTTTATTTGGCTTTACTGAAAAATTCCAGGTTAAAAACCCCGAGCCTAAAATTTACCTATATTTTTAATTGGTGTTCAAGTTCAATAGTAACATCAGACAATATTCAGCAACTCTCTGTTTGGAGGTTATTGCTCTCTCAGGACCTACCAGACCCTCCGATTCCATGTGGTGGTTTAGTCTTACTTTTGTACTTGTTGGCTAGAACTTCGCCATGAAATACTGGGTTTCCTGTTCCCATATAACATCACATTGTGAGCGGAGGTTAAAAATATATCCTGTATCTCAGTGTGCTGATTTTTTCTTAATTTATATAAAACATTTGTTAGTTGCCTTTCTACCTTGATGAAAACAAGGCAGCTTACAATTAAATATAACAACAACTCTAAAAATGTGTAGTATATCATTTAAAACCACAGTTATGCCTGCCAATAAATAAAAAATGAGTAGTGCAATTCTGGGATGAGGGGCAGTTGCAGCATGGCTGGGGTCACGTTGCCTCCTCAGCAGTTGTGAGCCCCCTTTCAGAATTGCACTGTAAATTAGTCACATTCAGTTCTAAATAATCTTCAGCAGCCGCCTATAGATGGAAAGAGTGGGGGCAAGGCACACCTGATTATATTTCTGACAGAGATGGTCACACAAAAGTCATGTTTAGAAAGGGCTGTTAATTAGAGAGTATATTTGAACTGAGTGGACTGGAGATAATGGTTAGATTGCATATGCAACTGGTGCACCAGAACCAATGGCTCTACTATCCAGAAAAATTGTGCCACAAGTAAAGAGAACTTGAGCTCATAATCATTGGTGATTGTCTTCTAATATAAACAAAACATCCTGTCGTGTAATATTTTGGACTATTTTTAGAACTATTTGAAGCTTTCTTGGTTGTCTTGTCATTTAAAATTAATGAACTCCAGTTGCTCATGCTAAGAGCTTTATGAATGTTTCATATGTCATTGGCACTCTTTTTGGACCAGATACATAGGGTTTTTTTTCTAAATTTAGAGTATTTGAACATACTTTAGTGAGATCCTGCATAAATTATGAAAACAGATACCAATTCCTTGTTTCTTGCGCAGCTGCCTCTGTAAAACAGTAGATTCTGTATAAAAAGAAATTAGAATAGATTTATTTTAAGTCAAAAACGAAGATAAAAGTGCTAATTAGTTTTTGAAACAATCCATGTGAACATCCATCAGTCTATAAAAATGGTCTAGCATCCTTCTCTTGAATTCCTATGCCACCTCCCTCCGCCCAATTCCCTAAAGACTTACTCACAAGCTGAGTGGACCGTTTCTTCTCTTGTTTTACTGGAAGAGCACCATCTCTCTAAAAGTGATGAGAGCCAAAGATAAATTCTGGGGATGCACTGCTATAGATTGTCTTCATGAGGTAAGGAGAAAAAGCTAAAAGGAGATGTGAATGACAGTAGTTTAGAAAGGAGCCTAGCTGCTGCATTCCAAATCTACAGTTCTCTTCTGCATTCAGGTCTCTCTTTCACAAATTGAAAGAAGCCCATTGGCATTGTATATTGATAAAAAAATACCTGAAAATACAGAAGAGAAATGTGAAAAATGCCTTTTCCTCAAGGAATCTCAGGGTCTAGCAGTAAAAGGGCAAACCCTTTGTCAGAAGGCACTGGACCCCACCCTCCTGGCACTGCCTACAGCTGCGCCTTTCATTTTGCTGAGTAGACTGTCCAAACCTCTTGAATATATTCAGTTTTCAAACTGACAATGTAAATGAACTTCAGTGATGCAGTCTTAAACATATGTGAAAGAAAGCCCATTGGTTTCAATGGAACTGCAATAGAAGTGAGTGTGTTTGCCTGCAGGTTTGTGCTGAGCACATGATCAAAGGAGATGTTTGCTGTTCTGGGAGTGAGGTTGTTCATGCCATCTTCTAGATTTCTTGCATGTCTTCTACAATCTCTCCTAATGTGAAAGCTATAACTTGTCCATTACATCAGGGGGCAGAACGTGCTCAAGGCAGGCATACTTCAGTTAACAGTCTCTCTTACCCTAGATCAGTGGTTCTCAACCTGGGGGTCGTGACCCCTTTGGGAGTCAAATGACCCTTTCACAGGGGTTGCCTAAGACCATCGGAAAATGGTCTTTTTATATTTTATATATATCAGTTTTATAGTTGGGGGTCACCACAACATGAGGAACTGTATTAAAGAGTTGTGGCATTAGGAAGGTTGAGAACCACTGCCCTAGATGGTACCCCTTGGTTGCCAACTAATTGCTATTTTAAATAACATTAAAATCTTGGTTAATCTGTGTTGGATATTGTGGGTGGAAACTTTCATTTATTTACTGTTGTTAACCCTGCAATGTTGCTTTCTTGCCTGGGTTTCAAGGTTGTCATTTCAGTTGACTGATTCTCATTGACTGTTGCCAACATGACTGCAGGGACATGCTTTTTCTTGCCCTTAGATTGTTCTTTACTCATTGATGGTGAAGCATATCACCCTCCTCGTAATTCTATCTGTAATTTGCCAACTATCTTGTGTCCATAGTGCTAGGTGTTTTCCCAGTCAGTCTACTATCTGTTTGATATCTGATGGCATTGTCGCTTTAGTAAGTAATCATGAGCCATGTATCAGATCTAGGGACCAAGCGACACATTCAGAAGGATCTCATGGCAGAGGTGGAACAAGGGGAAACTATGCCTGAGGCATGCGCATACCCTGCGCTCCTGCCGTGGCATCGCCCACCACGCCACCTCGACGGCCCGGCCACACCTCCGCTGCTGCTCCACCCACGGCATCGCCCCCCCGTCCCATGGGTGCTACACCACTGTCTCATGGTACAACTTCACTGGGCTCTACCCAGTCAAGATGCTGGAAAGACAGCACATGTTTGAAAGCTCCCTGCAAGTCAAAATTTCCCTGCATATAAAAACCTAGCCTGTTTTGGAGGAAGTGTGGCAAGCAAGATGATGCATGGACCTCTCTGGCATGCCAGAAGTATTACATATGAAGAGACACAAGGGTGAAACAGGTAGGATGGGTTTGGTCTGATTGCATAGGACATAGCTGGCCCTGGGTGCAGGGGGCATACTGTTAGACTGGCAATGGTGGCACCAGGATAGAGGAAAGGGGCCACTCCCGTGGCGTCCAGAACAACCCAAGAGCAGGATTTAAAGACTGTCATGAGGAAGAACAGGGGAGAGATGGCAACCACATCCAGAACAGGACAAAAGGGGTCAAAGGAGGAAGTGAATCACTTCCCTGTGAAGAGGGAGGACAGTTCTTCTGACTAATAAGCCTGTTCCCCAGACCATACTCTGGGAGCATGGACATGAGACCGTGGCCTAGTCTGCGGCAAGCACTCACACTTCCCTCCTTTGGGCCAAATGTGGAACACAAGACTACAGAAGGCTCATACTGGGGGTTAGTAGGTAGTAAGAAAGAGTAGGGAACTGGGCAGGGGCAGAGCAAGGGGAAACTCTGCCCAGGGCACACGTGTGCCCTGCACCCCTGCCGCAGCACTGCCTGCCCCCGCTCTGCCCTGGAATGCCCCGGAATGCCCCTGCCATGGCCCGGCCATGCCCCCACCTGGGGCATCGCAATCCCCCCCCCACCTTGTTGGTGCTACGCCACTGGAACTAAGTGATGATTGGGAATATGAGAAATATACAAGTTGTACTGGAGAGACCAGTAGACATGAAAGTGAAGAAGAAGCCACAGTGGTGAGTGTATAAGGAAAGGTTTCTTGTTGGATGGAAACAGCAATGGCAAGCCAAGTACTGTTGTTGTTAATCAGAAGAAGGAATGCAGTGAAGGGTTATTGTTTGCAGTATCTGCTCAGTTTCTTTCTTTCTCTCTTTCTCCCTGTTCTTAGACTGAGGTCTTGAACAATAAAACCATAACACTTAAATAAGACCCATATCTAAAAACACCTCCCTTCGGCTCTTCTCTCAGCATCTAAAAAACAAGCAACAAAATAAGTACTTTGAGAGTCAGAGTTCCTCTAAGAGTCCTCTAAGAGGAACTTCTGTTCTTAAGTTGCTCGAGAAAAAGTGGAACATTTATTAAAACACTAGTGGGGCCCAGCCACGCGTTGCTGTGGCTTATTGTGGTGACATGGAAAAGGAACAGTAGCAGCAAATCAATTGCAGAGGCCAGCAGTACGTGCTCATGCAAACACGCAGCCTGATACTGTGCGATGTCATTGATGTGTGTGCCCGCATTCCTTTGGGAGGGGGAATGGAAAGGCACCCCTCCCACACATCTACGCTGGCTGGTCATGATCCTTTACCTGGGAGTAAGTTTGGTTGGTGGCAATGGGTGTCGCTTCTGAGGAAACCCTCTGAGGGGCACGACGCAGCCATTCAAAGTATGTAACAGTTGCTGTACCAAGCTTACTCTTGAGTAATGCGTGCCTGGTTTCCTTAACTGTAACCACAGTATTCAGCGAATCAAGGGTGCCTGGCCCCTCCCTACCGTCCCTTGCATGTCGCCCCTCACTCTCTTCCCTTGCATGCCACCCCTCCCCCTCCTCCCCTTCCCTTTTCCTCTGCTAGGGTGGGTGGGTCATATCAAGATGCTGGGCCCCCTGCCTCCCCTCCCTTGCATGCCACCCCTCAATGTCTCCCCTCTCTCACTTCTCTTCCCTTGCATGCCTCCCCCTCCGTCCCTTTCCTCTCCCTTCCTCTCTTCCTTTACATGCCACCTCTCCCTCTCCCTCCCTTCCCTCTCCCTCGTGTGTGTGTGTGTGTGTGTGTGTAATGTGTTTCACTTCCACTCGAGTTACTGCCTATGTACTGTTTCCACTGCTCATATTTGGCCGTCTGAGTGAACATTCTAAGCAGCACGAACATTCTAAAAGTGACAGTTACACACAGGCAGCTGCATGTCCTTCACCAGGGAGCACCAGGAAAAAGGCATTTTACCTGGGCCAGGTGTGAAATTTCAGGTATGTGACCATCTGAAAACATTCTTGCCTGGCTGACTATAGTGGCTAGGAATTTTCAGAGGAATTGGCCCAGCAGTTACTGAGGTATACTGTCATCAACAAATACACTGTTAGCTTTTTATATATATAGATGGCATCATCCATTTTAGCATAAGTTGGGGCACATGAGGGCATTGCAACGAAGGAGCCCACCGACTGAAATGGGCAGGGATGTAGCCTGTATGAAAAAGGGATCCTTAGCAGATGACCCACCAAGCCCATAGAAAAAGAGCAATTAAATCTTGAGTGCGTAAAAGTTCTATGTAACTTTAAACTAACCAGAGAATCCGAATAGGAAGGATGATTACCCTTAGGTAGAAGGCCCAAGGCAAATGGAGGACATGTATTCATTCATTCATTCATTCATTTGTATGAGTTGACTCTGCTGTGGCAGCTTGCTAGGTGGCCTTGGGCCAGTCACACTGTCATCCTAACTTAATTCACAGGAGTGTTGTGAAAATAAAATGGAGAAAGTTGTAAGCCACTTTGGGTACCCATTGGTGTGAAATGTAGTGTATAAATGAAGTACATAAATAAATAATCAACAGGATTAAAAGCATCAAGCCTACAGAATAACACTGTAAATGTTGAGGTAAAAAAAGCCATAACAGTAGCAGAACAAATACAGTACTACCCTGTTTCTCTGAAAATAAGACATCCCCTGAGAATAAGATGTAGTAGAGGTTTTGCTGAAGTGCTAAATATAAAACATCCCCCGAAAGTAACATGTAGCAAAGTTTTTGTTTGGAAGCATGCCTGTTGAACAGAACACCAGAGCATGCGGCTGTGGAGCGGAAAAATAAGACATCCCCTGAAAATAAGACATAGCGCATCTTTGGGAGCAAAAATTAATATAAGACACAAAAATTAATATAAGAGCAGCAGTGGCGTAGGAGGTTAAGAGCTCGTGTATCTAATCTGGAGGAACCGGGTCTGATTCCCAGCTCTGCCGCCTGAGCTGTGGAGGCTTATCCGGGGAATTCAGATTAGCCTGTGCACTCCCACACACACCAGCTGGGTGACCTTGGGCGAGTCACAGTGTCTCGGAGCTCTCTCAGCCCCACCTACCTCACAGGGTGTTTGTTGTGAGGGGGAAAGGGCAAGGAGATTGTAAGCCCCTTTGAGTCTCCTGCAGGAGAGAAAGGGGGGATATAAATCCAAACTCCTCCTCCTCCTCCTTTTATTTTCAGAGAAACATAGTATGCTTAGAGCAAACAGATCCAACACCTCAACCTTCAAAATCTTTTCTAAAAAGCACTGCCTTACATTGTTTCCTGTAGAGCAGTAAGGAGGGGCGTTTTGGGGAGGCCATTCCAGCATGTTGGGACCACCACCCAAAAAACTTGATTGTATCAAGGGCTGTTTCCGCATGGGCGGAATACAGCACCCCAGGGACGCTAAAAACTGGGCAACAGTGCCGGCCTTGCCACCCCCAAACGGTGCGAAGACGCTGCTTCCGAACCTCGCTCCCTGAGCGAGGTTTTTCGGAAGCAGCGTCTTCTAACGGCAGTGACTGGAAGGCGCCATTCCCCCCCCCCCCCCCCCCGGTCCCTGAACGCCGTACCTCATCTCCTGGCTTCCGGCACGTCGCAAAGTCCAGGGGACACGCCCCCCTGGCCTGCGACTCCAGAGCTGCCGCTCCAGCCTGCGGGGGTGTGTGTGTGTGTGTTCCCTGGCCTCTGTGACGCGCTGGAAGCCAGGAGACCATGTACGGCGTTCAGCGACAGCGTAGCCTGTGCGAAGGATTCGCCGCCGCCTACAGCCCTACCGGGACCGTTTGTTCGAACGGTCCCAGGGGTGTGTGTGCGTCAGCATTGTTTATGTCGACGCACCCCCGCACAGATCCCATGCAGAAAGGGCCAAGGAGTCCAGATCTGCTAAGTGGAAGGAATACCAACTCACACTGCTCCGAAGATCTTAAGGGAGCAAGTGATTCTATGTAATCTTGCATTCATTGTGACTATGGACATTTTAGCATCTAATTTATAGAAGAATTCTTGATTTATGTCAGTGATGTCTATTCTGCATCTTTTTAAATTGTTAAAAATCTTCTTCACATTCTTGCTAACTGCATTGTTATCTGATTTTCCCAGGTCCTCTTTGGCACTGCTGATGGTCAGGTTATTGTCATGGATTGCCATGGACGAATGCTGGCACATGTTCTCCTCCATGAATCTGATGGCATCCTTAGTATGTCTTGGAACTACCCAAGCTTCTTGGTGGAAGACAGCAGTGAAAGTGACACCGACTCAGATGATTATTCTCCACCACAAGGTTATTTTGCCTCAACACAGTTCTAAATAAGAGCGCTTTGCTGCCTTCTTCCTTTGGTGGTAAACATGTGTTTCAGCTGTACTGTTTCAGAAACAGGTGCTGAAGAAAGCACACTTTCAGATTTGGTCTTATTTAAAAAAACTTCCTAAGATCAGCTTGCAGGAGCTTAACAAAGCATTGCTTAAATACAGCCCCTTTCAGATATCACTGGGTTTCTTGCTTACTGTACTTTCACAATGAGTTTCATTCCATACAGAGAGAGGTTTTCAGTTTCGTAGTCCTCCTGCAACAAGAGAGAGAAGAGTGAAGAAGTGTAGGGGTGGACACACAAACCACCATTGTGTAATATTAACATTGTGGTTCTGAAGCAGATTGAAGACAATGATTTCTCACAAAAGATGAGTAGAGAAATATATGACACTTCCCCCATTTTGTCCTTTTGCAGATAATTTTAATTTTCCTAAAAGATAGCCAGGAGCCGCATAGCGTAGTAGTTAAGTGCTTGCACTGCCACTCACACGGTCAGGAGTTCGAGCCCCCTGTGGGTCAGATATCCTGGCAGCTGGCTCATGGTCAACTCAGCCATCCATCCATTCCTTGGTCGGTAAATGAGTACCTAGCTCATAGCTAGGGGGTAAAGAATAGTCGGGGAAAGCAATGGCAAACTACCCCACACAAACGGCTTGCCTATAAAATCACTGCTTGCAGTGGTACCCCAGGGTCGGACACGACTGAAGGGGAAACTTTACCTTTTTAAAAAGAAAGCCATGGCATATTCAGGACATCTATCTCCAGGCAATTTTCACATTGCTATGGCTGCTGCATTTCTCAAATTGTTTTTGCATATTGTTCTGCATTTGAGCCCAGTTTATTCAACTGTGCATTTTTCCCAGTGAGAAATATAGATTTCAGCAGCTGCCTTCCGGTTGTGTAGCAACAGCTCATGCAAAAGTCAAAGCCCATACTCCCACCATCCATTAAAATTGTTTGCAAGTCTGTTGCTGATTCAGGACACTTATCCCCAAGAGCAAATGTATGACTTGCACTCTGGGAGTACAAAGTCAGAAATATCTGCAACATGCTTAGATGAGTTCTAAAAAGGTTACTAATTCCTGAGTGCTCTGATTTATGAGAATTTTGATTTTGTTTTATCGTAAGACTGGTTTAGTTTTGTGAAAGAAAACTGCAACATTTGATGTAGTCAGTAGATGACTAAAGCGGTCAAATGTGTAAATGATGCTGAGTCAGTCAACAGGAGTGGGTGAGTTTGTTACAAACCTGCTTCTAATGATTCTAATATGACTTGTTCATATGAACTATTACCTGTTGCTTCAAAAACGGTTGAAGGAGACACACCTTTGACTGAGATGAGTAGGAGGGAGTTGATTGAATTTTACTCATCTGTGAAATCCATACAAATATATGTGGCCTGGGGGAGGGATGCTGTAGAAACTGAATAAATTAATAAATTTGTCTTACTGCTCACAGGGCTAACTGTGCTGGTTCTGCTATTAAGCCAATACATCCTGTATGGCTGGCCAAGATACACTTAGCAGATGTCTTGAGAGTTTGTTGGGACAGTAGCACCTTTTACCAAAACCAATTACATAAAATCAGATAAACCAATTAGATAAACCAATTACATAAAATCAGATAAACCAATTAGAGAGTGAAGTAGTAAAAGCCACAGAAGGTGCTGTGGCTGGTGAAATATTAAATATGAAGAGAGTTGACATGAATGTTGAAGGCAAATCTCAAAGAATCAAGGCCCTATTGATGGCTTAGAACAAGAGTAGCCACTTTCTTTTTTGTCAGGGGCCATGACATGCTTCAGATGCCAAAATAATAACTGGCATCTGACTTACAAAACAATGCCCTGTCTCTTGAGCAAAGATCTGATGTGTAGAAATAGACAGCTGAAGCTTTTCATGACATAGAGACATGAGAACCAGCATGCTGTAGTGGTTAAGAGCAGTGGACTCTAATCTGGTGAACTGGGTTTGTTTTCCCATTCCTACAGATGACGCCTGCTGGGTGAACTTGGCTCAGTCACAGTTCTCTCAGAACTCTCTCAGCTGCACTCACTTCATGAGGTGTCTTTTGTGGGGAGGGGAAAAGAAGGAGATTTAAGACTTCTTAAAGGTAGAGGAAGATGGGGTTTAAAAACCAACTCTTCCTCCTCCTCTTGGAGCCAATAACATCATATGTCTCCAGAGGGAGCCGATGTGCTTTTACTTTTCCAGAATATGAATGAGATGATGCTGAACTCACCTTTTGTGCAATGAGGATGGTTTGTCTGTTTCTTTGACTTGCAAGCAGAAGTGCAAGCAGATTTTTGTACCACACACATATGCATAAATACACATACACATCTATCTATAGTCTGCCTTTCTCACTGGGACTTAAAGTAGATTACAGATAGAGTGAATTAATACAATCAACGGGATGGAATATTGATTAAAAATGAAATAGGGTTTCAGTTGTAGATCCAACCAGAAGTCTAAAAACAGAGCTGAAGCAAAGCATAAATGTTAACATGACACAAATTACATAACACTGAAGTCCATTTAGCTGTGGTAAAATGAGAATAAACCTCATGAGTGGGACCATTTTCTCACCATCTCAACTGTTCACACTAGAAACTTGTGATGTTAGAGACCTGGCTTTTGTTGATTTTTTTTTTGCACTCTTCCACCCACCCCCCACCCCCACAGATGGTCCAGCTGCATATCCAGTTCTGGTGCAGAACACCAAACCACTACTCACTGTCAGCTTCACATCAGGGGATATTAGTTTAATGAACAACTATGATGACTTGTCTCCTACCATCATCCGCTCAGGGTTGAAAGGTAGGAAAATCTTCCTGTCTGGCTGTACCCAGTGTTCCTTCACTTTAAATTTTGATTACCTGATATGAATATTTCACATCTATCTCTTGAAGCTCAAGTACCCTCTGCAGTGATTTCCATTAACAGCAGTGACACCTACTGGTAAAAACACAAAGCTCAGTTATGATGTTACTTTGAAACATACTGGTCTTCTATTATATGTACATTCACAAAGGAAATCCCTAATAATTTCCCCAAAATATTCTCATATTTTATTTAATGGCTAACTTGAGTTTGCCTCAGTTGGTTCTGCCTTTCAAGGAATTTATGATGCCCTGAGGAAACTGAATCCAGAGGAATTCCAGGTTCTAAGCTTATATTAGTTTGAATAATTGTTTCCAAGGATTTCAGTAAAGCTGCAAGTGTGAATTGTATTAATCAGTAGATTGATCAACTGAAACTTCAGTTAGTTGTCCAGTGGGGTAAGTTTTAATCAGTAAGAGCAACATTTTAAGTAGTGGCCTTGCCAGTAACAGCTCACTTATTTAATCATTAAGGCTGAATGGAACATGCATATCCCCAAAAGCTCCTGGAATGGCTGCACATCACTGCAGTGTTTCCAAAGTTCTCCTGCATGGGGCGGGGGTGGGTGGGACGGCAGTGGGCCAGGGTACTGCAGTAGGAAGAGATTAGTAGCAGAATTTCCTTCTATGGCCTCGTTCTGTTTGTAGTTCTGTAATGTCAAGCACTAATAGCACTTTGCTGTGCAGAGATGCTCCAGTTTCAATGGCCTTCTGATGATACTAACACTGCCTAGAGTAACACGGTTAGTTGTTTTTGAATTACAAAAAAAGTTTCTCAAAATAACAAATTAATTGATCCGCCTAGTTTCATTCAAATTTTCTGGAAATAGTTTGAGGCTGTTGAATGTAACCAGCAGCTTGCCCAAAATGATAAAACAGGCAACTTTTCTCAGGTTATATATCTTATAGCACACGAGTTTTGTGTTTGCCCTTAGAATACCCACAAAACAGATCCTGTGCAGGTTACCTTAGCAGCGCATAGCATAAAGCACTCGCACAAAACATCCCTTGACTTAGGGGGTGGAACCATTGTATTCCTGAAGGGTGTTTACCTGAAGCAGTGCTGTGAGGGTGAGACCTGTTACAATGTCAGATAGTCTTATGTTCAAAACCATGTACTGTGAAGGCTCTTATCGTTAATTAATCAAAACAATTAGAAGCATTAACTACTCATAGTAAGAACTTCACACTATTATATTGCAATGTGAGTTTTCCTTGCCAGAACGCTGACAGCTAAAATGGTAGCCATGTGTCAAGTTTTTCCTTCCATTCTCCTGTAACATTAAGGCATAACACTGGATCATGTGCTTACCCATTTCCACCAAGTGCTAGAACAACGGCTGAGTAGCTCATGATCTGATTATGATTAAGCATGTACAGGAAGACATGGGAGAATTTGGCATGGGATTTTTATTTGGCTGCCACTTCCATTGTGTATAGTTCCACCCTTTATTTGTCTTATGTTTTGGTCCGCTTCATTCATGGTTCCTATCTGGATCAGATGACTAAGGGAAGCTAAACAGGGCCTTTTGCACATTGCAAAGTAAGTCTCTACTTTATTCCTTTGTTTTTTCAGATGTCGTGGCCCAGTGGTGCACACAAGGAGACTTGCTGGCTGTGGCAGGAATGGAAAAACTAAGCCAACTAGCTGAACTTAATAGTGCATCCTTTCTGAAAAGTGCACTGGTCAAGTTCTACAATGTTCATGGAGAACATATCTATACCCTGGAGACACCTGTTCAGGTACAGTTTATTTTAAAGAGGCAGCACCACAGACCTGCAGATTAGTCCCCCTCCCCCCACCGAAAAAAGTTACTCCTATATGCCAGTGTGTCCAGTGGGAGGCTTGCACAGTGGACCAGGCCTTCATAAATTTGTTGAAATTCAGATTATTTCTTTGCAGCTCTGCTTTCAGCAAACTGATTTTAATTTCCTACTGGCAGTTCAGCAAAAACTGACAAGTATTGGCAAAATTAGGAAGGGGAAAAATAATTCCAATTCAGTTGCATCAATAGCAACTGGAAGGGTGGTACAGTCTGAAGCAGTGGTAGCTACCATGGGGTAGGGTGGGAACAGGTGCCCCGAGCAGACGCCATTGGGATCACGTGGGGGGCGGAAAATCGCCCCCACACCCGCCCTCCTTCCTCCCCCGCCATGCCAGGCTGAGGTCGCTGCTGGGTGCCCCTGCCCGCCCTGCCAGGCCCCGCTGCCGGCTAAGGTAAGGGGGGGGGGGCGGAAAACTCGGAGTCTGCTCCAGGCTCTATTTTCCTTAGCTCCGCCCCTATTCCAAAGCAGTGTAGTTCTAGGAGGACTCTAACTCTTGTATGTACAGGCATTACCCTTGAGAAAGGTTTTGTAGGCTGTAGTCATTCTGCCATTGATTTCGGCAGCATAGACATGACTAGCCAAGAGGAAAGCATCTATGATGGTGCACTATACCATGTTTCTCTCCTGCAGCGTCCCATAATCTCAATCTGCTGGGGCCACAGGGACTCACGTCTGCTCATGGCTTCCGGTCCTGCATTATATGTGATCAGAGTGGAGCACAGAGTTTCCAGCTTACAGCTCCTGTGCCAACAAACCATTGCTAGCTCCTTGCGGGATGATAAAGATATAAGTAAACTGACCCTGCCTCCCCGACTCTGCTCATACCTCACCACTGCCTTTACACCAACAATCAAGGTAAAAGAAAAAGTGGGAATGTAATAAATGGTGAAGTGACAATTCTGCCATAAGCAGCAAACAAAAGAGGAGTGGTGCTGATGGAGTTACAAAAGCACACAAGATCAGACTGTTTAGTACTAATTAAATATATTGTATCTTAAATATATAAAGCAGTTTCCAAGTTCATTTTCACAGAGACTTAATTTTCACTTTGAAGGACAACCCAGAGTAATATAACCGCAGCCATATAGTAAGTCAGCGTGATGTAGTGGTTAGAGAGTTGGACTGGGAAGATCTGGGTTCAAATCCTACTTAGACATGAAAATCCTTGGGTAACTTTAGGCCAGGGATCTCTCAGCTTAATCTATCTGACAAGGCTGTTGAGAGGAGAAAAATGAATGTAAAGAGGACCATATATGCTAGCCTAAAATACTTGGAGGAAGGTCAGAATAAAAATATGACAGAAGATGATCAGTTCACCAGCAATGTTTTCTTGTATCGTTATGTAGTCTCGATAGCCTATTAATAAGCCAGTTAGCCAAGGGTACAGCTAATAACGCCTTACACGATTGCAGTGGCATTTTTTCCAGCTGCTGCAATCATGTATCCCTGATCAGATGGCTCACATGCTACGTTCTGCATGTGCAAAGATGAATGTGCCTATGTGAAGGCAGAACAAAACTCTGAGAACTGGACCTATGTATTAATGAACCTGAAATCGAAGATTTCCCAGTTCAGGGTCCAAAGCTAATCACTGGATCACAAAACCATTTTTCCAATTCTGCCTAAAATTCTTAAGAAATAATGCTCCTGCCTGTCTTTTTGTCTCCACAAGTGGAGTAACATCATGGTGTGAAACTGATTGGTCTTGTACCCTTTTGCAGTTAAAATGGTGCATCATACCGATTAATCTCTCATTTCTCATTTAAAATGTAGTTGACTTAATTTTCTACTTTCTGATGTAGTTCTGTAAAATTATCTGCTGCCGTAAACAGCATGCAGCAATGTGCTTTGTGGGAACAAAACTCATGTAACTTAAACAGTAGGTTGTTTTTTTGTTTACTGTTTTCAAAATTCAGAGTGACATTGGACTGGCCTTCCGTGGAGGAAAAACAGCTTAAGTGACTTGTTCTTTCCTCCTATGTTTAATGCAGCCTCCTATTCCAGACCCCAATAACATGAGAGATTTTGTTAGCTACCCAACATCTGGTAATGAAAGGCTTCACTGCACAATGAAGAGAACAGAAGATGACCCAGAGGTCGGAGGGCCCTGCTATACACTGTATTTGGAGTACTTGGGGGGTTTGGTGCCTATCTTGAAAGGACGCCGAATTAGCAAACTTCGGCCAGAGTTTGTCATCATGGATCCTAAGACAGATGGAAAAGCAGGTACAAAACTTTCAGCGGACAGCTGACATTTGTTCTAGATGCCTTGGTGCTCTGATTTAGAGATTCATGTACAGTATGTTATATTCAATGTACATCTTTTGTCAGATCTTGTAAATTTTAGTATAGGAAGAAAGTCTTATTGTTTGAAGGTACTCACAGGCCAGTTCAGTATGGAAATAAAAGGGAAGGGATTCTAGATCTGAAGTTTCCATGTGTACATTGGAGCCCTTGTGCTCAAAGATAGTCAGTGGACTGAGGTTCAGAGATTCTAGTCTTGGTAATCTATAAAAATTGGAAGATACACATAGGCATTTTCCCTTCCATTGACAATTTTAAACTAGAGGTAAAGTAACAAGGATTTGCCAGTTTACCTTTTTGTTTTAAATATATTATAGAATCTGCTAGGGCCACGGGATGGTAAAATGGAAAGGTGTAAAGGTCCTTAATTAGATGGTAAGATGGAAAGATCTCTATTTAGCTGCAAAGATTTCTCAGTCTCAGAGAGAGACCAGTCAACTGGTATAATTGAGCACCGTTCACTTGATTTTAGGCTACTGCTGATTCTGTATTAGTCTCAGAGAACACCCAGTGCTCATTCCTGCTGTAATATCATGACTGCTGCTTGTAAGATAACCTAGAGATGATTGACAGTTGTAATTGGGACCTGTTTCTGAAACAGTAAATTTTTTTGTGGGGCCTGTTGACAGATGAAATCTATGGAAATAGTTTGATTTCCACCGTGATTGACAGCTGCAACTGCTCTGATTCCAGCGATATCGAACTGAGTGATGACTGGGCTGGGAAAAAGTCTCCCAAAATCACTAGAGCTAGCAAATCACCCAAACTTCCCAGGTAATAATTTTGGCCTTTTAAAAACTACATTTTCCTTTTATTTGATTGCTTGTATTTTTGTCATGGCAAAAGGGCATCAGATATAATTATATATAACTAGCGGGGCCCGGCCATGCGTTGCTGTGGCAATTGTCCTTCTCATCACAGTCCGCAACCCACACAGATGTCCATGCAGGTCCAGTGATCCCCAGCATAGCCTTTTGGGAGCAGCAGTGGCGTAGTGGCTAAGAGAAGGAGGAGGAGGAGAAGGAGGAGGAGGAGGAGGAGGAGGAGAAGAAGAAGAAGAAGAAGAAGAGGAGGAGGAGGAGGAGGAGGAGGAGGAGGAGTAGTTTGGATTTATATCCCCCCTTTCTCTCCTGTAGGAGACTCAAAGGGGCTGACAATCTCCTTGACCTTCCCCACTCACAACAAACACTCCGTGAGGTGGGTGGGGCTGAGAGAGCTCTGAGAAGCTGTGACTAGCCCAAGGTCACCCAGCTGGTGTGTGTGGGAGTGCACAAGCTAATCTAGTTCACCAGATAAGCTTCCACAGCTCAGGCAGCAGAGCTGGGAATCAAACCCGGTTTTTCCAGATTAGAGTACACGAGCTCTTAACCTCCTACGCCACTGCTGCTCCTGGCAGGTGCACTCTGATTCTAAGGGCAGAGTGAGGTGTGTGAGAATGAAGTGGATGTGTATGAGAGTATGTGTGTTATGTGGTAGTATTGGGTGAGGCACAGAGAGTGAAAGTTACCTGCATGTGTGTATAGGGGGGAACCTCACCTGACGTCTCACACGGCAAAGTGTGTATGTGTTTCACTTCCACTCATATTACCTAACAGTATTACCTATTTACTGTTTTAACTGCTCATCTCTGCCCATCTGAGCGAACATTGTAAGAGAAGCCTCATACCAGAAGCCCTCAGAGCCACAGACATGCTGCCAGCCAGAACATTCTAAAGGGTGACAAACCACAGCCAGCTTCTTCATGGCCGCTGAATTGCGCCAGGAAAAAAGAGCGCTTTTACCTGGCTCAGGTATGGACTTTTGGCAATTTGAATGTCCGATTACCTGCCCACAACAGGGAGGGACGTCATGTGAAAATTTGGGGGCGGTCCGTCCAGCTGTTTCGGCGTTAGGGCAAGACCAACAAACGAATGGTTAGCTTTTTATAGAGAGAGATTATATCAAAGGGTAACATTTCTTACAGTGCCCATAGGAAACTGGCAGCTTAGGATTTTTGTTGAATTTTTCACATCAACATATTGCCATATAATTCTTTAGAGATAGTTAGAGGAATAATGCAGACATAATCCTATAATCCTGTTTAGTTGATTTATTTTACTTTTCTGATAGTCCCAGTTTTTTTGGCATTTTTGTCTTGGCTAGAGTAGATGCTTTGCCACTTGCCAAACTCTCAGGTCACTGCAAAGGGTTATTTTTTGCTTGTTGAATTTTCAAAAAGCAACTCCCAGTTTGGATTTATACCTCAACTGTGGAATGTATGTCTTTCAAAACGTAGTATTATTGACCACTGAGAGAGGTTACAGGGATCAAAAAGAGTATGGTTTTGCTGGTCATGTGATATATTTATCAATTGCATATGTAATAACACCTGTGTTGTATATTTGTGTCATTTATTTGCAATGTATGTGGGGACCTGGATTCTAGAACCTATGTTTTTAATTTTCCACTCTTATTCTGCATGCTGTGTACACTAGTTAAAGATATTTTTATAATCTTGTGTTGGAGTTACCTGCAACCTTATAGAAGTACCAGTGAAATTTGCAACCCAGTTCGGCAATTTGGAAGCAGAAACCAGATGTTCACAACACTATTGGTTGTCCCCCTATGAAATCACCAGGAAATCTCATTCCACGTAGTTTTGCCGTCTTTTAAAAATGCTTTTAAAAATTAATAGGATAAACTAACAGACCCATGAATGTTTATATAGTGGAAAATATATTTTAAAAGCAGAGATCCTGTCAGAAATATCAGGGGAGACACAATATCTATGTCATATCATTTGATGCAAAGCCAATCCACCTGAAGGTTGCTCTTTGAGCTCTCATTTTGTACTAAAATGGTCTGTACCCTTCTGCTCCATTTGAATTATAAACCATATGCTGCATTATTTTTCTCACCATCTGTCCAATTATATTTCACATTGTCTGTGTAGAGGAATGGGCAGGGTGTCTTCATGCTTGCCTGATCATTGTAATCTTTGTTTCCGATGCAGAATTAATATAGAAGCTCGCAAATCTCCAAAGTTGTCACGAGCTGCTCAGGAGATATCAAGATCTCCCAGGTTACCAATAAGGAAGCCTTCCATAGGTTCACCAAGCTTAACTCGTAGAGAGTTTCCTTTGGAAGATATCACTCAGGTACCTCATTGCTATCAGATTACCTACTACTTATAAAATGCCTTTTATGGAGCTACCAATAAAGAAAAGAGCTGTACCCATGGCTTCCAAGTCACAACTGTAAAAATTTTTTACTGATTACCTTAAGTAACCAAAAGATTGTATCTACAGAATCTATAGTAAACAAAGTGTATTGTTTCCAACAGAAGGTCTCTTATGTTATTGTTACATGCTTACACCAGAGAAAGTTCAGAAATCAAACCAAAATTGCTGTGTTATCTAACCACACAATATTTTTCAGTCAGAAAAACTTCAGCAGATAATCTCTCCTTACAGTCTCACCAGTCTCACAGAGAAAGAAAATAAACAGCAAACTCCCATGCTGTCAGATTGTATAATGTGCATTAGAGCAGAAAGTTCTTTTTTAGAAATGCTTCAAGCATTTATCAGGCAAGCCAGCCTCAGTTTGGCTGAGCCTCACTCCTTCTTTGACCCAAAGTATAATCTAAAATTGAAAAGTGACCATCACTATCCATTCTAACACTCAACAAACAATGAAATTGTCAACATTTATCTAATCCTTAAAATTTACAGTGAAAAGGTTTAACTTAAACAGAGTTCCAGCCATTCTCTGCTGGTCTTGTAATGATATCTAAAATATCATTACCTATTTCCTATTTAAAAATAAATACCTTAGATGAGTACAGTATTGCTTACAGCATTCCTCTTTGCCCTCTGCATTTCTTTGATAAGAATGAAGCTACTACTACAACAGCTGAAATCAATCACCACAGCACCAAGTTTGTGTGTACTTATGTATATGGGGAAAGATCCAGAGACGTATTCAGATAACTGGATTTGTTTCCCTGCTCCTACATGTGACACCTCCTGGGTGACCTTGGGCTAGTCACAGTTCTCTCAGAATTCTCTCAGCCCCACCTACCTCACAAGGTGTCTGTTGTGGGGACAGGAAGGGAAAGAAGTTTGTAAGTCACCTTGAGTCTCTTTGCACGAGAGAATAGGGTATAAATCCAGACTCTTCTTCCTACTGTACTTGGTCAAGAGGTCAGATTGTGTATCAGAATACACTTTCTGGAAAGTGGTCCCACTGATAAGAGCAAAGGCTGTTGCAATATTGCGATTACTTTTTCAAAATCAATGCATAAAAAATTGAATGTGTTTGAATTGATTGTGAACTTTATATTCAATATCGTATTATGTTAACAACAACTCTGTTAACCATAGTTAGTTTGGATTGCTGTAACTGATGACATTTATTTATTTATTATTTAAATTTAATACCGAAGGGGAAAAAACTCCATCTAGGTGAGCAGTTGCAAAAAACAGGGACACTTAAGGTGGCCCCAATACTAGAAAGGATACAAAAATTTCCACAGACTCCACAGTGTTTGATGTAAGCCAGGACTGTAAGCACAAGTGAAGTCATAATGGGCACCCATTGAGCTAGCTGAACACACACATACATCTTTCTTAGGTTTCTCTTATCTGTTGCTCTCAATATTTCTTCACAATACAGAAGCCACTCTGCCCAGCATATACTCAGGAGGCAATCATGTCCATTGTGTTGATCTCAAATAAGATGTTTTCATTCTGGCCAGCACTTGCAGTTATGGCAGAGTCAAATCTAAACACCGCTGTGAATTCACTGGTGGGACCTAAGGCAAGCCATTTTCTCTCAGTAGTGTCAGCTTCTGCAATAGACGGATAATAGTACTAACCAATCTATGACGTTGATTCCTAAAATAATACATGTGAGGGTCTTTGCATACTCTAAAATGCTACAAAGCTATACAAATGGCTATTATTCCGTCTTCCTATTTTCCTTTGTTTACAGCACAATTACCTTGCTCAGGTCACATCAAATATCTGGGGAACCAAATTCAAAATTGTGGGCTTGGCTGCTTTCCTACCAACAAATCTTGGTGCAGGTAAAAATTAAACCTAAAGATTCTCTTCTTTTCAGTCTTTCCTGGCCAGAAACAAGCATGCAAACTTTTCCAACACTAATAAAAATCTAAACTGCATTTGAGTCTGATATGGAACAGGAAATTTAAAAAAACCTGCAGATTAAAAGGACAGTTTCTAGCCCTCATGACTGCCTGGAAAAGTTTGCACTGGCAAGATCTACTGAAGATGTAGCAGTCTTTCTTGTTGATCACCTGACTCCCATTGAGACTAATTGATGGTAATAGAGCTCCTAGAATCTTGCTTGATAAGTTTACGTCCATGAGACCAGACTTTCCCTGCCATTATTTTGTGTGATGAGTTGCCTTGTGAATTCCTTTGAAAAATTCTTTCAAATTCATACAAAGGTTTTCCAGGATATCAATAGGGCAGTCAACTCTTGGTAGATTCCCCATGTATAGAACAGCCTTTTGATTTCAGTAGAGCTTGGTATTGATTAGTAATTCATTTTACATAGTATGAGTTGGGTTCACCTGAGTTTTTTTCTGTAGATGCAAAGATTTCTGCCTGTGGAGCTTGACCTTCTCACATCCACCCTCTCATAGCAATCAGATGTGCCCCTAGATGCTGTTCCTGGGGGACATGTGACCACTGTTCCCCAGGAACTTAATTTCAGAAAGCAAAGGCAAAACAGTTGGGTTCCACAGAAAGAAGTCCTCTTGCCTTTGGAAAAACTTCAGTGGATCCAATCCCATAGTTCCTCCATAGAGATACTTAAATATTGTATACTTTACAAATCAGTCCAAATGGAGGGATAAAACAGCATTAGGGGATGGCAGATGGCCCCACTGGCATGTTTGCTTCCTCTGCTGGCATAAGGGACTCCCACACAAGCAGAGAGAGCAAAAAAACCTTGGTTAATTTGTTTGCACATATGCACTGCATGTACATGAAATAAAATACATTTGTGCCTGAATTTTACATGTAGCCATCCAAATATATCACACTATTTTCTGCATGGAAGTACAGTCTGTATAGGGGGCCTTGTCATCTTTAAAGTAGTCCTAAATGGTTGGTTCTTTTGGTAATGTTGGACCTTTTTATCTTTTCTGCATAATAAATATTGTCTCTCTTCTGTTTTTTAAATGTTTTCCACAGTTATCTATAAAACCAGCTTGTTGCACCTCCAACCCAGGCAGATGACCATATATCTTCCAGAAGTACGGAAGATTTCTATGGACTATATAAATCTGCCTGTTTTCAACTCTAATGTTTTCAGTGAAGATGAAGATGATTTACCAGGTGAGGTTTGACTGAGTGTGGCCCTCTAGGTTATAAGAATGCTGACCAGGTTTTCTCTTAGGCTAGAATCTAAAATTTCATCCCTGGTGCCAGTCTGGTGGAATTCTGTGTCTAAGCGAAACCAGGGCACTGGAGGACCTTCTGCAAGGTTGTCCCACCAGGCGTATGGTTAACATAAGAACATAAGAACAAGCCAGCTGGATCAGACCAAAGTCCATCTAGTCCAGCTCTCTGCTACTCGCAGTGGCCCACCAGGTGCCTTTGGGAGCTCACTTTGGTTGAGGCAGCCATAGTGCCATCTGGCCTCCCCACCCCCACCCCCTTGCCATTTTTCCATCTGGCTGCTATTGAGTTTATTCCCTTACAGGATCCCTTACAGGATTATTGTATCTTTGTCATCTGGACAAAGTAGCTATAACTTATTGGAATTTATTTATTGGAATGTTTTAATTTTTAGATGATTTTATGTTTGTGTGTGTGTAATGGCCTAGTAAATCAAATGAATAAAATATGAATAAATGAATAAAATAAGATAAATAAAACTATGGGAATAAGAGAATAGCAGGGTGTGTTGGGGAGGTGGGATTTCTTCCAAGGAGGACGAAGATATTGCAGAGCTGCCTGGCTCCCAATTTCCTAGCCACGCATAGCAGGGAACTACAGTTTTGTGCTAACCTGTCCTAAACAGTATTGGCACAAATGGTATATCAACAGATTTCCAAAATACCTTAGCATGTAATATGTTTGCCATGGAGGAGAAAATAGAAAACCAGTATATCTTTTGTGGTTAATGTATTGTGTGCTTTTGTCATTGTACTCACTACAGTGACTGGAGCATCTGGAGTTCCTGAGAACAACCCGCCTTGCACTGTAAACATCCCAATTGCTCCTATTCATAGTTCTGCACAAGCAATGTCACCAACACAGAGCATAGGATTGGTTCAGTCTTTGTTGGCCAATCAAAATGTGCAACTGGACGTCCTCGCCAATCAGACAACAGCGGTTGCAGCAGCAGCAGCGGAGCATGCAGCAGATAATGCAGTCCATTATCCAATTCCAAATAGATACTCCAACCCAGGCCAAGTCATCTTTGGAGGAGTAGAAATGGGGCGTATCATTCAGGCACCCCCACAGTTATCCCTGCCACCTCAGAGTGCTATCCAGATGGCAATAGTGGACCACAGAGATGGGGATAGAGATCATGAACACCTCCAGAAAGCAAAAACTTTGCGTCCAGTTTCTCAGGTGATGGAAGGAGAACCTGCCATTTTCAGCACTGCTCAAGAAATTCAGATGAACAAAATGAACCCGCCCCCACCTTACCCTGGAACCATACCAGCAGCTCCTACCACTGCACCACCTCCTCCTCCTATACCCCCACAGCCTCCCATAGACCTTTGTTTGAAAAAGGGAGATTTCCCCCTTTATTCAGCAGGGCATTATCAACCCCCTCTTGGCTATGAAAGGATAACCACTTTTGATAGCAGTGGGAATGTCGAGGAGGTGTGCCGACCTCGGACACGAATACTGTGTGCCCAGAACTCATATACCCTGCAAGGTCCTGGTAGTTCTGCCACTTTAAGGATAACTTCATCAGAGAAGAAGATTCAGCAGCCCTGTACAAGTGCTACCCTGAACAGGCTCACAGTTCCGCGTTACTCCATCCCAACAGGGGATCCACCACCTTATCCGGAAATCGCAGCCCAGCTAACTCAAGGCCGTGGCATCACACAGAGGTTGGACAACAGCATCATCCACGCTACTCTGCGAAGGAACAGCAGAGAGGCAGCACTGAAGATGGCTCAACTGGTTGACAGCCAAAGAGCCACTCTGCAGCTCCCACCAAAACTGAAGAGCAACGTAGTGGCAGCCCAGTACCAGCAGCGAGTGCCAACGGCTCTCTACACCTGCAGTCAGTGCAGCAGCAACAGTGGCGGCGGCAGTAGCAACGCAAACAGTGGCAGTGGGAATATCAGTAGTGCCAACACTAACAGCAGCGCCTCCACCATCAGCAGCATGAGGCCAGACATGACAACAGGGAGCAGCTCACAGCACAGCTCCGTCATAGCACATTCAGTCAGCACTTCGCCTTTGGCCTCTCAGTCCTCCTACAATTTGTTGAGCCCACCTGACAGCTCTCATGAACGGACAGATTATGTAAACTCTGCCTTCATGGAGGATGAGACTCTTTCTCAACACTGTCCTGTGGAAAAATCAATACGCCACATCCCTGTCGCTGTGGCAGAGCCTGGCATTGGAGTAAAACGACCGCCCCCTTACCAGTGGGAACCTATGGTGAATGAGGAAATATGGGTTCCTCAGGAAAGGACAGCCCAGAGTACTTTGCCTAACCCTGCTAAACCCACTCCTCTCGTCATTGGCCAAACTCAGCATCTGGATATTTTGCGAGCTCCATTTGTTTCGCCCAAATCGCCAACCAGTCCCACTGCCACTTTCCAGATGGGTTATGGGGTTGGAGCATCCTATGTGGGGAGTTACAGTGCTCTTCCTCCACCCCCTCCTCTCCAGGGGATGCAGGTCCCCTGTTCTCCCAAAGAAGCTCTGGCCCCAACTCAGATTGCACAACAGGAGCCAGCAGTTGTGCTGCAGCCAGGTTACCCTTCCAATCTCTCTTACTGCCCCTTGCCCCCCATGTACCCTGGAAATAGCACTTGCTCAAGTTTACAGCTGCCACCGATGGCCTTGCATCCGTGGAATTCGTACAGCACATGTCCACCTGCTGCACAGAGTACCCAAGGCACTCTGCCCCCCAAGTCACTACTGGTGGTGGAGAAACCTGTGATATCCCCACCATCCACAGAGACTCAAGGTCATGTGGGTACGGATGTAATGGTGGAGACCACAGACAACTTCCAAGAAGTACTTTCCCTAACAGAAAGCCCCGTTTCTCAACGGACAGACAAATTTGGGAAGAAGAATCGAAAGCGCTTGGATAGCCGAGCAGATGAAGGAAATATGCAGGCTATCACTGAGGGTAAAGTCAAAAAGGAGGCAAGGACGACACTGACGGACTTTAATACGCTGATCTCCAGCCCCAGACTGGGCAGGGAGAAGAAGAAAGTAAAAAGTCAGAAGGACCAGCTGAAGTCAAAAAAACTGAATAAGATGAATGAGTTTCAGGACAGCTCAGAGAGTGAGCCTGAGCTGTTTATTAGTGGGGATGAACTAATGAACCAGAGCCAGGGCAGTAAGAAGGGGTGGAAAACCAAAAGGAATTTGAGGACAGCCAGTGAATTGGATGAATTTAAGTGCCGGAAAGCAAATGAGAAGGAGGATGGACGGCTGGGAAACCAGGGCTTTGTGTATGTGATGGCCAATAAGCAGCCTTTGTGGAATGAGGCAACTCAAGTCTACCAGCTGGACTTTGGAGGGCGAGTGACCCAAGAATCTGCAAAAAACTTCCAGATTGAGCTGGAAGGAAGACAGGTAGGAAAACAAATAGAAAATCCAAGGCTCCTGATATCGGAGCTGTAGGAACTGATCCTGTTTTTCTCTCATGTGAGTTCAAAGAAGCCTCATTTGGCTTTTCCCACTGTTTTCCTGTATCTAATCTTGCAGGAAAAGAATAGAGGGCTACGAAATAGAGGGCTTCTTATCCGCTCTCCTCTCTCATATACAAAATCTCCCTCAGCTTTGATCTGTTGTAACATATGATCCTGTTTACCCTGATCAAAAGCAGTCCTTCAGAATTCATATTTATGGAGCTTAGAAACGCTGCTTGGTTCTTACTCATAAGGGATAGCAACGGTCACGTATGACAAGCTGAGATAAGGAGGAGGGAGACTAAACAGATGGTATTTGGAGTGGTTGGATAATGCATACAATCTCACAGCCTGATCCATACCTCCACCACCCCAGTAGTGCTACATTGGCAGCATCGTTTAGTATAGTGTCTGTGTGTGACCTGCTAAATTTTTGAGTGCAGTATACGTAAGGTTTCTTTGTGTGACATGCGGATTCATCATGCATGAAAAGTTTATATGGCCCCAAAGCTATCATTCTGAGTCTAATTTGTTAATGTTTTTTACCTCCCTACCTCAGAGTAGATGCAATAGATCATGGGGGTGTTTACTATGCAGTGTATGTAGGCATATGAACCCATCAAATACTGTGAACAAGTGGGGACTCGCAAGAAACTTGCAGGAGTAGTTATCCCATTTCCCCCACCTTTGCTTCCTTCCCTCTCCTCCTACTTCTCTCAGTCTCTCACCCTTTCTCCTTCCTGCTATCTCTGTTCTTACTTTCTCTCCTCCATGGCTGTCACTTTCTCTTTCTGCCCCATCACTTTCCAAGCCTCCCACCTGCTTCCTCTCTCTCCGCCCCCCCACACACAGCAGCAGTGGTGTGGCACCAGCTCTACTAGAGTCACAACAGATCTCCCAATTACAGAGACCAGTTCCTCGTAGGGTTTCCAGCTCCGAACCGGGAAGTTACTGGAGATTTGGTGGTGGAGACTCTGGAGGATGAGGTTTAGGAAGGGAAAAAACCTCTGCAGGGTATGATGCCACAGAGTCTACCCTCCAAAGCAGACATATTCTCCAGGGGAACTGAACTCAATCATCTGGTGATTAGCTGCAATTCCAGGTGATTCCAGCCCTCAATCCTTCGGTCATTTTCAACTTTTTTATACTGCCCAGGGTTTTTTAAGAAGATATTACATTTTTCTGAAAACCTGGGGCACTTTTCAGGTCTGCAGAAAGATCTATATTACCCATTCACAGCTCCAGCCACCAGATTTAAGGATCTTCCATTATGTCCAACTTCCTATTAAAATAGAAGATATGGGAGCATCATGAAGCTTTCCATGGCTGATGATAACGTCTGATCTCTATGCTATAGATCCACATTTCTCCACAAGTAACAAAATATGAGTAATCCTGTGGGGCCTGAGTTTGGATTCTAAGAAGGGCTGGAACTTGGATGGGAGACCACCAGGGAAGGCTCTGCAGAGGAAGGCCATAGCAAACCACCTCTGCATCGTTTGAAAGCCCCTTGCAGCAGTCCCCATAAGTCAGCTGCTCACACAGTTGGATGACTGCAACAGCCCCTTGCAAGGAGACACTTCGCCTCCTAAACTGTAAGGGTGATATAAAGGAGGTGGGGTACAGAAGGTATTTTGCCAAACTTAGCTGGCAAAATACCTAAAATGTATGTGTTTGGTGATTAGCATCAAGCCAGATCTCAAAATAAAAGCTATAGCTGGTTTGTTAACCACGGTTTGTATTAATGGTTTGTTAAAATGTCTGAATCCACAAATAATGGTTTTCTGGTTAACGTTACCCTTTCTGGATGTCTGACCACAAAAACAGGATCATGGGGAGGATACCCTTCCAACTTGGAGGCAGAGAAAAAGCAAGAAGCAAACAAAGGGTTTTATGTGTCTGTTCTTGTGGGCTAACCAGAGTAACCCTGTTGAAACAAACCACAGCATGTCATAATATCTGAATGCACCTTAATTTGCAGTGTGATCAAGAGTGTTGGAATTCACAAAGGCTACTTCTCATTTAACTTCTGTTTTCTTATTTATCTTCACGTTCTTGTTTTCTTACTCTTCTCCCACTACCTTGTCCTTCAGGTCATGCAGTTTGGGAGGATTGACGGCAATGCTTACATTTTGGACTTTCAATATCCATTTTCAGCAGTGCAGGCCTTTGCAGTAGCTCTGGCTAATGTGACTCAGCGCCTGAAATGAAAACAGTGGACCAGTTAGAGGAAGAAACTGAAAATCCTTTTCTTAAGGGCCAACCCAAGGAGTATGGGGAAGGCCTGTTGCATCTGTGCAAAGGATTCTGGGAGTGAAGAAGGAACTGCAGCAAGAACAGTCTCTGCATGCCCTAAGGAGGGCATCAACTTTAAACATTGTTGGGGGTGGGATGGGGGCTCTTTGGTTGGGATTCCTTTTCTTTGACTCAACATTGTGCTGATTTTTAGAGTGAGCAAAGGATGAGAGGTATTCAGTGTTATGTTGGGAAATGTGGCTTTTGGCTTGTTGTGATGGTTCTTCTGTGTTTGCCGCAAAAAATAGCTGATGTAAACTGATGGGGATTTTAAAAGACTGACCTTCTTTTCTTTTCTTTTATAGACTGCCTTATAACATGCTGTTCTTTTTAAAGCAGGGACCTTAACTTTTTTTCCTGGACCACTTTGTACTATTATGTCAACAATAGCAGCAAAAAAAAAAGAACAAAAATTCTAAAATATACTTGAAGACACACATTTCTTCTCTGTTAGCATTGTAGGCACCATGGAGATTTTTCAGAGATCCATACCTAATTTCTAAAATATTGTTCAGAATTAAAATTAAATGGTTACCTTCTGAATGGTTTGCAAAGAACACTGTGTTGAAGAGTTTAAGTTTATTTCCCCCCCCTTGTTGACTATGACCTGGGTTATGCCTGTACTATATAGAGGAAAATGCCAGAGGAGAAGGAAATGATGAGGTGTGCAGATATACACTTACTGGTTTAAAATATTTGTACTGAATTGAGTTCAGATTTGTGGCGTACATAGATGTGACCTGGTGTGCTTTTGCAAGGGAATTACATCTGCTGCTCCTCACTAAACAATGTTTACAGTTGTATAAATAAAAATGTGTCCACTGAGCATTTCAAGACTATGTGATTAGTCTGAGTTTCATAATCCTGCAGTACTAACTGGGAAGGATGTGGGCATAAGCTGGACTATTGCCTGTCACTGTGTAGACAGTGGACCATATGCAGCTCGAATGAATCTGGGCTCTTGGATCTGGAGGCCAGGATTACTGGGAACAACTTGCTTGAAGGGCAGAGTTTGGGTTTCTGAGTGGCTGCACCCAAGTAGGATTGCAGGTGGAGACAAACATTCCAAAGTGCAATGGAAATGATTTGAAACCACACATACTGCTTTCTGAAGCATTTGTTTCCAGAGCAGGAAATGAGCATTGAAAGCACTTCCATCACACTTTGCATGTTTGTTTGTCTCTACTTCACTGGATTGAGTCAAAGCTGAAATCGTCTCAGAGGACTGAATACAGGGAAGAAAGAGGGCAAGAGTCAAATACAGAAGGAAATTCAGAAAGTCTGACAGACTAGTTGTTGCCTAGCAAAAGACCTAGGCTGGACCTAGAAATACAGATAGCCAAGTTAGTGAGGTTCTGTGGGCTGTTGAGAGTGGAGCCATATTGAAAGCTCTTATCCACCCACCCTTCCACCCACCCACCCACCCACCCATCCATCCATCCATCCATCCATCCATCCATCCATCCATCCATCCATCCATCTTACGACTCTTCACAATGGCTACCAGTGTCCACACAGAAGATTCTCAATCCAAATTCATCTACCGTAATATCCTGCTGACTAAGGAAAGGAGAAAACACAGCTGGAAAGTGTGGCCTCTCCTAAAGTCAAAGTATGTCCTCTATGGCTATAAAGTGGGCAGCGTTCCAGAAATCAGATTAAAAGTCAAAATTTGATAGAAAATATAATGGTGTCTTTAACTTTATGCAGTGAGACTGTTTCTAGCTGATAAACTTTCCATTTTATGCCAAAGGTCACAGTAGGTATTTCAAGAGAGAGCCTGTTTTGTTAAAATACTTTGCCCTAATATTTTCCAGGGTTTTTTCCCAACTGGAAATTATTTGGCCAGTTAAGTGTGTGCAAGCCGAAATGTATTTCAAAAAAACAGTCTTCACACCAAATAGCAAAGTTTACCTATAGCGTTCATTGGAAAATGAACTTTTTTCAGGGGGGGCGGTCTAAAAATACCTAATAAATAAATAAATGTGTAAAGAAGAGAGCAGTACAGAAGCACTAATGCCCTATTGCCAACTATTAGAAATCCGATTCGTCTACTGTGCTTTAAGCTTCTGAAACCTCATCTGACATATCTCCCCTGTCCCACACTCTCTCTCCGCCCCCCGCCCCGCCCCCAATTTATCTTCACACTCTTGAAGACTGGAAACTTGTATTTAAAACAAAACCCTGAAAGCTGAGATTCCCAGAATGCTGATTTTTTTTGCCCAAAATTAATGCCATTCTTGAATGGCTTGATCATGGAACCACAGCATAAAAACAACCCTGAATTACACTCATAACCCTATTTGGAGCTTTGCTGCTGTAGTGAACTGCTCACAAGATTTTTGGAAAAAGGCAAAATGGTGGTGGTGCGGGAAATAATGTGTTTTTTTTCTTATGATTAGCGAGTCCCTGAAGACTTTCATACAACAAGATTCTGTCCTTGGTAGAAACTACACTGTGTCTTAGATTGCCTTTGCTTTCCCAATGCACAGAACTGTTAAGCTCCTTCCATTTTCTTCACTCCATTTAAATTTCCACCAGTAATCCACTTCACCTCCTAAATGTCTAGTTATCAGATTGCTGTTCAAGGCATCAGAGCAGATCTAGTGGGAAAGATGCCCTTCCTTGTTCTGAACCATCTAATTGTTTTATATGTGGTTTTTAATAGTTCCATAGGAGTCTTAAGCAGGCTGAGGTTTTTTGGTTGGGCAATAGTTATTGCAGTCAAAGGATTCAATTTTTAGAGATGTGTTGAGGGGTTTTTTTTAAGGATACTTTCAGATTTTCTAACAGGAAAGATTGTTACACTTAATGTAATCAGTAGAGTCAGGCTGGCTTCTTTTCCTATGTAGAAAATCATTTAATCATTCATTCTTATTTATATAGGAGAAGTGCATTTGTACTTGCTTGTTGGCAAAGTGTTTTGCTGCAAGGAATCATTTTAGAGTCTTTTATGGGACTTAATTCCCACCCACCCCTTCCTGACTTGCTGCAGTGTGTTGTAAGGGTGGGAAGAAATTTTCTTTTGGGATAGACAAAAACAATTTATTTTTGCCTCAGGATCTCTTCTCATAGACACTCTGCAGCCTCTTCTGATCTTTGGTTCTGTGTGAAAATATTCCCTATCCCATCTTTCCAGCTTCTCTGCAGTACACTGACCTTTCTTTACGTAGGCCTTCTGCAAAATTTTCCCTATGGCTTATTTTCTTCCCCAGCTCACCTGAGAAAGCTTAACAGTTTCTACATCAAAGGAAGAGACAATGCAGGGAGGCTGGCTAGGTGGCACAAATGAAGGAATAGAAGAGGTGAGAGAAGATGAAACAGGTTCCTAAGAAGAAAGTGACTGTCTGAGACCAGGTCTAGTGTCCTCTGGTCCAGTGCCCCATAGCAGCCAAGCAGGTTTCTCTAGAAAGCCCACATGCAAGGCATGAAAGCCCCTGTTTCCCCACCCCCCATGACGGGTCAGCAACTTATAACCAGAGGTATGCTACCTCTAACATAGAAGGTTCCATATCTACCATGCTCTCAGCCCTTTTTAAAGCCATCTATGCTAATGATCATCCCCACAGTTTGTGGCAATGAATTTAATAAGATAATTATATGTTGGATGAAGTAATTATCTTTATTTACTTGTCATTTTTATTGAGTGACCCCATATTCTAATTGTATGGCATGATGAGGAACAGATGTCTCTCTACTCACTTTCTCCACACATAATTTTACAAGCCTACATCATGTGTCTCCCATCATAATTTTTTCTGCATCCTCAAACTATAATACTTTCTTATCAGAAAGATTCACCAATCTCTTAATATGTTTAGTTGCCTTCTTCTGTACCTGTACCAGCTATGTGATATTCTTTTGGGATGGAGTAAGTAGAACTTCCCAGTGTTACAAACCACCACAGATTTAAATAAAGACAGTATAGTACTGCCATTCTTCCCCAGCTGTTTTCTGAATAGTCAACAGTAGGAAATTTGCCCCCACTTTTGCAAAAAAAATTTTTTAAGGTGTTTTTAGGGAAGACTCCCCCTTCCCCCAATGATTATCATGACATGGATGGTGTGGTTTCCTAACTGCAGCTATTTAAAAAACTTAGCTTTTGCAAACAAAGCATAGTGACTGCTGCAGTCAGAATCTTTGACCATCCTGTGTTTCCTGGGCTATGTTTGGCACAGCTAAAGAGCAATTTGAGAATAGTGATGCAGAGGGAAGGCTAATGTCATGCATATATACTCCATAAGAGAACTTGGATCATGGATTTCCTTAATTAGGAGATATTTTGTCTAAGCCCAATGAGGTTTTTCTTGATGCGCAATGGGAAATGGAGCTTCAGAATTCTAATTTGTATATGAAGCAGGTACATACATACTGTGAGTTGGCTATGTGGCTTGTGGCATTTAGCAGAATTATATAACGTTTGGCCTTAAAAAAACCCTTCCAAGATATTTACCAGAACATCTCAAAATAAAACCCAGGGGCCAACATTTAAACTATGGGCCAGTGTAATAGATGCCACAATGTAAGAGGAAGAGCAAGTTCAGAGATAAAGTTAACATCAAGTTCTTTTTGCAAACTGTTTTTTTTCCTTTGAAAAAGTACCTAATTCTGCTGAGTACAATGTTAACGACAATATCTGAAAATAAAGCCCAGCTTTCATTTGAGCAATCTAAATCTGTAGACAGGTTTGCACAGGACAGTTTCTGTGCCACAATAAGAGTCTTTCAGACAGTGTTTTACTTGAATGACATAAGTTCCTCTGCACCATGCCATCTGTACCACATGCTTATCAGAGCCATCCCCTACTAAACAGTCTTAAAAGGCAATCTGTTTTACATTATTTTCATTTTATCCTCAAGAATTTGAAATTATCCTTTCTAAGAAGTCCTGTGAATCTGGAATCCAGGTCAAATTGTAAGCATTTCATTTCAAGGAAAGTCTTGGAAGATGTACAGAAAATAAAGAGTTTTGGTGCTGTGGTTTGTTTTTGTTGTATTTGTAAAACTAAAGGCAAGACCAACTAACCGAAAGGAGAAACTGTGAAGCCAATAAGGTAGTGTTGGGATCTGGTTCTGCAGTAAAGTTGAACATGCTTCGTTCCCGCTGTATCTTTGCAGAATCTAATTGGATTCAAAGGACTCCCCAGACAGATCTCAGCATCTTTTGGAGACTCTGGGCCCAACATTGCTTATGTCACAATTGCATTCCTATAACACTTACTTGGGAGTAAGTTCTTAATTGAATGGGGCACTTCTGAGTAGACCTACTTGGAATTGTCCTGCATATGTGATTGCATTACTGTAGAATGGTCTCAGGTTGTTGTCTACTAGAACTGCCTGATTACTGGCTTCCGATAGAAGAGTCTGCAGCAGAATACATTGTAAGGCCAAAGTTAATGTTATTTTTCCTACTGGTATCTCGGAAGACCTACTCAAGAAAGGGGGAGAAAATTCCCAAAGAATTGGGTGAACTTTTCACTGGTAGAATAATCTGATCTGACTCTGATATACAATAAGTGGACCAGCTAAGTTTTCTGGTTGCATGTGACAGGTTTATGTTTGACCTCTATAACATTTCAGTGTTTTGTATGTCTGGCCACTTTCTTGGGGACGATTTCACATATTAGGTAAAAGCAAAACTTGTCTTTGTTGCAGGACGTTCACTCAAAACTGACAGGTCCGGCCAATCATGGCTCCCGCCCAATTTGATAAACACAAGGTAGTTGCATTCGCTAGATGTGATTTGGAATGTATACTTGAAAACTTATGTGAGAAGCAGGAGTGGATTGGTGAGTGAAAATGGCCCTGGAGCAAGCTACGCTGAGAGACCCCTGTGGGGCTACAAGCCAAGACTGCAGGAATCATTCAGCTCAGCTGTGCAAACCAGTGGTGGTGGCTCATCCATTCCTTTCTGCTGAAATACGACAGCAGTGCAGGAAAACACAATTGGTGAACTGATACCAGGTACTATTGCTGATGGAGGATCTAAACCCTGAGATGGGACTTGGCTGGCTGGGATTTGACTCTAGGGCAGTGGCCCACTGGGAAATTTCCCTGTAAGTTAAATGGCTAGTCCACCCCTGGTGGGAAGTGATCTTCACATACATCAGAAAATATAAGAGTAGGAAAAATAATGTTAGAGGTGGCCCTTATGTTGCATAGGTTGAGCTTTTCCTGACTGTAATTTGCACATCTGAGCATGCCAGAGAAGCAATGTGGCTAAATCCACTGCCAATCTTTCTAGGATTTTTGGACCCAAGTGCCACGAGAAGTGTCTTCCCACCCTTGCCAAGCAATTTTAGGGCCCAATGTAAGCAACAGCCCGAAGGAGTTTAAACCGTCTTGTCCATAGTCTCTTTCCACCTATACGGATGCTGGGATATGCTCAGCAGAGGCCCTGTTGGGAACTTAGGGGGAATGTTTAAACAATATCCTTGGAAAATAATGCCCACTAGAAAACTTGAGTTATTAAAGCAGATATTTATGAATTACATGTCTAAAAGCAGCTTTGTTATTTTTATATCAATACCAAATTTGGAAACATGGCAGACAAAATCTGATTTTGACCTAAGATTTTTGAATCCAGTACCTAAAAGCTGAAAAACTTTGTCAGCAGATTCAGGCATTTTGAAGAGTTAGGAAAGTCTTCGCTTGTTGAATGTTTGTTCTGTCTTGTGAATGGCTATCCTGAAGGGTTCAAGTAATGTGTTATGAAGAAATGAATGAAACTGCAAGATGTATTCGAAGGTTCTTGTGCTCCCAGTGTTTTGTAAAAAAAAAAAAGCTCACTCAGCTCACGTCATACTTCCTATCACACTCATTTCAATTTCCATCCAGACCTATCAGTTCTCCTCCCCCCTCCATTTCCAGTTAGCCTTTAATCATATTTTTTCTTATAGGTCTGTGTTTTTTCTCTCCTGTTCTTCAGCAGAGGAGAGTGTTAAGATGCTTGTTGCAGATACAAGGTTGTTGATTTCTTCTTTTCATATTGTGGAATTGCATGGATTGAAAAGGCACTATACACTGCAAAAGGGTGGTTTTTTATTTTGCATTTGTTCATAAATGCATCATTTGGTGCTGTAATTTTGGACATCCTTTCTGAATTGAGCACTAGTTTGTTTATTTTACTCAGGATTGGATCCTGCATAAAGGAAGAGCATTTTTCCTCATACAAGGTTTTTTTTTTGGGGGGGGGGGGGTTCCACTGATTATTTTTTCCACTCAGCCTCTGCCAATCTCCAGCTTTGGAGAGCACAGTGGGGCTGTCCTGTAAAGGGAAGGTGGTAAAAGACTTTAGCTTATGGAGTTAGGTTCATAGCTCTTTAGAGCCATCCCACTCTTTTGGTCATTTGAAGATTTTTTTTCTCTTTGCAATTTGAAGAAAAGTATGTAGTCAAGTGGAATTCCTAGCCATGTCATACCTGCATGATCTCAGTTCTGCAGAGAAAATTATACAGTTCTCTGATGACTGCTTTCTACCGACAGGATGTGCAGATGGCCTTTCAAAAAATCATGGATTATTTTTTTCATGTGACATTCAGACCTGGGTTTTCATTGTAATTGCCCTACCTTTCTCTCCTGTTATGTACCCTGTGTAATAGATTGTGCAGAAGGTACCTAGAAAGCATTAAATGCTTTCCCTTTAATAATGTGGTTTGTCCAAACTTGGCTGTCTATATGACTGAGACAAGTCAGTTGCCCTATTTTCCTTGATTTGGAATTGTAAGAGTTGTCCAAGTGTTGCTTATTAAACTTTTTGCAAACTAGAGAATCTGAGAGTTGTTCTTGGTGTTCTGCATCTCATCACTGAGCATTATGATTTTTAAAAAGTACGTACCAACATGATCACATCAGCTGTCATTTCTACTGCAGGGTTGTTGTCCAGAAATCTTTATAATACCATTTACCTGTACTTTGGATAACAACCCTTTCCCTCTAGTTACTTAATATACAAATGAGATTTGTGTTTCTCTTTATACTTTCAGTTGCTATACTAGGAATATCAGTGTTTCCTTGCAGAATGCCTGCATACTACCCTCTTGAGAAAATAAATACAATGCTGGAATGCCAGGTGGTTATCATATGGGATTCAACTAATAAAAACCAATCCTCTGTGATATCATTGGTAAAATTAACAAAAACAAATTGACTTATCTTGAGTGACCTGTATGGAAGCAAATGTGTCTCTGGATGCAGCTACCTGTGAAAACTGGATGTGGTCTATAAGTCCATCACAGCTTTTCTTAGGAACTGGTACAGTTATGCTCCATTTTGGATCTCAGGACACAATGGCTCACTCATGAAAGCAGACAGATTGTGCGGGAGCACCGCCAGTAGACCAAAAACATTCTGGCACACATTAACTCTGCAGATAGGTAGTTATCCCACACTGGTGTTATGAGGATCTGGAGCAAGGTACCTGGATCAGGATTCAAGATGTAAATTTCCCCCAAATTTCTAAGCAAGCGTGTTCCAAAAGCCATTGTTGCAAGGCTTCGTATGAGGTAAATGGTGTGGAAAGGCACTGAAGGCGGATGCTGGCTGTTTTTCCTATTCTTGCCTTGTCAACTGACAACCAATGGTTCCTTTGATTGAAGACAAGTAGAAAGTCATGGCCAGGGCATTCTCTTTTCTAATCTGGGAGATGCAGGTCCATTGTCCTTTAAAACCGTTCAAATTCCTTTAAAAAAAACCCCAACCCTTCAGATCCTTGTTCCAGAGTTAACCATTCTGAAACCATACTCCTCATTTTTAACAACCAAAGGATGTTAAAAATGGATGCACTTGTTTGTCTTCAGTCTCCTGTGCAACCCCACGTTGAGACTCTGCATGTGCAGGCCTGTACATCTTAGAGAACCTTGTAGCTTCCACAGACTGAAGGGTGTCCCTCCCTGGCAGTGTTTTCATGCCAAAATCAATGCACGCTGAGAGAGCAGCTCCACTTTCCCTCAATTCTTCTTTTTCCACTAAGCCAAGAGGTTTTAGCTATCTTCACTCGGCAGTTTCTGTTTTTTTGTGTGTGGTTTCTTCAAAAATATGGCTCAAAAATAGCTCTTTAAGAAGTGTCTCCAGTGTAGCACTGAAATACCTCAAATAGACACTCCCTATATTTAATTTACATTGGTGAGCTGCACAATTTGGGGTTCTGCTGGCACTGCCAGCAATTTACCTCAAAGTCCAAGAATGTCAGGATCAGAATGCTGTAGCCAATGCCTTATTCTCAGGGTTGCTCATTATCGTTAGCAGGGTTTATAGCCTGGAGTTTCATTCAAGATCACCACTGGTCTCCCTTATGCCTGGCAACACTGCATCCTTGAAGGGGTTTCTAGATCCTATGGACTCAGAATCTATTTCCTTCAATTCCCTTGTTGACCAAGGTCCTCAACAGAATTTGATCCCAAGACACACATCCAACTCCGCATCATGCTATACCTTTGGCCCCTTGTCCCCAACAGCAGCTTAGGGTGTCATTTTTGCTTCAGAAGTAGGAATCATGCTCTATGGATGTAAATCCTGTCCATGAAAAGTAGTCATGAATTCAACCCAACCACTCCAAAATCCCAATTTCAAAAAGACTAGTGCAAGTTCTGGATTAAGTCAACTTTCAGCAGCTGAAACTAGCTTCAGTACCAAGAATCACCAACTGCAATTTAACACTCTTAAGGTAACTCTGATCCATATGATGTCAGATGTTCAAGATTCCAGTTTGTTTTATAATGTTAAAGTGATACGACTTAACATAAATTAGAAACTGCACCTACACTACTATTTAAGAGCTTCCCATCTTCAATGAGAAAGTGAGAATGTCCTTCCAGTTCAGACATTAACAATGCAATTCCTAGCAGGAATCATACCAAAGTCCAGTCAATGGGGCTTGGTGCCAGAAAAATGTTCTTAGGACACAGCAAATGTCCAAAGCAATACTAGAGCTTGTATTTGCACACATTTATCATTTTCTTGTGTGCATGCAGAACACATTTTCTTAAAAGAAAACACAATTGTCTATACGCTATTGTGCTATGCTGTATTCTATGATGTTGGGAACTTTCTGACATTCTGATATGAAGCATTTAATTAGGAGTAGAGGCCTTCACAAGACAACATCAAGCATTATTATCCTCCTTCAGGTGAGATCAAAAATAATAAATCATTCATATGAAGTTATTGCCTAGTTTGTGCATGCCAGTGCTCTTTTTTTAAAAAAGAATTTCATAAGTATTCTTGAAAGTACAAATGTGTCCCTCAACTGAATAATTAACAACAAGCTGGATGTGCTGTTATGAAAAAAATTCTATGAAATTTAATTTGAATGCTGCAGAAGGGAATGTGTTTTGGAGAAATCTATAGAACTTCTACTTCAGATGAAAATCCCTTAAAAGTATTGTGCCAGCACACAACGGCCTTAAAGTAATCACAGCACACTAGAAATAAGTAACAGACTAGTGAAATTGAATAGATTTTGTTCCTATTAAATACAAACTTACTGATTCCCTATGGTTTAAAAATTGTACAAATTAAACACAGATTCTGGTGGATTTTATCAAATCAGATCCTGTTGGTCCTTCTTTGCTTCCACCTATTCCCCAGCAATGTCGGTTCCCCACATTTGAGGAAATTATTCCAAAATATTTGGCTGCTATTAAATTGCATAGCATCCAGTCTCTCAGTCATAAAGTGAGTAAAATACAACAGAGAAAGTTTTGAGTCCAATAGCAGTTTAAAGACCAGCAAGAGTTCCAGATATAAGCTTTCGAGAATCAAAGCTCCTTTGGTCAGACCTTCGACTTTCAAAAGCTTACACCCTGGAAATCTTGTTGATCTTTAAGGTGTTACCAGACTCTAATCTTACTCTTCTACTGTGTATCAGCACAACTAAAATATAACAGAAATTGTGTGGCACCTTTAAGACTAAGCCGGTTTATTCCAGTTAGCAGCTAACCTTTTGGAAATTGCAAAGTGACATTCACACTATTATGAAGGGTGGGGGCGCCCTCAATAACAAGCCTTACCATCATTTACTAGCACTATCCTCTGGGGAAAATAACACCCTCACAAACCATTGAAGCCTTTGTGATGGAAAACAGTATCCTGTTAACAGTCTGTTACCTGCACTTGATAGATTTCAGTGCCTGGTAAAACCTTCCTCTTTACACAGGCCTTTAATATGTGACCCCCAGGGTTCCCCGCATCAATGCCAGCTGCAGAGTTGGGGATGGGAGGGGTGGGGATTTGTAATTAATGTTTTTATTGTCTGTTTTTAATAGGAGGTTTTTATGGTGGTTTGTAATGTTTTATGTTTTTAGGATTGCAATGTCCTAATGGGGCTTTAACCCCATTATGTAAGCCACCCTGGGACTTCGGTGTAGGGTGGGGTATAAATGGGACAAATAAAATAAATAAATATCCAATTATATGAGGGGAAGTTCTCTTAACTGTGTTTCATAGCGGCACCCTCAATAACAAGTCACATTGGAGGAGGAACAACTACATTGTTCAGCATCCCAATGTGTTGTGGCTTTGAGGCTGCCAAGATACAATGCCAGCATTGAAAGCTCTTCCTTGGCAGCTTCTGTTTGTGCAAGAGACAAACAATTGACTCTGTGTCTTTATTCTCAAAGTTCCTATTGTCTGGAAAGTCCTCTATACTGAAAGTACCTGTGGCTCGCAGGGATGGGCAACACCACACGGGACCCTCCGTCTCATCCTAAACGCCATGCGCAGACCTCCCTGAAAAGCATTACGCGACCTGTTAGGTTAGTGGCCATTTTTAGCATCCCAACTGAGGGAGCTGTCCAAGGTGCTGATGCCACACACACACCCTCCCCTCAGCTTCTTTCTGGGCCACAAAGACGGAGGCCGTGAATAACGCTACTGCCCGTGAGGCGACCCAGGCATTTCGACCTGTTAAGATGTAGATTTTCAGCAACCCAAGCAGAGCCGCCGTGGCTGATGCTGTGCGCAACCGGGAACCTCTGCCGCCTACTCAGCTCCCGCTGGCGCCCAGCAGCGGCGCTCTGCTCGGAGAGGAGACCGCGACGGCGACGAAGGAAGTGGGTCAGTTCAAGCGCCCATGGTTTGTGCTTCTGCCCTCCTCGGCAGCCTGGGCAAGCGCGGGGAGCCCCAGAGCTAGGCAGGGTCGCTGCAATGGCTGAGAGGGAAAAAAGGAGGGCATAAAACGAGGTTGTTGCTGCTGCCGCCGCCGCCTTCGGGTAGAGTTCTTCAGCGTCAGGTGGCGGGGATGGAGGCGGATTACCCGGTCTTTGAGAACCCGCTCTGCAGCGAGCTCAAGCACATTTGCAAAAGGATCAAAGAGACCTATAAGGAGATCAAAGAGGATCTAACCCCTTACAAGGATGATCGCTTCCCTACCAGGTAAGAAGGGCGAAACGAGCCCGCTTCAAACGTCAAATGTAGTTTCCATTTCCGCCACTGAGGGGGGGGGCAATTAGATGGGAGGCCTATTCATTTTCAAGGGAAGCAATTGTTTGCTTTAATAGTGTAGCTGAGTTCGTTGATTTTTAAAAACAAAAATCAGAGTTCTTCCACTTACTCATGAGTAATCCTGTGAACATCAACAGGCCCTTTAATATGGATCCATCTCACTGAGTCACCATAGAAGCTGCGGCAATAGCACTCTTCACTGAAGCTTTTTATTCTGCAGCAGCCGCCTTGTTACGATTAAAATGCGGTGGAAAGGAGCTTTTTCACCCAATTCGATGTTTCTTGCCGAAACAATTTCCAGAAAGACGGGCTTTTGCACAACTGAGGTAGCCATTGATTCTGTTGCGATGGGGGTTTGAGCAGAGATCAAACAGAGGGAATATTTGCTTTCTGAAAATGATTGAGAAATAACTGCCCTCGTTCACTTTCTTGACCCTGTCAATCCTGCCCCTCCCAGTTAAAATATATAGAAGCATTTAAAAACTGAGTGAGAGGGGTTTTCAAAAAGAAACTAAGGAGAACTAAAGCTGGGCTGCTATTGCCTTGATTCCATAGCACTTAAGGGGTGTAAGGTTCTGGCATGGCCTTTATGTGAAAGCTGGCCTATCATCTGCCCTCTTCAAGGGTTTTATAATAAATGTTTTTCCCTTATCTACAGGGGAATCTTTGGAACATTTTCTCAGTGCCCCCAAATCACATGCACCACTGAAGCAGAAAAAATATAATAATCGCCCTATCTAATAGAAACCAGAAGAAAATTAAGCACTACTGTAAATTCCTTTAAGGCAATTAGCATATTCTGCAAAGTGGAACTTTATCAGCTAAATTTTTAAATTATGAATTCCTATATACTCAATAAACAGGCTTTCCTGATTTGTGGTATAGTACCTATAAACTCTTTTGTGTTTTTCTGACTCTGTGTTTCCGGCAGCAGTGTCCATATAATTTTTAGGTGGAATCCAGGTACCATCTTACTGATTTCATGCTTACTTTCTAGAAACTGATTGATTGTATTATGAGAACAATTATATAATATATAAAACACAAAAATAGTTTGCTGGATCAGTCCAGCACTCATTCTAACCCTAAAGTGTTGGAGGCAAGATGTCCCTAAAGAGCTCCTAAGAAACAAGGTCAATGTATTAAGACCCCCTAAGCCATTGCTCAGTATGTGAGAACGTGTATTCTGGTGGAAGTGAGAATATTTCAACGGGTCAGCAATTATGACTATGCGTGATTGATATTCTTGTGGAAACCAATTCTGTTCCAGATGATGGGGCCGGAGGGGGGGGGGGCTGGGTTTTTTCACACAATGGGTATGATGTAAACAGCTCTATTTTGACCCCATGCTATTTACCACCTCCATAAATCAATTAGATTTGAGCCCACTAATACCTTAGAGACTAAGAAGGCTTTGGGGACATCATGAGCTTTTGAGAGCTGAAACTCCCTTTCTTAGAGTTTTGACTTTCAAAAGCTTATACTCCCCAAATCTTGTTGATCTCTAATACATGTGCACACACACACATGACAGTCAGCCATATCTCCCCACCTGATTCAGTTGAAAAGGAAAGTAGTGGAAAGGTGCCTGGGCCTGATAATGAATGAATGGCATGATGGCTATTGGGCTGAAGCTCAAGCCAGCCAATATGGGGCTGGAAAGTGATGGTGAACCTTTTCAAGGGATCAAGTTTGCAGCTTTCAGGGATGCTGCTGGATAGCCTAATCTTGCCGGGTGACTTCAGGGCAGTCACTCTATCCTGCCCTTTATCCTAACCTTACCAACCTCACACAGTTGTTGTGAGTATAAAATGGAGGAGGAGGTGAGAGAGATGTGTGTTCCTTGGAGGCAGCATAAATATAAACGCATAATAGACAGTGGTAAGGGGTGTGTGACAGAAGACAAAATATTTTTTTTGCATCCATGGTTATTAATTATTATTTATTGATACACCCCTTTCCCCCTGACTAGGACCCAAAGTGGCTTATCTCATCATTGTCCCTGCCCCTCCTTTATCCTTACAACAACCTTGTGAAGTAGGCAAGACTGAGAGATTGTGGTGGGCCCAGGGTCACCAGAGCTGAGATTCGAATACAGTTATTTTACTCATAGTCTGACAGTGAAACCACTATGCTATGCCAGATGAACAAATCTTTAGGGACATCCACTTAGTTTCTGTTTTGACAGATTATAGGTACTGGGTACAGAGCCAGTGTGGTTTAGTGGTTATGAGTATTGGACATATTCTAGGGAACATGGGTTTGAAATTCCTACTTGTGACTGGGTGACCTTGGACCAGTCATACTCTGTCAGTCTAACTTACCGCATTGTGAGGATACAGTAACCTACCTCACAAGGGTTATTGTGAGGATAAAATGGAGAAGGGAATTATGTAAGCAGCTTTAGGTTCTCATTGAGGAGAAAGGCAGGGTACTAATAAATAATTTTTCTAAGCTTTTAAATGGACTCTCCCCACCCCACACTTTTATCAATTTTTGTTTAAACAGTTATAGTTAGCTACCTCAGAAACTAGACTGAAATGTGGGACAGAAATGCTTGAACACAACAGACAAAGCATGTTCACATTCAAATGACCAAAGCTTTCATAAGAACATTAGAACAAGCCAGCTGGATCAGACCAAAGTCCATCTAGTCCAGCTCTCTGCTACTTGCAGTGGCCCACCAGGTGCCTTTGGGAGCTCACATGTAGGATGTGAACGCAATGGCCTTCTGCGGCTGTTGCTCCCGATCACCTGGTCTGTTAAGGCATTTGCAATCTTCATTGGTCATAGATTTATCTCTTCCAAACTCTATGAATAGGGATCCAGAATCAAGTTCCCGTCTGTCCCATGGGGCTAACCCACCGTGCCCATTAGTGCAATCCTAAACAGATCTACACAGAACCCTACTGAAGTCTAAGCAATTGACTTGCTACCAAGAAAGTGTTCTTTCAGTTGCCTCGTTGGACAGTAACCATGTGTAGACCTTAACAGTGCTGTTCAGGGAGGAAAAAATATTCTGAGAAAGAGGGAGCATTGCGCGTGTATTACTTTTTCAAGAAAAGCAACTTTAATGCATAATCCTTGCTGCAGAAACTATTTCCGAGGCTGCAGGCTTTAGTAGGATTTACTTTTGAGCAAATGTACTCTGCAAAGCTAAGGTTATCAGCAACTGTTACTAATGTATGCAGTTAGAAGATTATATGTACGAGCATACATTTTTACTCCCTTCCAACCAGAATAAGTGGGAAATTAACTCTTTTCACTGTAAATCCCGTGGATTTGCAATGGAATAACAACACTCCCCCAGGGAGAGCACCGCAGAATGGTTTTAAAAGTGCAAAACCACAACTCCAGTGCTCCCTCCATTTAAACCACAGGCACAAGATACTCTGAAAATTCGCAAAACCAAAGAAGCTCTCCCAGTCTCTCGACATAGCACCTCTTCGTGTTCATTAAACATATATAAATGCATACATCCGAGATCTAAAGGGCGTAGACGGAACTCTTCCCTGTCTCTCAAAGAACCATGGGACTACCAGGTTTTTTTTAAAATACGCAATATAGATAGGGAAATCTAAAAAAAATATACAAGAAAAAACTACAATTCCCAGGATATCTTGCAGGTATCCCCGCACTCAACAATGCATTATTGTATTTATTACTTGTCTTTCTTAAATTGTGGACGGCAGCTGGCAGCCAGTATCACACAAGCTCTTTTTACACCCTTTATCACACCCGCGCATTTTTTTCCCTTTAAAGTTTTAAAACGTCGCTGCACCCCTGAAGCTATTCTCACCAGTGCGCATGCTCTACACCTTTCGGGGTTTGGTCGCATCCTTCGTAAACTCTCTGAGGGGAGGGGGGAACAGAAGCCAATCGAATCGCGCCTTGCTGGTCATGTGGCCCCTCGTCCAGCTGTAGCATGGAGGCGGGGCTTTGCAATGGTGACGTTTACGGATGTGTGGCGCGTGGCACGCCCCTGTTTTTTCTGCCACGAAGCTGCCTCGTTCATTGGCGCGGCACCTGCCTGATGGGCGCCCGTGGGCTGTGATGGACTGCGATGGAACTGTGAGTTGGCGTGGTGGTGGGAGGGCTTCCCTGCAGAGCCGTCCTTGCAGCCTGTCTGCTTGCACTTTGGGGTGTTTTGCGCGTAATTGCAAAGACTGGGTCATCCTTTCACCTTGGCGTAGCAAGAAGCCAGAACTTGTACCACTCAGTTGGAGGCGGGAGAGAAGTCCTGATTCTTTCCCCACTTCCCAGTTGTGGTTCACGGAGGAAAAAGGCCGGGCGCATAAGAACACGAGATTCCAAATCTTTTGTCCTGTTCTCAACAATTCTAGAATCTGGAAATTAATAAAGACTTTCCTTGAACGTGTGCAGAGTACACTTCATGAATAGCCGGAAGAGGGCATGAAAGCAACAAGTGTCTCTTGTTGTATGGTCCCTGCAATTGACATCACTTCAACCACTATTTAGTCCTGATGCCTGTTTTGCTGAGGCAAAGCTGAAATTTAGGAAGCAACATTCATTCCTTGGATGGAAGGAACTGGGTGCCTTTCTTTACCTTTAAATTGCCACATAAGCCCCTTCTACTTATACAGTTAAAAGATGAGGACTGCTGGTATTGCAAACAAAACGATGTTGGAGGTTGCGTGCGGTACCATTTCATGGCCAAAACAAGGCCACAATGTGACCATCCCCTCATTCCGCCCGGAATGCGCTTATTTATCGCTTTTATTGAAGTGATGTGAGAAAAAACGTTGCTGCTCTGTATCCATTAATTGTGAAGCCAGTGCGTCACCGCCGGCTGTTGCTTGGTTGGATCACGCTACATGCCTGGTGTTGTGGTTTAGACAGAATGTTTGATGGAGCAGATTGCATATTAACTTCCTAACTGGTGAGGACTTCTCTGTGTGCGGGAAATTGTCGGTCCAGATTTGGAAAGTGGGTTACACAGATTGCCCACATTGCAGGCTGGAGGTAACTTCATGGCCCATTCAGCAGATGTTTTAAAAAGAACAAATATCCATGGGAGCTTTCTGGAAATGATAGGCAACACGGAGAAGGTTGGAGTGGCAGAAAATTGTGGGTACAAATTGCTCAGAAACTGAAAGTGAACGCTTTAACAGTTGGGCGGGAAAAATAAAATTTCTTGTTAACACATTTTCAAAGTGACTTCAGGAAAAAGTTGCTAGTTTAGCGTGTTCAGGAAAAATCCCTTTGGAGCAAAAATAAAACATCTTCCAAACATTTTAGGGGGGAAACTGTGCTGAATTCCACTCCAAAACACTTTTTTCAGATGTCCTGAAGACGTTTTATTTGTATTGTGCAGAATGGGCACAAGAGCTTGTTCAGTTGTTGCAACAGTTCAACAAAAGGTGCTGCAGTTCCTTGTGCCTTTGCCTCCGTGTCTGTGTCTGAAGAGCAGTTGCAAACATTGCTGCTTGTAGCATTCTTTGATCTCACTGCAGAGACTCACACAGTCCAATTCAAAAGAAGCTGAAAATCAGAAGTGCAGGGTTGTTGTTTTTTTTGCACACTTTGAATTCTGTATAATGTGTGAATTGACTCTCAAATAGTTTTAAAACACATTTAAAATTTTTAAACTAACTTCAGTGTTTATAAAAAAAAGGATGTAACATTTGGTAGGACTCTTACTTTGGCCGAAGAGCTTTGTCATAGTGTATGCAGATGCCTGTTGAAAAGACCCATTCATTGCATTTTGGGTGGGTCACAGATGGATATCCCAATGCTTATTTACTGTGTGCTTTACCTTTTTCATCTAAAGAATGCTAGCAAAAGTTCTTCTACCTGCTCCTCAAATTCTGCATAGACAGAAGTTCAAGAATCTGTTCTTCAATCTAAAAAAAATTCCTTTTAAGCATCAGAATAGGGCAGCAAACAAGGTCGGATGATGGATTGCGGCAGGCTGTGCTGTTAAAAGGAATATGGCCCATTTCTGTCCACCTGCTTCAACCAGCTGAGGTCCCTTGGCTTTCCAACGTTGTGTTATTGTAACTCTAACCTACATATAATTATGGCACCAGCAGGTATTTCTGTATTTTAATAATTTTCCTCCATACCTCCACCAATATTGTGAGTAAATTAAAAATGTAATACATCTTAACTATGCAACTGCCTTGATCCACTTGAACTGTTCACTTTTTATTGGCCCCATAGGTCCTCTCGACACTTCCGGTATGCAACAAAACGTGACCAGTTAAGAACAAAAGAGGCTAGAACCAGTTTCTGTAACATAGGAAAGAGGTTTTGGAGGGAGCTCTGTATATCAGTAGCATTTGATATGCAGTTTTTAATCTTGTGCCTATTCTAGAGGAGAACTCTGAGTTCCCTGGGGCATGATACCTCCAAGCATCAGAATCCAGCAAAGGCAGTTCGACACATAATTGAATCATAGTTGGCATGTGGGAAGAACCACATATTGTTCATGCACAGTCATTGAGAAAAAGGACAGCCAGGGATACTGCCTTCTCTCAACTTCCGCCAGTGACCGCTTTAAATTATAGTCGTTGTCTGACCTAGCGTTTTTCAATCCCTTCTGCCTCTTAACTGAAGATGCTGGGGTTTCAACCTGGACTCTTTGCATATTAAGCAGGTGCTCTGCTGCTGAAGTGCAGCTCTTTCCTCTTGAGTAGAGCTGTATCCCTGGGTTTAAATAGCACATTTAAACCTTAGACCACAATTAAACTTCAGCGTTAAGTCACAAAAATACTCTTACAGTTTCTTGTCCCTGCTAAAGCAGTCATGGTAGAGACAGAGGCACCCTAATCCATTCTTGATTATATTTTTCTATCTGCCCTGAATTAATATGTGCTATAGTTGTCCTGCCCTTCTCCTCCTTTAAGTGTTCTGTTTTCTCTTTCTCTTTCTGTCCTGCTTCTCTGATGTTGCTGAGTGATGGGGTTAAGACAACTTTTCCTTTAGGACTGTTGCATCAGAGGTAAATCAGGGATGGTTTGATGCCCTTTATTGTGCTCACAATTAAATGACCATATTTGTCACTTTTCTCCAGAGTTGGATGAGTTCGTTCTCTCTCTCTCTCTCTCTCTCTCTCTCTCTCTCTCTCTCTCTCTCTCTCTCTCAGCTTGTTGACTTGGCTAGCTTACATGACTCATACAGAGCAAGACCTTCCTGCAGTGCACCTGTTCATCTGCTTTTTAGACATCATAAACTTGCATTAAGTGGGGGAAGACAGAGACTTTTAGCTCTGGCTTCATATGACACTCCTTTGGACCCAGTATGAAGGAGGAGCAACTTGTGGCTTGTGCATATCTTCTGTTTCCATTCACCCCTCACCTCAGGGGAAAGCAACATTAGACCCAGCACAAAATAAGGTTCATATGTATGCTGGATCTTTTTTCCTCCAGGTGGGAACCGGTTTGTACAAATGGACCTCTGTCTTCTCTCTTCTTGGAGCTGATCCACATGTTGGACTGGCAACGCAAGGATAGGGACCGTAGCTGCTACCCTTTGGTTACAGGAGGCATACTAAATGATCATAAGGGAGCCGCAGCTTATTTATGTATTTATTTATTCATCCATTTATTTATTTCATTTATTCCCTATTTCTTCCCAATGGATACTCAAAGTGGCTTATATCATTCTTCCTTCCTTCATTTTATCCTCACAACAATCCATGAAGTAGGTTAAACTGAGAAAGTGCGACTAGCCCAAGGTCACCCAGCAAACTTCTGTGGCTCCAGTGGGGATTCAGACCTGGGTCTCCCAAATGCTCAACTGACACGCTTCATCACTACACCTCACTGGCAGTCTAGACAGTTGTGAGGGAAAAATAACAAGGAGGAGAAGGGTTTATGTTGCTAAATGTTTAGATATAAAGACGTAAACGTTTCTCTTACCTTTTGTGCATGGCAAAAACCTTGGGACTTTTGTAACGTGTTGCTTGCTGCTGCTTTCTTCTCATTTGCCTTCATGTAATCTTAGAATATTTGTAATGTGGAAATGGAATCATGTTTAACTAACGAATGTAACATTAGGAAGGTAATGATTGAGCTTCCCATAGACAGAATACTAAAACCTGTATCAGTAGACTTTGTGGTAGGAAGGTAGGTAACATTTATCGTGTAAGGCCAAAGGCCCTAACCATAAAACCAAAACAGCTGCCCGGGCAGTAGTAAATATAACTATAAAAGAGAACACAGCAAGGTTAAAAATGATTTTAAAATTCTCAGGACCAGGGCATAACATAGATTGCAACAGGGTGAGAATTTAGCATGGACAAATGGATTTTTTCTGGATGGACTTTGTAATAAGTGCTCCCTGTTTGCTAGACCCTCAGATAGCAGACCAGCCACATTTTGAAAGTATAGATTCAAATTCAGTTTTAATGGCATTTCATGACATGAACCTGTCCAGATTATGGACGGGAGGGCTGATCTCTCTGCCTCGCCGCAGCATCAGGTGCACACCTGAAGTTCTCTTGCTTTTCTTGGGGTGCGCGACAACTTCCTTGTATGTCCGTACAAGGAAGTTTGCCATGCACCACTTTCGCTCCTCATGCATGGCAGTTTGTACTGATGTATAAGGAAGTTTGGCCTCACCGGGGCTCAGCTGCTGGCATGCCGTAATTGGCCTCTGCGTAATCTGCCAATGTTGCATCAAACTGAATTTTGCCTTTTGGTAAGCATAAGTGATATGCAAGTAGACAGTAAACGGTGCACATGCTTCAGGAGTGTGACAGCTACAAAGTTATCGTCTACTGTGTCTCAGTTAAAAAAATGTGCCTGCTTGTGGTCTTTGCATATATGTGAACTATTAAGGGATGCTCATGCCTAGCCAGTGTTTGGATGGAGTTTTCTGAGTGCCCCTCTCTTGGTTGAACTTTTTTTAGCCTTCTGAAGGAACGATGGTACTTTTTAACGAAAAGTGTTGCTACTGGATACTTGTCTATAGCATAGGGACTACTGACCATTGTTCATGCTGTTTGTAGGTTATTGGCCCTGAATGCTACATTTGTGGCATACCCTGTCCAAATCCATGTCTTTATTCCTTCCGGTAGCGTTTATGTCATTGTTGCCTTCTCATTTGTTTTGGTTTAACTGTCTTAATAGGCATTAAAGGTAAGATTTTTACACTTCTACTGACTGAATTTCACACATACTTACCCTCATTTTCCTTTATAGCAATGGGAAAATGCTTTCAAGATATTTGGTGAGGGTGATCTGCTTGTAGGGGATTCTTCTGTTCATGCCTGCCTAGAAAATCATGATGGCAATGCATGTGACCCATTATGTGGATTTCTTTACATAATCTCCCTTGAGCATCTTATGGTGCTTTGTACCACGTTGGGAGAGTAGATCTGATCTGTGTTTTCCTGCAGAAACTGGGAATGCTGTGGGTTTTTTAAAAATCCATACAAAGTTACTTGGGCAGACAGATTTGTTGACTTGAGCCCAAGAAATTTATAACTGTTTGCTTTTAAAGAGTGCTGTTGTGTCAAAGGACACTCTACCCTCACCTTTTTAAAGGTGTATTTTGTGACCTTTGTTTCTTTAAGAACTCTGATTCATCAGAATAGGAGTTCAAAGCAATGACTAGGGAGGTGTGCAAGAAAGAGTAATGATAGGAAGAGATGCCCTTCAGGCTAGGGATAAAGGGATAGTGATGAAATAGTGTGGGGGGTGAGCCCTGAAAGATGGAACCTTATATCTGTCATTCCAAATCTTCCATCAGTCCAGTTGCTTTGGGGGTTGTGTTGGATATTAGAACAGGCAAACCCTTTCTCTGACACAGTCAACAGATACAGTATGCTAATGAAGTGTTACTTTTCTCAGTTATTTTCTGCCATCAGGGTGGGAACTTAACTTTCTACAACCAGACCTTCTGAGTTTTTACACTTCTTTTGTGGGGCTGCAGTTGCCTTGACTATCCGAGGGGCTGTCCCACTCACCCCAGTAAGCACCCTGCCTCTATTGACCTGCTTTTCAATCTGCTTTTGAAGGAGGCAAGAGCATGAACAGTACCTATTCAGTCACAGGTAGCATTTGAAGGTATTTGCCAGGTGCAATGTGTAGTAGCCCCCATAGCAGATAAATGTAGCTTTGGAAAACTATTTCATGTAGGGACTGGTGTAATGGTGTAGCGAGGTATAATGGTTAAGAGTGAAGGATTCTAATCTGGAGAAGCGAGTTTGATTCCCTATTTCCTTCGCATGAGTGGCGGAGTCTTATCTGGTAAACTGGATTTGTTTCCCCACTCCTACACTTGATGCCTACTGGGTGACCTTGAACTAGTCACAATTCTCACAGGACTCTCAGGTCCACATACCTCACTAGGGCCCCTTCCACACATGCAAAATAATGTGTTTTCAAACCACTGTCACAACTGTTTGCAAGTGGATTTTGCTATTCCGCACAGCTTCAAAAAGCACTGAAAGCCGTTTGAAAGTGCATTATTCTGCATGTGCGGAATGAGCCTAGGTGTCTGATGTGGGGAGAGGTAGAGAAAGGAGTTTGTAATTTGAGTATTCTAATAGACAAAAAAGACAGGGTATAAATCCAAACTCTTATTTTATGACATATTTCTGTTTTTTTCAAAAATGATTTTTATTTCAAAAAATTAAACCAAGCTTTCCAGTGAGCTTTATGGCTGAGTGGGGATTTGAACCTGTGTCTCTATCACGCCCCTGGACTGTTCAATAACAAAATTCTGTATTCAGTTGATTTCTTTATTATGAAACAGCATCAGGAAAAAGCATTTAGACTTCTATTGGCAGAACTAAGCACAACCAATATTGCCATCACCACTATGCCCCTTGTCACACCCTATGTCATGTCACCCCACCCTGGCTGACCAGTTCCCAAGGAGGAAGTCACTCTCCAGTCCCATGGTCTGCTGGAAGAAGGAACTGCCTTCCCCCACACCAGGGTCAAAACAACCTACATTCCACACTACTGACAGAGCTGCAACAGCTGCTAACAAGCTGTTAGTTATCCTGAGAAGGATAAAAGCGGTGTAACAGATGCATAGCATGGAGGGGGAATGAGCAAAGACAGGTTCCCACATCCAGGGCAGGAGTTAAAACATGGTAGGATCAAACATGGGCTGATCATGACAGTCTCCTCAGTTCTAGCTTGAAGTTGCAACCACTCCACTGGATTGGCTTTCTGTTCTTCTGCTTGAAGTGTTCTAGGTCAGTCTATGCCTGTGGTTGAATACATGTTTGAAGGACCTTGAAGAGCTCTCATGTAGTAAGGCTGGTTTTGGATAAATCTTAGTTATATGCAGACTACATATTTAAAAAGATCTCTGCTATACTCTTTTTCACATAAAACATGTTAGTAGATTGTATATTCCTCCACCACAAAACAAAGCATGCCAGACCTTCTTTGTTGTTGAATGCTGTGCCTGGGTCCTAGTGCCCGCCTAGCCCTGATCCTCCCATCTGACTGAAAGTTTGAAAGTAAAAATGCATTTTGGCATAAATGTACTTGTACCAAAGTACCACGTTCAGTAGCATACAAAATAATGGTTTTGACAAAGGCAGTCCGTAAAAATGAATAATTCTCATATTTGTTTGGGATTATATTCTAATGTGGAAGCATACCGTTTTCTCAACTGCTGCACCTCAACTGACTGAACTAACATCTTTATGTGAATCAGAGGCCCCTTCCGCACACGCAGAATAATGTGTTTTCAAACCACTTTCACAACTGTTTGCAAGTGGATTTTGCTATTCCGCACAGCTTCAAAGAGCATTGAAAGCAGTTTGAAAGTGCATTATTCTGCATGTGCGGAAGGAGCCAGAGTATAGTCAGACCAAGGTAGTCCAGGATTCTGTTAACAACAGTAGCCTGCTAGAAAGTCTCTTTATGTCTATTTCCTTTGCCTTCAGTCAGTAGTGAAACCCAGAAACAGTTTTGTCGTATGACAATCTGTTTGCCAACACACTTCCAAGTTTTGTGGCCTGTCGTAATGTTGTAATCTGTTACAATTTTGTGTTATGAATCTTTCTGTGATATAGATATCTGTACAGCATGCAAGAAGTTCTTATCCCAAGTGCAACAAAATAATTGCCATCCTTACAGGAGTTTGTATGTGGCTAATATACTGAACAGTTTATAATTTGATTGTTGTCCTGGTAACCCTGTGTATGCCACCTTGAATTTCACATTAGAATATATATGGGATGTTAATAAATGCATGAAAACAATTGTATGCCATTTAATAACTGTTGCAACTTGAAGCTTCCTCTTACTGTACGTCACAGGTCCCAAAGTCATTGATGCTCATTCAGAGGCACCTCTGTCAGGCAATGGTCTGGAGGTAAGATTTGTCACACACGGTCTACAGATTATCCATGCAGATTTTACCCAGTGTCTTGATAATTCACTTGCATTCTTATGATGAGGTCATGACATACTCTTGAGAATTACCTGATGTATTCTCCATAATACTGCTATAAGTGTTAGAACCTTGAGATTGGCTTCCACCTGAAAGGCACATGTTCAAGGAACATGGTAAGATTACTGCTTTTTTTTTAAAATAGCACACAGGCTATGCACAAGAAGGTGATCTCTGCTCCATAATGCTTACAATATAAACAACCTGAGGAGGTCTAGAGAAGGACCAAAATACAGAGAGAATATGGTATGATTTCACCAAACTGAAATTTTGAGCCTGTTTCCCATATCTGTACATATATATTGCTGTGGCCTAAGAAACAGGTGACTGCACTTCTTTGTTGTAGATCTTTGTCCTCTAGTTTTCCAATCTGTTTTAAGGTCTTACTTTCTTACCACAGTCTGTTAAGATAGACAGGGTTATGAAGAAGAGGTTCCTTTCCTCTTCAGTTTCTGTAGCCGTGGTGTGGGTTGATGGAACTGGAAATGTTGCAATGGCGGAATGCACACTTTCCAACGTATATTCAATCTCTGGCAACCTATTTTCAGTCAAGATCCTCTATTCTATCCCTGGCATCGTCAGTTACAAATTCTGTGTAGCAGTCCTCCTTGGTGCAGTCATCATCATCATCATCAACCTCTTTATTGGCATAAGTTTAAAATACAACAGGGAGGTTGAGGAAAATCAAGTTAAAATAAGTAGGTTCAGACATTTCCTGCAGTTAAAACCATAAATAAATAAATAAACTAAAATCTGTGGCGAATCTGCTGTGCCAGCGCCAGGAATTTGGCAACGTCTAGGGATCTCTGAGGAGACTGATCACAAAGCAGAAAGAAGGATTTGACCTTGTCTGGTGAGTAGGCATAGTTCTCAGTGTGTGGGCCAATATATTGTCTTCTGGATGAAGTATATAGTTCGCAATCTAGGAGGATGTGCTCGATTGTTTCAATGGCTTTTTGTGAGCAGGGACACGTTCTTTGTTGGTATGGGATCTGGAGAAATCTGCCACTCAGGACTGCTGAAGGTAGGGCGTTCAGTCGGGCTAGCATTAAGGTACACGGTGGTGGAGATATGGTGAAGATATATTGTAAAAGTACCTTGGTAGCCCTTTACTGAAGGGAAGAGGGTGGGAACCCTCCGGTAAAATGCCCTTCATGTATTGAGTAGATAGCAGTTGATTTTCGATGTCGAGTAGCCTTAGCGACAGAAGTTTGACTATTTGCGCTTCATCCATGTCTATGAAGAAGTCTAAAGCGAAGCCTAACGAATTAATTTTTTCCTTGATCAGGAGACTCCAAGTGGAGAGGTAGGAATCTGAAAGCATTCGCTTTGTTAGGCTGTCCTGTTCTGGTTGGAAATGGAGGTGCAGCCAGTATCGAAGCGAGGAGAGCCATATACATGTTTCGAGAAGATTTAGACCTAATTCCGAACATAAGGAGAGAGATGACACGCTGTTCGAAATTCCAAGTAGTTTGCGAAAGAAGCTAGATTGTATAGACTCAAGAGGCTTTAGATTATGATTTAGCCAGATTGGAGCGCCATACAAGGTTTTTGGGATCAGTTTGCCTTCAAAGGCTCTCACTGCTGCTGGGACGCATTGACCCCCTTGGGAGTAGAAGAACCGCCTAATTGCTGCCGTGCACTGATTGGTGGAGAGGGAGATGTGCTTGTACTGCTCGGTCCAATTCAAGTTATATTGGAAACGGATTCCCAAGTAGTTGAAACTTTTGACTTGGTCAATTCTGTTCCCACTGATAGACCATGCTGCTGGTTTCCACGCTTTTGAGAATGTCACGATTTTAGTCGTCTCATAGTTTATTGTAAGTTGATTGCATTCGCAGTAGTCTGCGAAGGCGTGGAGTAGACGTTTCAGGCCTATCTTGGTACGCGAGAGTAATACCATGTCATCGGCATATAGAAGGGTGGTCAAGGGGGCATTGCCAAGGATGGGAGGGTGAGCTCGAGCGGTTGGAAGGAAATTTGGAAGGTCCTGTAGAAACAGGTTGAAGAGAAGAGGGGCAAGGACACAGCCTTGCTTGACACCCTTATTAGAAATTATTTTGGGGGTGCATGAGCCGGTAGGATTGTAACGTATGCTGCAAGTGGTGGCAGTATAAAGTCTTTGGATGAGAAGAAGTAAGCGCTTCTCTATCTCCAGAGCACTTAGTTTGTTCCAAAGAATTTGCCTGGGGATTGAATCAAAGGCACTCCTCAGGTCGAAGAACGCAGCATATAGTCCAGAGTTCTTGGTTTTTCCATATTTCTCGGCGAGGTGCCTCAGTACTGCACAGTGGTCGTACGTGGAGTGGCCCTTGATGAAACCGATTTGCTCAGGACCAAGTACAGGAATGGCCCATTCCAGAAGTTTCTCGCGGAGGTGATCCGCGTACAGTTTCCCTGGGATAGATAGGAGGCTGATTGGCCTGTAATTGGAAGGTGTATCATTATTTCCTTTCTTAAAAATTGGAACAACAGTGGCTTTGGTCCAATCTTGGGGTAATTGGCCGCTATTATCAATTGATGTGAAAAGTTTCGCCAATATAGGAGCCCAGTTTCCGGCATAGTTGGTAAAGATTTCAGGGAATAGGCCATCCGGACCAGGGGCCTTTCCATGTTTGAGTTTTCTAATAAGGCGGAATACCTCGGTGGTAGTGATTCGAGGCCATCTGGGCAGGTCTTCAAGAGCAAGTAGCTCCACATCGGGTTGATTGGAATCTGGGTCAGAGAAGATTTTATTGTAGTGCTCCCACCATGTTGAAGGGGTGATAGAGGAGGCCGAGGTGTATGCGGTAGAGTTGCAAGAGCTGCCCTTTGAAACGAGGTTCCAAAATTGTTTGGTGTTCTTGGCGTTGATTGTAGCAATCAGATCAGCCCAGTTTTTTTGCACCAATTGCCTCTTCTTTATAATCAGGGCTTTCTGGAACTGGGTTTTGAATTGTTGGTATTCGTCATACGATCTGGCAGTCGCATTTTCTAGGAAAATACGATGAAGGGCTCTGAGGTGTGCTTTCATTTGATAGCACTCTTCGTCAAACCACCTGGATGTTTTCTGTCCTGCGGCTGAGTATGGCACTTTGTTAGGAAGAGTAGCCTTTATCCAAGATGATAGGGATTCATACACCGACAGAGATCCTTCTAAGGAGGGAGTGTCAGACTTTTTTTTGTGGGACTCTGACAGTAATCCTTCGAACCCTGCATTTTCCAAGGCGAGTTTGCACCTAGAAGACCATTTGGTGCAAGGAGCCAGGATGGAAGACATTGGCTTTGGTTGAGGATTTGCATGAGTTGTTGTTGGGGAGGTAAGAGTCATGATTAGTTCCAGTGGTAAATGGTCACTTTCCGTTCTGTTTTCCTTGGTGCAGTCTTATGCAGAGTTATTCCAGTCCAAAACCACTGATTTAATTGAGTTTGGATCAGTGTAACTCTGCACATGATTGCTGTGTGTGTCTTGTAATCTGACAGTACTGGGCAGGGAAGACGAATGATCTGAGACAGGAAAAGGGCAACTAGGCTGGTATGAACTTCTCAACTGTCATCTGATGCCTAACAGTCTGTGATGTAAATATTTGATATACATTTTGGTGTATTTCATATTAGAAAGACCAGCTTTAAAACAAAATATTTGTAAAGCTCAGTACCCCCCCCCCCAAAGAAAACAACCCCCCCCCCCCAAGTGTTCTTTTCCAGAATGTGTTGTTGTGTGTTCAGGTATCACGATCTCTAAGCCTGGTTTTTGACTGTATTGTGGCATGTTTGCTGTTAGCAGAGTTGTGGCCTGCTGTTCATGTCTGTATGTTGTATTAATTTTATATATGTAAATTGCTCTCTTGCTCATGGTAGGTTTTTTAATATGGCACTTGATGCCTGAAGAAGCTACTTTAGATTGGGCTAAATTATGAAAATAGCACCTAGCAAAAAATGGTGGCCATTTTTACATAGAGGATCCCACCCCACAGCTCTTAACATACTAGTGCTAATCTTGAATAGCTGCTGCAGAAAAAAGAATGCACATGGATTACCTTTTCTTCCATTTTGTTCTAGGTAAGAAAATTTAATTTAAGTTCACAGCCATTATCTACTTACAATCAACAGTTGTGGCTAACATGTGTAATGCAGATGGATCGACATGGTAAGCGTTTTCATTTAGCTAAGATTAATTTGGCTGACTGTGCTTGCCTTATTTGCACACTCTTGTATCCTGTGTCTGTACAACCTAAGGCCCCTGGGCTGTACACAATGAGTCAGTTTGTATTTGAATATATCAGATCCATGATACATCACCTGTTCTGTCTGTTTGAGGCTTCAAAGCAGGGGTTTTAATTAAGCATGTGGCGAACTGCAGGATGTTGGTGTTATAATTCATACAGCTGATGTATTATACACTATGTAGCCCAGTGGAGCCAGTTTAGAATGTGAATATTTCTGCATCACCCTTTCCAGTACAGAATGGTTATCTATATTATCTTGTTACACAAATCAGGATGTAAAATGCTAGTGGAAAACATTGCTCGGTGATAATATTTATACATCCTCTGTCAGGGATAGTGGAAACAACACCATGCTCCCTGCCTCCTCATCCCCCCACAGGGTCAAGCCCAGCATCCAGCAGGCCCAATTAGATGACAACAAGTCAATGACAGCTGGCACCCACTAGCGGGTCAGGCACCCACTAATGGCTGGTTCTTTGATAACCAGCTGTCTGACAATCAGCTTCAAGAAGCTCCTGGGACTGGGGAAGGGGAATAATGAGGCAGAAATGACTCAAGAGGTGCTAATGGTCCCTTATAGGCTGGCCCCACATCCCCATAAGGCTTCTGGGCAGAAGGAAGCCACTGGGCATGTTCCAGGCCTGCCTACTGCCTTCAAAGGGCTTAAAGAAGGAAGCCAAGGAAAACAGACCAGCTCTGGCTCCAAGCTCGGAAGTGGAGTAGGGAGGTGGCTTAAGGGAGGTGGCTTAATCATCCTCTGCCTCTGTCCAAGTTTCTCTGGATACCTGGTTCTATGCTAAATTTGATATGTGTGGTAAACCTATGTAATGCTACAATATATCCAATTTTGGTTATCTGGGTGCTGTCTATGTATTCTGCCTATTACTCGTGTTAAACTCTGATAGCTATTTACCTTGCTGGTAGTGGTTTGCCTGGTTGATATGACCAATGCCAGCATAGAAGCATATTTCAGAATTTACATGTGTTCGTAAGCTGCCAGCTTTAATTGGAAGATGCTGTTGAGGATTGATGTTAAATAAGTGCTACAATAGAATTCTTTCATTTTGAGGTGTTCCAGGATCTTCTAACATTCTCAGGCTATATCTCGCAACCCATCGCTTACAGCATCTGAACTGCTTGTTTTGCTTTAATTTCAGATAACTTGAAAGGCATGACAGTGAACTTTAATATGCTGGTTAGAATAAATGGTGTAATAGAGAATGCGAGCATAAAATACTTCAATAAGGAAGTTCACAACCGGACAAGAACTCTCTACTGTGCACAAGTAAATGCTCCCTAAAACAACTTCTTGATGAAGGATTTCTTTCTATGGGTAAAAAACATGTTAACAGACAAGGAGAGAGACTGTTTCCCTAAATGAGAGCAGTAAACAAAAGAGTGGGTTTTTAAAGACCTCTTATAAGCCTGGCATTTGAAGACATCTTGGAAAATCCCTTCCAGTCACAATTGATAATGCTGTGCTAGATGAATGATTTTTTAAAGTGAGTAGATGGGCTATATTTGGGTGGAAGCGTGCATGATTTTTTGTATATCTAAACCCTATCCCTAGCACCTGCAAACAAGATAAGGGGATTAATGTTCATCACTTGTTTGTTCTGATGGCTCAGATCTTCAGTAAAATGCATCAGCCATAATTCAGCTCTTGCTGTGAGCCTTGCATGTTACAACTGTTCCAAGTTTAGCTCTTGGTATTATGAAAGAGGCACAGCTGTGATACTATGAACAGGAGGGAAGTTTTTAAAGTAATGCATAGCAAGAAGCGGGACAGGCATGCCCTTTCAGGGGAATCTTGTACTAATTTGTATCCCAAAGGAATTCTGGTCAGTTTCTCACTTTGTAGTGGTTGATCAATCACTGAATAGCTTTAAAGCCCCAAAATATGAATTGTCTGTTGGCATTTTGTTCTTACACTGTCCTTATATTTTCTCTTTGGTCCTTCAATGGCATATTTATAGCAATGTGCTGAAATTATTGTAGTTCACCTTGGCTACCTGAACTACACTCGCTATGATATCAATGTTGCCTTCGAGAACCTTCCTCCGATCTACCATGTCAAGAACTTCACAGTAAGTGTGTTGATAAAAGCAACAAAACGGAAGTTCAGTTTTAATTGCAAGTCCCCTTTCTTGTAGTTTGCTATTATAAAGAGTTTTTAGGAAATGTTTAATATGTGTAATGAGAAGAAACACCAAATTTAGAGCCTTGCCTATTCCAGATTAGCTGTTTTGTTAAAAAAAAAAGAAGTGGAGCTTTCTGCTAAAATAGCTCCAAAATAGTAATTGCGTAGAATGAAGAAACTTATTTAGTCATGAAATAGAGATCTGCACATGAATTCTGCTAATTTTCAAGACACATGAAGGTCTTAGAGAGCTGGCAGGGTGTGGTACAAGATTAAACTTTATAAAAACCGAGATTCAGTTCTGAAGTACTTGGTAGAGTATGTTTAAAATTGATATTTTATTTTAAATTGAGCCTGATTTTTATGGTAATAGTGCTTTTATTGGCCATGCTGGCAGGGACTGATGGGAATTGTAGTCCATGAACATCTGGAGCACCATAGGTTGACCATCCCTAGTCCACCCCATGCGGACATGGGCATTACAATGGTGATATGGAATGTAACTCTGCTAAAGCGGCTCCTGCCTCCCAAGGGTAAAGTTTGAGTTAGCCTTCAGCCTTTCCCTTTGAAGGAATGGTAAATCATTCTTAGCCCTTCTGCATTGGTTGAATAGATTTATTCCCTAGACTTTAAAGTAGTCACTGGCGATGATGTGCAAGCTCTGAAATTGGCTAGTGTGCCAGTCAGTGATTAATTAATGACTTCCTCTTTTTGTTAATATGTGTGTTTGTTTCTTCCAGTGGAAAACCTATAATCCAGCCTTCTCACAAGTGGAAATCTGGTTCCGATTTGTTTTTGTAGTTCTCACATTCATTGTCACAGTGAGTACTGCCTCCTTACTTTGTTTTTTATGGGAAGTTTAGAGGTAGCTCTTAGATCAGTAGGGGTGTGTGTGTGTGTGTGTGTGTATGTAGTTTTCACACACACACTCACACACACACACTCACTCACTCACACACCACACACACACACACACACACACACACACACACACACAGAGAATTCCTCAAAGACAAAAATATGAACAGTAATTTATCTGCCCAGTAGGAAGAAAATAAAGACTGTCCCTGGTAATTAGGAATAGTTGGAGCAACTATTGATATTAAAGTTTATTGTCAAGTTTGAAACATCCTGGGAGAGAAATGAATTTTAAAGTTTAAGAGATCATTCATCTGCAGCATTAAAATAATTTATCCAAATAATACAAGTAGCCTGTTGTGATATTTGAAGCAAATATACATAGTGTCAACAACTCAGTATCTAGTTATGTTGGATTATCTTCTCTTTTTGTTCATTTATTTGTTTGGCTTTCTATTGTATGTTACCAATGGTAACATGGACAGTTTGGTCTTCTGCACTTTACAAAAACACACTTTGACTATAACTTTATAGGAAGCTTTCTCTTTGTTGGAGGGGCAAGGAGAGGAAGCATGTCTGAATGGGATGGAGTGGGATACTAGATGATGTGGACACCAAGTTGAGGAGGACAGAGAGGTGAAGAAAAGCAGAAATTTGATTGGAGGGTTTGATTTTTTTTAAGGAGACTTCCCACATGATTTAAGAGAGTTCCTGTTCAGTTCTTGTTGGCTCTGGTATTTCTAATTGTAGAAAAATATAATCCTGTGCAAGCTGTCAGATTTTATGTATTACCTTTGTGTACTGTAGGCAGTGGTGGGATTCAGCAGGTTCGCACCACTTTGGCAGAACCGGTTGTTACAATGGTGCTTGTAAACAGCCGGTTGTTAAATTATTTGAATCCCACCACTGACTGTAGGTTTATTCCTCTTGTGCTCCTTCACAGTGTCTCTTTGCACATTCCCTGAGGAAGTTTTCCATGAGAGATTGGGGAATAGAGCAGAAATGGATGTCTATCCTCCTTCCCTTACTATTACTTTATAATGGTAAGTCTGATAACTTGTTAAAGAGATTATTTTCTTCTATAAATGAAACTAGTGGAAAGGAAAAAATCAAAAAGATGTCTCTTTTAGTACTTTGAAACAGATTTATGCTTCAGTTAGTCTGATAATTAGCATGATATAGTGGTAAAAACTTTGGATTTGGCTGATTACTTAGGTTCATTTGTCCAGCCAGCTATGGGCTCACTACCATGGCCTTAGATCCTTTTAGTTTTTCTCACATGGGGAACATAGGCTACAAGCAAGCAGGAGCAACCTATAACACAGTGGGTGTACAAATAGTGATTAATATTCAGGTGGCAGTTGCCCCCTTCTCTACTTGCCCAGCCTTGTTGTCTTAGCCCCCATCCCATTTAACAGGTGTGTGTTTATGCATTCAGCACAAAGAATCAGGAATAGACAGAACTGGATGGAAATCCCTGCTCAGTTATACAGTGGGTGACTTTGGACCAGTCACTTGCTCAGGAATGAGTCACACAATACTTAGCAGGATCGTGTAGGTGAAATAAAGGTGGGAATCATGGCTACCAGCCTGAGCTTTTTTTCAGAAGACCAGTATAAATATCTAACAGATAAAGCCACAGGTTTAACATAAGTCAACTGTTATGGTCTGTGTTTTTTCCCCTTCTAGGCTCTAAGACTGGATAGTTAATGGAGGCATGGGGCGTATCTTTCCTCATATTATCCTGTTCACTATATGAAAACTGCAGGTGTGGCTCCTTCTAGAATACAAAACTCTAAAGCTGCAGGGGCAAAAAGCTGGCACATGGTGTTGGCTGTGCAGCCCAGTTTAGCTCAGAGGCAGAGATACCAGGGGGCTGGGGTGTGTGAGTTGCACTGGGCGCACTTAGGGGATCCCCCCTTGTAGCACCCCCCCCCCCCCCACACACCTTTTGTGGGGAAAACAGATCGGAGTTGGAGAAGGCAGCTCACTTTCCTTTCAGGGTCGGAAAAAACGGCCTGGTGGGAACTACACTTCCCAGGTGACCTTGTGAGCCCCAGGGTCTCATGGGAAGTGTAGTTCCCACCAGGCCATTTTCAGCCTGAAGGGAACAAGCTGCTTCTCCAGCCCGCACTAAGGTAAGGGGGGGCAGGGCACCACGGAGGGGGGTGTGGAAACACAGAGTGCGCACTGGGCGCACTCTGGCCCAGCTATGCCTCTGGTTTAGCTCTCATGCTTTTCTTTTTAATGTAATGCTGCAGTTGCCCAGTAAAGATGATGGTTTGCCTCTCATAATTCTGATACCAAAGAGAATGTTTTGGGAAAACATGCCCTGACAATAAATTATCTTAACTACAGAACTGGAATCCTTAATAGAATGAACTGGAAATGGCATATGACAGAAGTGCATCCCATAAGGTGCACATTTTCAGTTATTCCCTCAATGAACCTGAATTATTATTTAATTGCTTTCGTACTTACAGCCGAACCCAGAGGTGGCTGGGTTGGCACTGCTGCAGTGCTATGGCACCCCGTCCAAAGGGCTTTCTTACAGTGAAAAAAAAAAGACAACTAGGCCAAAAAATCCCCCATGGGGGGAATAGAGGTATGCCATAAAAATTGTGGCATATCTCTGCCAGCGCCTATGCTAGTGCATGGGGCCCAGCAGGGCAGTGGAGGCTAAGGTTGGGCCCTGCCTCCCAGCCTCCCCCCAACCACGCCAGTGCAGCATTTTGTGCCAGTGAGCCTGGGCAACGGTAGCAACTTCCATGTCAGGTGCCGCCCCCCCACCCCCCCGCTGGCACATTTGCCCCTTACGCCTGTAGGATGGGCATCCATGCCGGTGCAAGGGTGCGCTAGCTCCAGAGAGGATTTGCTCTCCCTCACCTAAGAATTGGGCTGTTATAGGGGGACCTTGTGACATTTTTTTCCTTCTATTCTGTTGCAGATCCATTTTTCCCTCTCTCATTCCTAATTAACAGCTGGTTCCCTGGAATGCTAGATGACCTCTTTCAGTCATTGTTCTTGTGTTCATTGCTGCTGTTCTGGCTCTGTGTCTACCACGGGATCCGAGTGCAGGTGAGGTGAATATAAGCTACTGCTTGAGTTGTGTCCTTGCCTTTGCTGAGCAGCATTCCTCCAAGGAGCTAAGGGTGGTGTGGTGCTTGTTCCATTTTATGAGCTTGGACTATGAGATAGAGTTCAACACTGCACCAAACTAACTTTCTCATTGCCTGGCTCTTGGACCTCCACAGCAATTTTCTTGTCTCTGGTAGCCATACCAAATCTGAATCTCTCTGGGGAAAAAAACAACTTATCCAGTGTAGCATCTCTTGTGGCTTTTGGGTTAGAGCCAAATAAAAATTTTAATGAAGAGAAAATACTTCAGCTGAACAAAACTTTTCTTCCTCCCCACTATGAACTCCCTGCAATACTGGGAGACAGGGGACTTTCAGGAACAATACGGAGGCAGATCTGTGGAGTGAAGTGGGAAGAGGATTTAGTGGGACGCCCCCCCCTCCCCCCAGTTAATGAAAGTTTAGTCTGCATCAAGTCTTGTGTAAGTAATAATCCTTGTTGGATGCAGGGATTCCTTTCTGTTTGCTTAGTGAGGAATCTCCCTTCCACGTAAGGCTGTCAGTGTATCTAAACCTTTGTATACCTTTAAATGTGAAGCTATGCTTGGGTGAATGGATCCTGATAAAGTGCTTATTGCTAGATGGTGCCAGTGTCATTATGGATCCTGACCATTTATGAAAGGGGTAATTTGCCAAAATAACCTCTCTTTTTCTCCCCATCAGACTGGGAAATAGTGGCTTCCGAGAACACATGTTATTCTCATAATTCTTTACAGGTACATACCTGTAACCAACTCAAAATTATTTTCAGGTACATACAGGTTTACATGCATCAACTCCAGGTTGTACATGAAAATTTGAAATTATTAATATTGGCCATAACGTGATGAATTGGTGCACTAGTAAGACCCAGTGTGGTTAAGAGCAGGTGGACTCTCTCAGAATTCCCTCAGCCTCACCTACCTCACAATATGTCTGTTGGGGGGAGAGGAAGGGAAAGGAGTTTGTAAGCCCCTTGGAGTTTCTTTACTGGAGAGAAAGAGGTGGGTGGTATAAATCCAAATTCTTCTTCTTGTATAGTACAATAGAATATTGGTCTAGGATAAATGAGACCTCAGTTCAATTCCCCACTCATCCATAATGTTTTCCAGGTGATGGGGCACCTCACGACTTTGTTATGAGAATAAAACAGAGTGGGGTTGACCGTGTATACTGTCCTTGAATGAAGAGTCAGATAAAAATTCCTTGTCTGGGAGTTGGGTTCTCATGAGCTTTAAAATTCACTATAGCAAGAAAAAGTTACCACTTGTTAACAGTCCTCTACTCTTAAAGGTGTGGGTTTTTTTAAATGAATGCATCACTAGGTGGCCACATTTGTATGAAACTTCTCCAGACTATTTCGATATGTCACGTTGCGTGTAAATTTGCTCTTGGATCCCTCTAAGCCTTTCTGTGAATGGAAGGATTTCTGTTCTGAGTCCATGACTCCTTCAACTCCTCCTTCCTGCTGCAGCCTAAAATATCCCTCAAAATCCTGCTCCAGGGAGAAATGCTCAGGTGGATCCAGTCCATAATTATGGATTTTTAAGAAAGATTAATAAGAACACATGGAAAGAAAAATGATCTCATGGATTTTTTCTTTTCATAAATGCTGACTGAAAAAATAACTGAGGTAGAAAATGTCAACATTTTGAGTGAGTCAGCTGTCTCTAAAAGTGTGAGAGACGTTTGCTTGCTGGCTTGCATCTATAGCTTATGTTCAGTGACTGTGTATTACTCTTTTGGTCTTTCTGGAGGAAGAGACAAGGCTGCATTTTTCTGAATATAAATATAACTGCTTATTACAATTGAAATTACAAGGGCTGAAACAGTTTGTTCCAAAAAGAATTCAAAAGAATATGGACAATTCCCCCTCCCGGGACTGCCAGCGAAAGGAATCTGATGAAGGGAGCTTTAACTCTTGAAAGTTAGACCTCTTCTCTAAGGTCCTAGTAGGCTCAAATCAATTGGAAATCTTTGTTCTTTTTAAAAAAAACCTCCATAACTTTGACCAGTAATGTTCAAGCCATCATATTTGCTGGATTGTGAGCCCCTACGAAGCTATAATTTTTCTGTATTTTGGATGGAATTCCTGCTAAAAGCAACATACTTTCTAACTCTTGGCACATGGACTGAAAGGAGCAACAGGCCAGCAAGGTAAGGTTACTTACCACTGGGAAGGGTTCCTTTTAACACAGGCGGATTCAGAGACAAACTCCTCCTCTTCTGGTCACAAGACTAATGTAATTTGACCTCTGTCATACACTTGCATATCAGTGGGTCTTCAGCTATATTTTGAATTCCTTTTGGAACAGACTGTTTCAGCGCTTGTAATTTCAGTTGTAACAAGCAGTCGAAGGTGGTTGCAGAGCTACAAAGTCTGAAGATCACTTACCTAGATGCCTGTTCCGTGACAAGGGTTCTGTTTTTTTTCTGCTGATGGGTTCCAGCTATTAAGAGAAACCACTATAAAGGGCATTTTTGTATCATGTTTAAGTTTAGTATGATAGAAGCATACTTCATAATAATGTATTATACAAAATTTTTGATGTTTCTATCTTTTAAAGATAGATCAAGTAATATTTCATTGTACAGAAAAGGTATATTAAAAATGTTCAGTAATCGGAATCTTTTTTTCCCTTTTGTTTCAGGGAGAAAGGAGGTGCTTAACATTTTATTTCCCAAAGCTCCTTATTGTTGGTCTTCTATGGTTGGCTTCTGTTACATTAGGAATATGGCAGACGTAAGTTTCTCTCTTTTTCGTTGTCTCTGATCAGTTACTCCTGAATGAGCAAAGCATTTTTTTCACTGGAAGGATTTGTTTTTAATGTTATAGTCTTAAAGCAAGATTAATTGTTTTCTGCTTTTACATTTTTCTCTTTTGTTTCACTATTACCAACATTTCTCAATTCGGTGGTGTGATTATGCACAGTACTAGATCTTAAGACAACTCTTTTTAAAGCTCTGTTGACTGTCCTCCTGTAAACATATGACCAGTTTTGTAGTTTTTTTATTGTATGTTTGTTTCCAGTGTTTTTAATTAATAACTTGTCAACAATTTTATTAGCTCACACCACAAGATTCAGTAATCATAATTTTTAAAAATGTGCTGTTGTTCTTTGCTAGTTTTTTTTCCTTGCTGGGTTCTTTTACAGTCATTATATTATTTGTGTATTTCTGTCTTTATTGTCTAGCCAGCATACAAACTGACCTTGAAAATGTGTATATAAAGATATATATTGATTTGCATGAATATGGTTCATTGAGTAAAATTTGGACCCATGAACAATGCATAGGCATGTACTCTACCCCCTTCTCTGATTTTGCAAAATGCATTTTTAGTAGTTATCCTGGTAATAGGTTAATGTTAAGATAAAATCCAGCCAAATGTGATTGATGTATGTCAAAAAGGTATTGTTTTCTATTGATGGAGGTAAAATTTGACTTGATGATTTTTCGTTAGTCTTCTGTCAGAATTATATTTTATGCTGTTAGCATAGATAGTGATCTTTTCCCTCACTGGTTACAGTGTGATATTCACTATGTTTTTTATAGTAAGATGTTACAAAGTTTTGAATTGTTGAAAAATAAGTCTTTATTTTTCCTAATCCTAATTGAAATGTAGATAGCATTTGGAAAACACGGGAAGGTACCTAAGAATTTTTGTCTTGGGGGGTTATCCCTAGTAGTTGCTGGGCAGAACTGGTTCACCTTTCTCTGTTTTTTGTAAATTGGTTCAGTTGCATTAACACTTACATACTCCAATTAGAAATAAATTATTCATCTCTTTAAAGGAAATGGAATTATTTTGGCAAACATCAGAAAAGGATTTAAATCTTTCAGAATTCACACACATGCTTGATAACTTGTTTAAAGTTTTTCTTTTGCTGTGTTTTTTCTTGAAGAAGAGGCATATTCTGTTTTTGAAAATGTCTCTAAAAACCTAAAACTTAGGACACCTATGTCCCAAGTCTTTGGTCTCTTCTTGCTTCCTCCCTGATCTGAAAGTATTTTACTACTGCAAACAATTTCTTATATTCATGATGTTGGATTTTTTCACCTCTCCAGAGTCAATGAACTCCATGACCCAACATATCAGTATGGGATTGATGCAAGTAATTTTCAGGTAAGTTAATGGTGAACAGCACTTTGCGTAGCAGACTCTGAAAAATATTGTGTTGTTTTCAATAAATTATTTATCTGTTCCACCATCTGTTATAGTCCTTTTGTGTAAAACAGGTGGATAATGGAAGACGCACTCTATCATTTAACATTGTTTAATTTAATTTTCACGGAGTGGTGCCTCTGTGGGGTATAGTCTGTTGCATGAAAGGTGTTGTAACAATTCTGTATCTAAACAGCCCAATCCAAATGCTCCCAGCAGCTGTGGATGGTGCTGCTGCCGCCATTGAAATCCACAAGCACACGGTCAATTTCAACAGGAAGAAACTATGAAAATGAACAAAATTTGGCTACCAGTACTTAAGAACACTAGAATCAAGACAACGGTTAATGAACACCACCCAGACTCAGGGTGTCTCTCTGCAGGAAGCAATGACATTTATTGTAAATGAGTACTTAAATACACAGGCAAACTACTATGCAAATGCCCTTACTAATTGATTATGCAACTTTATGTTACATAAAAATGCTAAATTGGGGGAATTCCACTTAACATGTGCAAAGTACACTTCCAAACTGCACCTTTAACACTTTTAACACATGCAAATGGTTCTTTCTCCTGCCCTGGGTATTTCAGAGGTATATATACTCCACTTGCTTTACCACCAACAGATCCTCTGAAGATGCCAGCCACAGATGCAGGCGAAACGTCAGGAGAAAATACTAGTGGAACACAGCCATACAACCCAGAAAACCCACATCCTAATATCCTAGGTTTTTCTGACCCTTTCAGTAGGGTGCATTTTGGAGCCCTGTCCTTACCCCTCGCTTGGAGCTGTTTGAGACATCTATATTCTGTAGTTAAGTAAGAATCCAAATAAACTGTACATTGGAGAACCAGTCAAACAGCTGGAGCTCTGCCAGTTTTCGCCATGGCAAGGCAACAAAAAAAATATATTAGCTGCTCTTTTTTGTGGTTCAGCTCTTGAGGTAGATGCAGATGTACCAAACCACAGTTAGTGGAGTTCTGATTATAGGTGATTAACTAGGATTCTGACATCATGTTACAGATCTTTCAGTTCTGGCCTCAATATTTTTCATCAGACATTTTCATCCGACAATAAATTTCTTGTACTTCCTGTGGGAAAGTGTCCTTGTCTTCTGCTTGCTATGATTTCTTAGGAAGCGTATATACAATCAGGAGCACTGATTAACTTAGCTGTGGGAGGGCATTTTGTGCTTTCTGCGTTCTTAGCAGCTATTTTAGATTTTCCCATCGCATACACACTTCAGTAAAGTGCCACATCCTGTTTTACCTGGTTACACTGGTGGTCTCCATTTTTATATTATCAGTGTAAAGTTAAAAGGAAGTCTCATATGAATTGTTAAAACTTTGTTTTATATTCTCTTCATAGGGAATGAAAATCTTTTTCCTTGTGGTGGCAACTGTGTACATTTTGTACCTCATGTTTCTGATAATCAGGGCATGCTCTGAACTTCGTAACATGCCTTATGTTGGTAAGCAGTACCTGCCATTTCTATAATGAAGTATTTTTATGACAGTGAGGTGTTTCTGATAACTTTTTGTCCTTCTTTTCCCAGATCTCAGGCTAAAATTCTTGACTGCATTGACATTTGTGGTGCTTGTAATTAGGTAAGAGGCTTCATTTTTATAAAGAAGACTTCTTGGTAAACTCATTTTGAGTGTAAAAGATGGTGATAATAGGATATCTTGCTCAAAATACTAAGCTTCCATTAAAACCATTTCATGTTACCAACAAAGCAAATATTGGATGGTATACCTCCGAATGCACTTTCAGAGCAAATATTGAGGAACCATAGCTCAATGGAAGATCACATGCTCTGTTCCTAGCAGTTCAGTCACGAACCTCTCCAATTAAAAGAATCAGACATATTAGGGCTACAAAAGGCTCTTCTTTCTAACTGAAAAGCTGCTGCAGAGTGGACCATACTGGGATCGGTGGATCACTAATCTAAGTGGATTTATAAGGCAGCTTTGTATGTTTATAACACAAAGTTTGTCCTGCTGTCACTCATGGATTGTTACAGATTCTTCATCCTGTAAAAATGCACCTTGTTCAGATTCTGCTGCCAGCTTCAGTTTGTTTGGCTATGTTATGAAACAATACTTTCTGCAGAAAACAAACATGGAATTTTGTGTTACCTCCCAGACTGATGGATTTATTAAAGCTTCAGTTGTGAGCTGACGCTTGCTTCAGATAACTGATGTAGACTTGAGCCCACAAGACCTCATTCCTTAATAAATCTGTTAGCCTGTTACAGAAAACACAAAAGGAGGTTTGTAGTGCCTTAGAGGCTGGCATGGCTGTTGCTTACTGGGACTGTGCCGGTTGGGACTGAGTGGAAACTTCTCCAAATAAGCTCTGCCTAAACTCATTCTCTGAGCTTGAGATTAACTGATAACTGTTATTAGGAAATAAAAACAAAATATAAGAATTTACTTGCTGGATCATAGGATTCTAGCTTGATTTCCTCTGTTTTCCTTGACAGTCAGCTATAAACCTCTAGAAAGCTCACAAGCAAGTATACAGATCCATCTTGGTATTAGAGCATGTTGTACTCTAACTGCTATTTGCTGTTATGGATAATAGTGGCTGATGAACTTGCCCCTTTTAAAAAGCTATTTGTGGTGTACTTATTTTCTGTCCTGAATCTAGGAATCCCCTAAAGATCTGATGTGCAAGTTTTCCTTTGTTCTACCCCGCTGTTACCTGATGTGTTCACTACATAGGAGACGAGACTTCAGATCTACAGCTTTCTGTCTTAATCCCATTTTCTTCCAGATGTGTTAGCACACTTGTGTTTCAAAGTGTGTGGGGTTCCTGCTCCATGATAATAGATTTAATCAGGAGGAACAGCAGTTTAGCATTCTGTTCAATTGAGCCTTGATTTGAAAATGGATTACAAAAATGTAGAGTGACACTTCGTTTTTCTTTTCCAATCTATAGCATTGCTATACTGTATCTGCGATTTGGAGCACAAGTTTTGCAGGACAACTTTGTGGCTGAACTTTCAACTCATTATCATAACTATATCCTTTTGTTGTGTCCTCCTGTTAGATTCAGATTTCATTCAAACTGTGAGAATGAGCCGGGCTGTGAAGAATTAGTGCGTTCCAGGGTGCATAAAAATGTAGCCATGGTTATACTCTGTTCCACATAAAGATGATAGTAGATTGTATATTCCTCCACCCAAGAAAAAAGCATGCCCAATCTTCTTTGTTGTAGAATGCTCTGCCTGAGTCCTAGCGCCTATCTACCCCTGTACCCCCATCCGATTGAAAGTTTGAAAGTAAAAATACATCTTGGCACAAATGCTGTTGTATCACAGTACCATGTTCAGTAATGCGCAAAATAATGGGTTTGACAAAGGCAATGTGTGAAAACAAATTATAATTCTCATATTTGCTCAGGACTATATTCTAATGCAGAAGCATACAACTTTCTCAACCACTGAACCTCAGCTAACTAAACGAACATCTTTACATGGCCATGCCAACAGGGGTTGAAGGGGAATTGTAGTCCATGAATATCTGAAGCACCAGAGTTGGAAACCCTTGACCTAGAGAATTCAGCTGTATTGTGGCTCAAAAATGTTGGAATTAGAACTTCCTTAGAGGAAGTGTCAGTTACCTTAACTCCGGCAAAACAGCTTCAAAGTTCAGGGCATAATGTCAACAACAGTTCGTGGCAGGGTCCATGCACCACCAAGACTGGATTAGCACAGCTCCTTCAGTTCTGGTTTGATGTGGGAGTGCTCTTGATCTCCCCCTGCTGGACAGGGCCAGCTTTGCTACCATTAATAGGAAAAAAAATGACAACACATACAGTGGTGGGTGGGATAGGCTGGCCACAAATGGCATATGGTGTAAACTTGGTCATGCAAGAGCACTGCCTCGCGCTATTGATATTATCTTTATGAAGTTTAGTATCCTCTTCCATGTACGCACAGTTTTGTTCCTAAGGTGATGCCTTTTTGTTATAATAATAATTTACTTGCAAAGCGACCAGGTTTTCCTGATTCTTGTCCCAATTATCAAACCTGAACACATTAACAAGAGGCACTGAAGGGTGGATAACTATGTCCTCTTGATCTTTTGTAATCTTTCTTTACTTTATGGAGCCACCTTTAGCTCTGGTAAAGTTACATCATTTGAGCAAGGGCCATGTCCATATTTTCAGCCAGCAGTTCAGAGATGAGTATCATGAGCTACATTGTATGATGTCCTTGACTATTGTCACCTGCAGAGTTCTTGTCATTCTATGGCTTATTGAACTTTTATCTCTACACATTAGCCTTTGTGTATTCACCATCAAAAAATGCTCTTTACGGTAAGCAAGTCTCAGCTGCTTTTTCTTATTGAACTTTTATGTTGCAGAAAAGATTACCTTTCATACTATTGCCTAAAGTATTCAGGGGACCCCCCCGCCCTGTAATCATGTAGAATAAGCAGTGCAGACTTTGGCATCAAATAGTGCTTTATGTAGCAAAATGAGGGAAGTGTACATTCTCTGCTGCTCAGTGAACAAATGTCACTTTTTCTATTGCTTTGTCATGCATGTGCAAAAGAAGACAATTGTGTCTGTTTTGGAAATGAGATTAAGCAGGTCTGTAGACCCCAGGTGAAGGAAGCAGAGCTGAATCACATGACTGAGAATGAGTCTTGAGTTCTCTTTTATATTGATGTCAGTTATCTCAGCACTGTTGCATGATGTTTGACCCAGAGCCGTTTGCTTCAGTTTGCACAACCTGGAGGAGAATGGAATTATATGAAACCATCATATGAAACCATTCCTAACTTTTCAGTGAAAGCAAAAAACAAGTCTACCTTAATTTTCTGTACTTAATTTAAGTTATGGGAATAATCCAGCCAACCTAGATGCTGAAATCCTATTGGTATCTGTGGGAGACTTAAGCATATATTCTTCCCCCACTGAAATCAGCTGAACTTATAAGTGAATGTGTTGGTAGTAGAAGTTGGAAAACCATCTGCCTGCACTTTTAAGTTCAACTATTGTGAAATGCTTGGCATAAAATATGGTCAGGTTTAGTTGGTGCTAAATTCCCCACCATGAATGGATGTGCAGCAGGAATGGAAAAAGTTATTAGTTTGATGAGAATTTCATTCTTTCCAATGGCTTTCTTAATAGACATATTTGAGATTACAAAAACAGATGTACAGAGTTAGGAACATATTAAAAAAATAATTTCCTCCTGAATTTCGTCTTGCAACTTTTATCTATGAAACTTTTGCCTAGAAACTGAGTGTAATTTAAAAGTTTGATGTCGGTTCACAGATGGTCCACAAGATTTTGTATATCAGATCCACAGAATGTAATATAGCCGTGGGCAATGGGGCGGGGGTTGGGTAACAGTAAAGGGAAGCACTGGTATTCATTTTAAAAAAGGAAACAGGTATGGTAGGGAAGGAGCAATGAATGTTTAAAAGACCATTAACAATAGGATACAGTGTATGGATGCCCCCCTGCCAAGTTGAGAAGTTTTGGATTGCAAAAAGTGTTTCTTCTTGCAAAATCTTCCAGAATCTCAGTTGAAAGACAATCCTGCCTTTTCCATGCTGAATGACTCTGATGATGATGTGATTTATGGGTGAGTAATGTAAAACTTGAAAGAAATCAATTGTATTCTCCTAGTATTCAAAATGAAATCAGTGGGGGTTTGTGTTGGCTTTGGACTTTAAAAGGACTGCTCTGTTACTGGGGGTTCTGTAATGAAAGTAAATTCTAAGGAATCCTGGCTTTGTGGCAAAAAGTGCAAACCAGGTATTGAACCCCCCCCCCCCCCCCCCGCCCTAAATCTGAAAGGTTTCCAGGTAACTGTAGATGGGCTGGCAGTATAACAACTCTCTTTAAGCTTTAATTAAGAGGGAGAACTTCCACAGTAAGTTTTTTCCTTTTTTTCACAAAAGCTTTCAAGCTAGGTTTCCCTGCTTGAAATGTGTCCTGAATAGGCACAGTGTGGTTTTTTGAGGGTTGATTTTTGACATGAGGAACAATGACAAATGAGGAAAACTGCTGACAAAGGCATATCTAGGGTGGAGCAAGCCAGAGCTTGTGCCCCAGGTGCCACTTGAGGGGGATGCCAGGCAGCCCAGAAACCTCCCCCCCCCACTCCAGAAGCCCTGCTCCCCCATTGAACTGCGCCCCAACCCTTTAACTTCATGTGGGCTTTGAGGCGGCGTCCACAGTTTAAAGCTAACCCTGACCGAGTCCAGCCTTGAACTGAACACCCCACCCCTAAACTCCACAAGGTGTGTGGGTGCACAGTTCAAGGCTGGGCTCGGCAGGATCCAGCTTCAAACTATATGCTCATCTTTGAAGCCCGCAGTTTAAAGCTGGACCCATCCAAGTGGAGGCAGCCATGAACTGCACGCTCAGCCTGTCTGGGTTAAGCTTTAAACTGCTGGCTCCACCTCCAAAGTCCATGTGACCCAACTAGGGCAGAGCCCACAGTTCAGTTTTAGATTGCAGGCTGCAGAGGTGGAGCCTGCAGTTTAAAGCTAGAGTTGGCTAAGCACAGCCTTGAACTGCCTTCCCCCTCGAAATCCATCTGGAGTTGAGTGGGGTGCTTTCCCTGGGTGCCATTTTGGAATGACTCCTTTGCTCACACACGTTAACAGCTAATCTGTATTCTTGGGGATTTGCTTGGATCAATGAACTTTCAGTCCGTGGAAGAACAATAGGTGGATTCTTATTTTGACTTTACTGTTGCTTTTTAGTGGTTAGTTGCCTCCTAAAGGAGCACTCTGGTATCAGAATATAACACAAATAACAATTAAAGTGTTCCTTATGGAGAGAATTCTCAATAATCCTGGATACAGACATGATCAAGGGTTGCTTCGCTGCTTCTCTCTTGCCACTCCCCCATGGCCTTAGTAACGGAAGAAGAGGGACCTCATCTCCAGAATACACTGTCTAATTTCCGGGCATATGTGCTGAACTGCAGACTTTTTCACTGCTGGTGGTGCAGTGATTACTAATCTACGAGGCAAAATAAATTCAGAACCTTGTGGAACCTTAACAAGTAACACAGTTTATTTTAGCATAAGCTCTCTTTAGTCAGAGCTCACTTCACGTTCGTGAACTGTCTGGAGGTGACCCCCCTTCCCCGCATTTACTGAGCTATCCTGGGGTGGTCAAGGTAGATAGCATATCCTAGTAAATTTCCTGGCTCATGACAACTGCTTGGGCCTTCTCAGGTGGCCAGAAAAGTGGGAGGTGCCAGGGAGTCTAACTGACAGGCCACTGGAAGCTGCTAGCCAAATAGCGACGCCTTAAAGAAGTATAGCCCATTCCTCCATTGAAGGCATGGGTATTTCCAACTGTCACTGGACTGGGAGGAGATGAGCAATGGGACGCAATATTCCCCATCCTCACGGGGAGTGATTCTACCCACATGTCGGCATGTAGCTCTTGCTGGACCAATGCCACCTACTTGGATGTGTCCATTGCAGCAAGCTGGCTGATGAATGAAGCATCACTGGCAGACAGCATGACTCAGAGTGAGGGGGTTATGGCTAAGGATGCGTGCCAGAAAAAAATTGTATTTGTCAGATCCCAAGTTCGTAGAGAGCATAATTATCAGTATTCTATCTAGACTATTGGATTTGTTATTCACACTTCCCCCCCCCCCCCCCCCCCATTATGAAATTATTTCAGGTCCATTCTGTATAGGGAATCTTTCTGGAGGTGCTGGAGGTGCAGTTTTTCAACCAAATGGCATCACAGTTGTAGCAGAGCTGTAGCAGAGCTGATGCTGCCGGTCTGCTGAAGAACCCACACATTTCTAGTAGGCCCATGAACATGGTGCCCCCAGCCATTCTCCAGTGTTTCCTGTGGGGAAAAATCCATGGTTTCTCCAGGACAAAGAGTAGCCAAACACTCAAAACCAAGTACCCACCCCCCTGGCTAAAAGCCTCCCAATGGAAACGAAACCAACATAAAAACAGAGAATCCCCTCAGACGAACATGGCATGTCCTAACATGTGCAATGTCAAATCAGAGAATCAAGGCTAAACCACTGAAGCAGGGAAAGGTAGTCCACCTCAAGGGAACTTACCTTAAAGTACAGAAGCCAAGCAGAACCCAGGGCCATTGTGGAAGTGTAACCTGACAGAATTTATGTCCAACGAGAGAATCCCAGCAAAAACAACCTGGCAAGCTCCCTCAAATGTCAAATCCCATTTGCCTCTTAGTTCTCTCCTCTCCCCCCCCCCACCCCCAGTTGCCTTGAATACCTGCAAAAAGCAAGTCCCTCCGCAAGTGTGCTGCTTTAAAACACTAGCCTCAGATATTTTCTGGCAATATTTGGGATCAGGATATTGGTATTGACTGGGATTCTTTAATGTGTTTCTGGGTTTGGAATGTACCCCAAAATACCAATAAGAAGTTTTTCAGGTGCATTTTCTGACCTTTTCTGAGTGTGCTTCCCTAGGGATGGCTGCCATGAAGGCAAGCCCTGGGGTGAAGGCAGAAATCTGGCCCAAACTGGTTGCAATAACTTTGCAATAACTCCATAGCCTCCAGGGATCCTTAGCCCACAGACTGTAAACCATTAGTTTAGAATGCTGTAGAATAGATTGATATGAATATCTCTTATTTGCCCAGAACTACAATTTTGTGCTGCTTGTGTCTGAAATGTCAAATTTGTTTTTGGATAGGAGTGATTATGAGGAAATGCCACTTCAGAATGGCCAAGCCATCAGAGCAAAATTCAAGGAAGAATCGGACAGTGATTAAGTGTGTGTAGTACACTATAACTGTGTAATGTAAGAACAGAGTGATTGTGACTTTTCCACATTTTTCTCCCATGTTTACTGATGATTGAGCATATCCTTTTGTGGAAGGATTTCCAAATTCTCCATTTCTGTTTGCCAAACCTAAATCTAAAGGGGAAAATCATGTTTGGAAGAGATTTATTTAAAAACGACTACTATGAACATTGAAAATACTTGTGACTGGATGTTTCCTGAACAGGTTGCTACATCAAAGATGCTCCAGAGATTTTAATTCATTGTGAATTGTATCCCAATATTAATCAGCTCCAAAGAAATTTATTTTGACTTTTGCAAACTATATTTTGGTGTGGGAGAATTAGCTGTTGGGCCATATTTTTTTATCTCAAATCTAGTCAAAGATTGTACTTCTTTGCCTTGGCAAACCTCAGTATCCGTAAACAAAAATCGTGTAATACTTTTTGTTTAACAAATGTAATAGAAAACAATGTGCAAGCTTTCAAGTTCTTTAGAATTCTTCATCAGTTGAGTTGAGAGTTCTGGAGAACTTGGAAACTTGCACACTGTACTTTGTTACCTATTATTAGGACCAGCAGAAGTATTGCATTTGTGGATTTTCTTTGGATTGGTATGACCACCTAATGTTGCAGTTGCTGTGTTTCCATTTCATGGATGAAGAGGAACAATCATGCTTATGTTTCAATCTGTACTTGAGTTCATCAAATGAAGGTGTTCAGTGAGGTTGCCTACTTTTTGTTAGGCACAATTCCTTTTGTTATCAATGTAATTGCATTGGGGCAAAATAATTATGTAGAAATATCCCAAGACCATATTTAAATGGTTAGATTACACATGTCAATGAAAAGCACACCATTGTACCTCATCAGCTTCTGATTAATCTAAATAATTTAACACTGACTTTCTTATAAAAGGTTGCAATCTCTCCCTCCCCCCTTAAGCACTCCAGATCAGCTTTCTAAAGGAGAATATTTTGAATAGTTTGATAGTTCAGGATGGGTAGCCATGTTAAACTGTAGCAGCAAAATAAAAAAGGAGTCTAGTGGCACCTTTGGGGTTAACTTACATGTAATGATGAACTCTTGACTCATGGGCACTTTTGATAAGTCCAAGGTGCCACTAATCTGGTCTTTAATAACCAGAAAAATAGAAATGACCACATACGGTAACACACCACGCACTCATGATCACATGCATGAGTGGGCTGTGGACATGTACCTGGGTAGGTTGTTCCACACAATTGTGGATCTGTGTCTTGTTTCTTTCTCTCTCCCCCGCCCCCCCCCCCGTATTTTACAACTTTGGGATCTTGCCAAATTAACCATGAATTGGATTCAGTGATCTGTTAATGGAATGTGCTTTTCCTTGTCCCCAGGATGTGGTATCTGCATAAATGAATAACTTTTTTTTAAATTTAATAAGCCTTTATTTGGCATAACAATAATCATAACACAATAAAAAACCTGAGATAAAAGGTACACAAATACAAAGGTTTAAATGAATAACCATACAGAGTGAAGGGGCTGGACTAAGGAAGAGGAAGCGGCGAAAGCAACTCGCCCTCTTGCTTCCATTTTCAGTCAGTGCATCTCTGTTGATAAAAGAGACAGGAGGAGTGACGTTTCCTCTTTCCCCTCCTTAGCACAACCCACTAACCCCCATGGTTATTATTAGTCTATGCAGATCGTGGAAACTAAGAATCAACTTTCTCCAGGTTGGAAAAGACTGCTGGCAGTGAAGGAAGCAATATGCATCTCTCAGTGCCTCTCACTGATGGATCACTGGTCCAACTCACATTGATCTGGCCAGGATCTAAATGCATTTTGCTAGGCCAACTGAATGTTTGCAGGATAGAGTGAGAGCTCCCCAGAATGCCCCCCTTGACTCCAGCATGGGCATTTGTGGTGGTGGCAAGTTGCCCCAGAGCCCAGCTTCTGGTTTGGAAGCTGTGGTGGCCGACTGCTAAGGCAAGTCCCCCTGTGCCAGTGTTTGTGCCAATTTGTACACTACTGGCGGCACGGATGCCAGCGCAACCCTTTCACTACTTCCAATGGGTCTTAGTATCCCCCTCCCTTTTGGACTGCACAATAAGTCAGCATAACTTCAAATCAGAAGATGGGATACAAAGAGCCCCTTGCCAGAGTGTAAAGCACTTCTGTGCATGTGTGGCTTTCATTTGTTTTTTGCCAGTCCCCTCATGCTATGCTGCACCTTTTTTGTGGATGTGAGTGGCTGCAGTGGTTAAGGTGGAACACTGGGAGTAGTATATTTCAGCTTAGATTTCAGCGATTATATGAAAGATGGTATCACAGGACTTCCAATACTATGAAGGATTAGTTGTGCAGGTTGATGTCTATTTAGATGTTAATAAGTAATTTATTTTTCTTATCACTTTCTGTATAAAGAAATGAGCAGCTAAAACAATTCACTTTTGCTACATTTCTGGCGATCATTGGAATATTTTTGTTCTGTGACTGTTAGCAAAGTTAGCACTGAGTTTCTCTGAGTCAAGACATAGGCTGCATTCAGAAGTTTGATTGAGATTGATTAATGGTGGTATTTATGTGCTGCCACCTTCCACTTGCATGTGGAGCATAACAGAAGACTTCTGTTTTCAAAAGTCTTCAGTCTAAGTTCAGTTTGTTGCAGTGTCTGAATGAGCGCACTTATACATTGGAACATTTTACTTTCCCATAAACTGGGATTTCTAAATTGTGGTTTACAATTCCAATTCGTAGCAAAGAAACTCTGGTGCTCTGGTGTAGGAATTTGAATTTCATGATGAATTTGAGTTAGATTGAAGAGAAATATCTTCAGTTGCACTCAATTCATGATGGTAAGGGTGTGACCATGAGGTTTGTTGATAATATGCCAATACAGCCATAGATGATATTCAAACAGATGTCATAAAACAAACTGAAAGAGTTATATGTTTACCTAATTTGCTTACGTTGACTGTTAGAAAACTATCTAGGAAAAATGAACTACTCATCTTTTGGTATATTTGCATTTTCTTAAATAATTGTTTGTTGTTCTACATTTTTAATATTTAATTTAACCTCCAAGTTACTGTCCCCCTAAATTTAAAAGAAAATAAAGGAATGGGGATTTTTGTTGTTGTTGATAGTCCCTAAGGTAAGCTGGAATTTGAGTTGATGAGAGTGTTTAAGATCCAGTAACATCTCTCCTTTACTCACAAACCCACTCAGTTTGCACAGTTCAAAGTTTCAATCCTGAGGGCACTTTCCTGCGAACCAGGGATGTATCTACCTAATGTATCCCCCACGGCTGTGCCCCAGCCTTCTGGGCAGGGTGCTGTTGAAGGCAATCAAGCAAGGCTTGCCCCCGTTTGCAATCTCCATGTGGAAACTATGAATGGGGTGAGCTGGCTTGATCACGCCATCTCCATGTGCGGATTACGAACGGGGCGAGCTGACTTGCCCTGTTCACCTCTCGCCATGGATTTTGGGTATTGGGTTGTTCCCACGCCTGACCTCCACATGGAGGAGGGAAAAAGCAGGAGCCCATTCGAGCCTGGCTGTGACCAGGCTTGGATACAACTCTTAAGCTGCAGGATTAGAGTTGGCTCTAAGCCTGGCCCAGCCACACTTGGACTGAAGATTGCAAATGGGGTGAGCCCCACTCCCCAGCCTTTAGTTGCACTCCTGAACGGCGAGTTCCTGACTGGGACACGGTAGGGGGGCTGCCCCCGTAGATATGCTACTGCTGGAAACAAGCTGAATACTTCTGCTTAGGATTTGCTCTCCAAAGAACCCAAATGCAGCATCTAGCATTTCCATTTGCCTGTTTCTTGGCACTTCACAAGAAAAAAAAAAGAATTTGTTCATGTGTTTGAAGCTTATCAGTGTTACTCAACGGCTCTAAAAATGTTTAATTTATATAAGGTAATGAAGTCATAGTTCTGCAAATTCTGTGCACTTCTTCTTGACTTCAAAGTCAAGTTAATTCAGAGGGGAAGACTAAGCACTTGCTTAGATCTGTCTCACTGAAATCTGGCTAGATTGCATTGGTATTGGTTTTTTGCTTGTTTGTAATATTAATTTTTATTAAAATTTTGAAGATATGAAGAACACATTATATATCGTACATAGCAAATATTGTAACATTGTGCTTCAACAATACACACATGATGAACTCACAAAGTAAATGCAAGCATTGGTATTGTTGTAGGGCTTCATGAATGGCAAAAAAAAATCTTGTCTAAAATTTAGCTTATAAAATCTTGAGAGTTGACTCCCAACCTATGGAAGCGAAGCTCTCCGGCACGCTCTTTTTCTTCGTCTCCTCTCTCTTCAACCCTACTATGTCCCTTGAAAAGGCTCTCTTGAAGCCTGGGGGAGCCTTGAGAAAAGCGAGTCTGCCCACGGTGTATATAGGGGATCTCCTTCTGTTCTTTGAGTTCTTCTCCATCCATATTGGTGAATGGGATTAATTCTTTTACACATAAGAGCTTTCCTGTAGCCTCCTGAATTTTTTTTTAACTTTCAGCAGCAACTTTTGGGGGAGGGCATGGGGGCTGATGCTCGGTAGAATAATTCTTTTGCCTTATGCCCCGTGAGCTCTGCTTCACCCATGGGAGCCTGGACACTACCCATTATATTTATAATCGTAGATACATTTCCAAGATTGATCACTTTAAACATCATTCAACAATGAAAGCTAAAAATGAGAAACTAAGATTGTGGAAAGTTCTGGCCACGCTCCCTCTCAAGTTCATAGTAGTAGCATTGCTGTCAGATGGCCACCTAGCCTTTATTTAAAAACCTGCAAAGAAGGACAGCCCACCACTTCCCAAGGAAGCCTTTCCCCTGAGGAACTGCTCTAAGGGTCAGGAAGTTCTTCCTAATGTTAAGCTGAAAACTCTTTTGATTTAATTTCAACCCCTAGGTTCTGCTCCGACCTTTTGGGGCAATAGAAAACCCACTCCACACCATCATCTATAGGACAGCCTTTTAAGTACTTGAAGATGGTTATCCTATCTCCCTCAGTTGTCTCCTCTCCAGGCTGAACATACTGAGCTCCTTCAAATTTTACTTACAGCACTTGGTCTCCAGACCCCTCTCTATCTTCATTGCCCTCCTCTGGACATGTTCCAGTTTGCTTATATACTTCTTAAATTCTGGGACACAAAGGTAAACACAATACTCCAGGCAAGGCGTAACCAAAGCAGAGCAAAGTATTACCACCACTCTGCATGATCTGGACACTACGCTTCTGTTGCTACAGCCCAAAATAGTGGTACACCTGTAAGTGTACAGTCGTCCCTCCCACATTGCAGGGGTTAGGGGCACTGTGCCCCCCCCCATGTGGAAAACTGCATAAAATTGTTTTTGACCTCCCCAATCATTTCCCCTACTTCCCCATCCCCAGGCTCTTCCTAGGGCCTTAATCACTCTGGCCCTTTAAGGCCGCTGCTCCGCACTGTGCCTGTCTTCCAGCAGCCTTGGGCCTCCATTGGCCTCTCCCCTGCCCAGGACCTCCAGGTAAGCACTGCTTGGGGTTGTGTTGGGTGGCAACTTTCTACCCGTGGTCAGTCAAAATCACGATGTGGATAGTTGCGATGTGGAAGGGATGACTCCATATCTTGATTTGGGGTGCTTTTTGTTTGCATGCACTCCCAGCTGGCACATTTTCTGATGTTCCCCATCACCTTTTTACATGCAATTGTCTGACAAATCTAAATTTGCTCTTGTATCTGAAGCCCTGTAACTGTCCATAACTCTTGAACTGCAACAAGACAACCTCCTGTACCAATAAATCTGAAAAAGCAGCATAACTAGGGCTGCACTGAATATTCTTCACTTTGAACCTTTGAACAGAATCCAGCAAATTTTGGAGGGGGAGGGTGTTCTCTCCCCTCCTCAGTTAATTACCATGTGAATATTCATCCGTCCTTTCTTCTTACCCCACCTGTTCAGTGTTCTCATTTCCTTGGCTGCTGTTTCTTTAATGCTGTCTTTGTCCTTGCTGTTGGCTGCCTGCTCTGCTATCCTGGATTAGTCATGTGGGCGATCCCACACAATCAGAAATCACAATTCAAAGGGTATGACACATAACATTGCTCTTCCAATTAAGTGTGCATGTTGTCATGGAGGGCGAGGATAATGAGATTTGTTCAGAAAATTTTGAAAAAGCTTTCAGCACTACTGAAATATAAAGGAGCAAAAACTTTGGATGAACTCTAAAAAGCCATTCAAGCAGGGGTCTCCAATGTGGCCCCTGCTGACACCTGAAGTCCCCAAAGTGATTTAGAAAGTGGGTGGGGCTAGGTAGAACTTCTGTTCAGCAGGGCCTATAATTGGCTATTGAATATCTGATTGTTTGTGCAGATTTTTTAAAAGCCCACTGTTCTTGTGGTTGGCTTTTTCCTCCTTTGGGAGCCCTGCTGTGCTTGTGCCGACCACCTTGGATCAGAATGCCAGAGGTGCCTGAAGGCTCAAAATGATATGCTAGGGAACAGAGAATCTCTGTTTATACCAAAATACTTTGAAAGAGAAGGAAGGGGTGTTTACCAAGAGACTTGCAGCCCAAGTAAGCATGCTTACTTGGGTTCTCTGTGAACTCCGCGTGACATGCTTTTAAATGTACAAAGAACTGCAGCTTTACAGTGAGGATCTTCTTGACCAGTGATGAAGCCAAAAGGCAATTTTTCATTGAAAACATGTAGTCCTGTCTGTTGCATTTTTAGCCATGTTCCAACTGTGCCAGTAATTTAAATGAAGACGTCTTCAAACCACTGTACTACTGAATTTAATCTTTGTAAATAAATGTAAATTGAAGTAAATCTCTAGAGAGAAATTTTATACCAGAATATGGCTAGAAGATGTGCAGAGTATACGTTCATGTTAATGAGAAGCTGTAAATTCAGTTTTGCTTTGCGGGGGATACGCATGGTGTATCTTGATGTGTCTTCTCCGTGCTTGGCGGAGTTGCTGTTTTGTAATCATGAGTCACTGGGAATACTGGAGATACATTCTCTGGGCAGGAAACTAACTGCAAAATTAATCTCTGCTTTCAGTAAATACTGGGTACCGAAATGCTTATGAGGCAGTGTGCATAATAAAACCATTGTGTTCAATATGTTCATAATAAAGTTTTATACGGCACCTACATACATTGTTTTCATTCTTGCAGATGATAATAGAGTCATTTTTAAAAGATTGTGCCTGGATATGTACATTAATAGAAGTAAAACTACTCTGATAACAGTCAAGTGGAAATACTTTTGTTATGATCCCTTTTAATTTCCTAAGACTCTTCTAACTTTAGTGGTAGAAACAGCTTTGACTGCATCCTAAGGAGCAAATGCAGCTGGTCTGCTTTAAAAAGTCATTGTTAAATAAATAAAGCAGCACACAAAAGAAATCTGTTTATTAATATTTCCTGTGATTTAGAAAAGGGAAATAGTACAGTGATAAAGCACATCTCTGATTGAATACATTTTGGGGAGAAGAACCAATAAAGGTCTCTGCTGGAGTCCAGAATACTGAACAGATGGACTAGTGGTCTGGCTGGTTGCTATATATAGTGGAGGACTTGTAGGAGTCATGCCCTCCTCCCCTTACTGTTTCCTCTTTTCTTCCCTGGCAGCCTCCATAGCCTCTCTTCTTTCTTTGCTCATGTTTTTCATTTCCATCATCCAACCTGCCTCTAACTGCACCTTCACTTTTCATTTTCCTTACTGTGAGTTTCTCCCTCCTTTTCCTGGTTCCTCAGCTATCTTTCATTTTTTACCTATTTCAATCTCAACTCCTGATCCTGTTCAAAGCAACATTTTATTTAAAACATTCTATGCTGCATTTCCAGACAAGTAGGGTCCTCAAGGCAATAACATCAAAACATTTCAGTGAAAGCATATAAACATACAAAGACACAACGTAACTGGCAAGGAGGCCCAGTAACAGTTGTTGTGAGATACACCAAACAAAAGTCTTTAGCTGCTGACAGAAGACAATGATAGAATAGGACAAAGTTCTTGAGGGAAGGAGTTCTGTTTTGGCACCATGGCCAGGAAGGGCTTTTTCTCTCGTCACATGTCTAGACTCAGATAGTGGAGAAACCCAAAACAGAGTCTCTGAACATGACCAGAGTCAATGGGTAGGATCATATGGGGGAAGATGGTTCTTCAGGTATGTTGGTCCCAGGTCATACAAAGCTTTAAAGATTAATATCAACATCTTGAATTGAACCCAGAAGCAAATTGGGAGCCAGTGCCGATGGAACAGGACTCAAGTGATATGGTCCCTGTTACCCATACCAGTCAGTATTCTGGCCACAGCATTCTGTACTAATTGTAGGTTCAGGACAACCTTTTAAGATCAGTAATGTAATCTAGTGTTACCAGGACACGTACCACAAGAGCAAAATTTCCTTTCCTGCCCAGGAAGGGCTGCAGCCGTCTCATCAACCAGAACTGCTGAAATGTACCACTGGTCACCCTGAGCACCTGTTTATCCAAATGAAGAGGTTTAATCAATATTGGCAATGCTGTGACTGCCCAGAATGGCTACAAAAATCTCAGAACAGAGTATCATGAGATCTCCGTGAATGTTAATCTCTTAAAGCTAGATGTTGCTTCTAGGGTGGGTTTATTTTTGTCTTCCTCACTGTAATATTTTTAGTTTTAGCTTTCTCTGCAAACCTTTCCTCAGTTTTGTTCTAAAATGATCCCTATCTGTCCCTGATCACATTATGCAGATGTTTTGATTCATTATGGGAGGTTGGGGGATAGCAGGTTCCAAACGTAAGCCTTCCAATTAAACAATGAACACCATTTAAACAAAGGCTGGGCTTCACATCTCTGCACTTGATGGCTTGCACACAACTAGTATTTTAGTTTCTAAAGCAGCTATGGAATGATGTTCTTGGAGGATGTGTGTGGTCTTAATAATCTTCAGAATCTAAGCATGGTGTAGTGGTAAAGAGCGGCAGATGCTTATCTGGAGAACCGGATTTCATTTCCCCACTCCTCGACGTGACCAGTGGACTCTATGCTGGTGAACTAGATTTGTTTCCCCACTCCTGCACGTGAAACCTGCTGGGTGACTTGGGCTCCTTTTGAACGCTCTCAGCCCCACCTACCTCACAAGGTGTCTGTTGTGGGAAGGGAAGGTGATTGTAAGACCATTTGAGACTTCTTACAGGTAGAAAAAAGTGGGGATATAAAATCAGGTCTTCATTTGACAAGTTAATAGATCTGTATCTTGTAACTGATCAACTGATGATTGTTTTACCACCTCCTGTAAGAACAATTAAGATCCAATATTACCCTGTGTCCAGTAGAGGGCAATATAAGATGCAAAAAGATAGCCTTGGGCAGTCTTACAACATAGATACAGGTCTATAAATCAGCAAATCTGTGCTGCCTGAAGTCATTGCTCAGTGACAAATCACCTATGGTCCTACACTCCCACGGCTATAGATGATCCATGCTTATAATTTGTAGAAGTTATTTAACATTAAAATAGTGCATTGCTAACATGCTATTAGAAATAATTTTCAATCAGATACTAGCACTTGCTGTTGCACTTCCTGTTAGTGTTCCCCCCTCCCCAGCAAACAAACAAGTGAGCTTTGATGCTGCTAAATTTGTGGACGAGGAGGAGGTAGCAAAAGATAACATGAATGGTTTTTCCCTGTTGAAATATTGGCTTGTATCCATGTACATATTAAGGGTGGGACAGGTAAAAGGTGACAGGTAAGCATCCCTACACTATATTCAGAATGCACTTGTGTAAAAAGCAGTTAATTTATGTGGGTCTTCAAGTCATTCAAGTCCTTCTCTACTGTCAATTATGTCATGGAGAACACAATGAAGTCTAGATGCTGCCCCTTTCCCTAGGAGCTACCAGTATGAGGGCTGATAAAGCTATTGACACAACCTTAATGACCATGCCCTAGAATATTACTTGAGGACCATCTGATACACTAGATTCCTGGAAAACTTTATTACCCTTGTTTCAGAATTCAAAAGCTTCAACGTTGCTGATGTGCCTCCTAACAGAGTGCTAGATTTTATAGCGTTTGGAGGCCTTCTGGAACCTTAGTAACTATATGTTACAGTAACATGTCATCAATGGAGCAGCTGTAACTTCATGTTTTTGCAGTGATAAATATACTTGCGTGTCAAGTTTATTATCACTCTGTCAACTGTGATCATTATACAAAAAAACCACTTGGCACTTACCATTACAGCTGAACATATTATTTTGTCAATCCAGATGAGTGGTGTGGCAATACTGTGAAATATCTGAATGTAGAGAACAGAACCAATGGCCTGTTTTGAAAGTGTCATACACCAAGTTTTCTGAATTCTTCTTGTTTTTTTTGTGGAGGGAGGGGCGAGAAGAAGAGCGAAGTACAGTTCCAAATGCAGTGTGCTGTACTACAGAGTTTAACACACAGGTTGATGTTATGCACACAGAAGCTCTTGAATATATGTACTTGAAGACATTTGACATAAGGATGTTTCTTATTTTTAAGAAAGCAGGCAAGGTCAATGTTCCTGTAGGTTACGTGGGTGAGCGGCCATGCACTCACCATTTCTGTGCTGTGCAGATAAAAAGGTTGCTGCTCATTGAGCAGGTGTGAGGGGCCAGCAGGGAGAGCTCTCCCAGGTAGCCAGTGATATTCTTCAGTCCCATGCAAGGCATGCTCTGCTGGGTGCCACCAGCCTGACTGGGGAGAGGTGTGCGAGGGCTGGCCCAGATGCAGGAGATGCAACCTGGCATGGCTGGGGAGCGGTGCAGCCTGGCTTGGAGAGAAAAAGAGGACTGGGGAAGCACTTGCTGCTGCTCCTTGAGGAGTTGGCTTCCTGCTGGGCAGGAGCCGTGCTGGTGAGTGGGGAGGGGAGACTCCAGTTCTCCTCCAAAAGGGGACAGAGGAAGGGCAGGATACGCCTTTGCTGGACTCTTTCTTTCTCTCTTTCCTTCGTTCTCTCCTTCTTTCTCTTGAAATTTAAAATATTTTTGCTCAAACCATCAAATGTTTGGTTCAGTGGTGGGAAGAAATTAGAGGGAACACTGGGCAGGTTATTAATATCCCACCTGATGTAACTACCATAAGGCTTTCACCTAAAGACCATCAATACAAAATGCTTTGGACAAGAGAATTATCTGTTACAACTGACAAAAAAGTCTTGAGCAAAGGTCCAGCCCAGTCCTATTACCCAGGATCCTTGTAACTAGAGTACCCCTGCCCAAACCCAGGCCTTCCTACATATAAAGTTGTAATCTATCTACAAAAAACCCCTGTCCATTCCAGTGGACACCATCAGCCACTTATATACTGCTTTATGAATAAAGATTTCACATAAAACCTCATCTTCCAAGTAGTTTCTATGTGAAGATCACCACCAAAAAAATAGCCTATTAGGACCAGGATATCGAGGCACTTAATGTCAGCCCCATTTCTTGAATTTGTACTCTTTCACAATGACTATGCATACACACATTCAGAATTTCAATAATTTAATAACAAAAAAATTGTGAAAAATTAAATCTTCAAACTTGGTGGAGTAAAGCTGAAGAACTGCAGCAGGTTTCAGGTTTTAGCACCTTGAGAAAGAGTCTTTAAAGTGTTAAGACAGAATGAATTGATATGGGGAAGGAATGATGTATTTGTATAGCCACATACAACTTTCTCTCCCATTCTCACATGGGAAGGAAAAGCTCTTTAAACCGAAAGTTCAGTGAATTCACAGTTTTAGTGAACTATGAAATGGAAGTGATGAGTCAGATTGAAGAATTCCAAGGCAATCAGATTGCAAGTCCAAAGGCACTAACAATACAGTACATGGTCTTGTTCTCCCATCTCACAGTGCAGGTTCCTACAAAGAAGAGCACTCAGAATTAGGACAGCTCTTCTTGCAACATTCAGGCCAAAGACAATGTTGTATCATGCAGATAACTTAAAAAACAGCTCCCAGCTGAGACACTTACTTGATTGGCACTGCTCCCATATTCAGGCACACTATATAGTTTCACAAAAACCCTATTATTCTCTAGGGGCAATAAAGGAGGAAGTAACTTGTAATAACAAGTGTGCCTTACCCTAAAATAAGTATTGGGACCAAACTTTTTAACATGGGGTGTTTGCAGAGAACGCTTCCTAGCTTCCACAAATATCACATGAAATATTTCAGTAAGTCAAGAGAAAGCATGAAAGCAGTCATGTACCATCAGCAGAGTTGTCCCAGAAACAAGAGCTTGCTGTGTGAAGTCCAGCACCATTCTTTTGCATAATCACACATGTCACTGTAAATTGCAGAAGAGATATTACTTGTTAGAAAAGGGCATGTGTCCACCTTCTGAGCAATACAATTATATCTATCTTAGCTTTAAAGGAATTGATATGGTAATCTTTCACTTCCATGTCCTTTGAAGATTACATAAAACAACTAATGATTGTTGTCCATCTTGCCTCTACTGCTTTTCATTTGAACTTGAATTTTCACCTTTTACTTCTTTTGACTGGTAGTGATTAAGGGAGTCACACTTTGAAGTTAAATTAATTCTTTCTGCTCTTAAAATCAGGAGCTTGTAGATATTATCAAAATCAGGGGACTGATATTTTAAAAAAATAGTTTGGGATCTGTTTTTTTATTCACCCTTGTACTTTGGCACAAAGGCGCTCAAATTTCTGAAAGCAAAAGGAATTCTCAGTTTATTTGAATTGTTCCTATGAAATCAATAAAGCACTCCATGTAGACATATGTTAACTTACCAACATATTTAAAAGGTTTCCCCAGCTTTGTCAGCTGACTTAGAATTTGCTCTACAACATTGGTAGTCCATTGGTTCACTTTGCTGTGCAAATATGCATTGCCACCTATTGTGCCTTCTATAGCCTATAAGTGAGAAGAGGTAAGTAAGCCAACAGCATTGTTCATCCACTCTTCTACTCAACACCACTTTAAAAAAACCCTTTAAAGTGAATAGGTTTTCTCCAACTGATCTGACAAGCACCTGGCCTGCAATATCACTATAGCTATACCACTCCCCATAGTTTTTCCCGCAGCTCCCTTTAAAGCTTCAGGCAGAAAGGAGGCAATTATTTAGGAATCTCACTGCCTTCAAATTTATCCTGGCAAATCTAAATAATAAGAGCTAGAGCAACACTTCTGTGGTATATAAAAAATGTGCCAACAAAGTTCACTGTACTGTATCACCAGAAAGATGTGAGGTTGTTTTTTTAAAAATTCTGGATACACAGTAGTGGTGGTAGAAATAAACTGAAGGCCCAGCATGACACTGCCCTAATTAACCTCTACTTAAGGAAAGGCATCTGGCTACCCCATCCTATCCTGTGGTTGTAACAATGGATTCCACCCTTTGTAGATAAAGCCTCAGCAGAGTATATGTACCTATGGACTGGTAAATGAAGAGGTTTAATCAAACACAAGTGCCAACTGTGGCCCCATTTTGGTTTTTCTACAAATTCTAACCCATAAACAACAGAGGATCTAAACATACCAGAACCTGGTAAGCATTTCAAGATAGTAACTATGAAGGGAACTAGCACAAATAAATTATCAGTACTCACTTTGCTTCATGAACCTTAATGCCATGAACCTTAAATTTTATACTTTACCCTATTTGGCACATGCTAGTAAGCCTCTGATAACCTTCACTACTTGTCATGGAGGTTGCCACAACAAAAGTTCAGTAAACAAGACACCAGAGTCTTGGCAACACTTCCCTAGAATTCTACCATCTTAAGCTTAACTACATTGCTCTCAAGCTACATCACAAACCACTTATCTGGAATTAAATGAAACATCTGGAAGTGAGATTCAACCCACTGTAGGGCTTGATATAATAATAATAATTTTAAGAATCCAATAATTTGGAGCTCCAATTACTTTCTTCAGCTTTATACTTTGATTAAGAACCATGTATGCATGAAGTTGCCTTACACAGGTTAAAATTCTGGAGACTGAACCTACAACATTCTGCATGCAAAACAGACAAGTTAACACAGATCCTTTCTCCCCCGCCCTCCACTGCCCCAGTAGCATTATCTGAAGCTAGGCCTCTTCTGAGAGAACGAACCGGTGCAGCATAATACATAAAGAGAACAGGGGACTTTGGGCACAGGGGACTTGTGCTGGACACTGAACCTCCTCTTGGGCCAGAAATCTCCCCTTATGCCAGTCACTCCTTCTTAGCCTACCTTATCTCACAGCATTGTTGAGAGGGGTAAAAAAATGGGCTGTTTCCACCTAGATACATCTCTCTCAGTTCCTTGGAGGAATGAGTATAAACATAAGGAATAAATGACATGAGGAATAAATGTGCATGATCTCACAGCCCTCTTGACAGATTTCTAGGGCAACAGAACAGATCTGTGCAAAATTCCATTACGGAACTCAAATATAAAAATATTTTAAATATTTTAACGTAATTATACCAACTGATTATTAAGTTGTCTCAATATTTCAACATAGTGAAATCTATGCAACTGATCCCTTCAGAAGCAACACTACTCCTTAAGAGAAAACTACTGCTGGGAAAAATACATGTGAGATTACATTCTTGGTGAATTGCAGAAACATTTGCCTACCTCTTTTATGATGTTGCTGACTTCATCCACAATAAATGAAGTCTTTAAAAAAGGACAGAAATTAATTGTCAATCAAATATACTATTTGCAATATGAACAACAGACAACAATAAGTTACTCCTGAAAGATATACTGCTTTAAATATTAATCAGGTATCTGAGTAACTATGTTAAACACTTAACACCTTGTTTCTGGTTTACTGATCATAAGACTGTTCAAGACTCTACACAACAGTACCCAGTAACTAGCAACAGCTGCAAAGCTACACTGGAATCCTAAACAGAGGATTGACTTCAATGGACTTCGAAGGGTGTAACTTTCCTTAGGTACTACTGAGGACTTACATAAAAGTAACTTCCAAAGAATTGCGTCACATATATGACCCCATAGAACACAATCCACTTAGCTGGAGAAAACAGAAATATGAAATCAATGGAAGAGTCTTTGGACTAAAGAAATGAAACCCATTCAGTTGATAACAAAAGCAAAACAAAAGCCATTCTTCTGACCCTGAACAATAATCAAAGACAAAAGGCAACCCTCACACACTAGATTTTTCCTTCCCCTTTACAGAACTGCCCAGCAGAGGGTTTTGGTTGCCTTTTAAAAAGATCTGAAAATGTCAAACCTGGGCCCCACAAAGAGTTGCAAGTGAAAATGGTATGGGATTTCCCCTTCCCCCCTAAACCCTCGAGGGTCTCAGCAGTCCAATCTCCCAAACTCCTTTCCCTCTTCCCTGCTTACAACAGTCCATATCTTCTGGAAAGTTCTCATCTTTTTAATTAGTTTATAGAATTATTTATAATTAGTTTATAGAATTTTGTTTATCCACATGCCTGGGATATCCTCCCAGGTATGTAGAACATAAATAAATCTACATACGAGTGGCATTGCCGCTTTTATAACCCTAACAGGGACTTCACTATTAGAAGGAATGTTTACTTTAAAGCAGGGGTCCCCAATGTGGCTCCCAACATCTTTTCTGCTGTCCACCACCAGTGATTTTTAGAAAGTGAGCAAGGACAGGTGGGGCTTTAGCCCAGCATGCCTTCGGATTGGCTGTGCAGATGTAATGGCATTCTATTAAACAGAGCTTCTGCCTGAAATATTGAGAAATTACTCTTAAAATTATATATAATTTCACTGCCCGATGTTTTGTAGTTGGCTCCGTCTTGGGTGGCAGCCACGTTCAGCGTTTGCACCTATCTCCTGTCAATTATAAAGATGTCTGCAGATTCAGAAAGATTGGAGACCTCTGCTTCAAAGCAATGCCCCAACTCCTACTAATTCCCTTTATCACTGATTTCTTTTTCTTTCTTTTGGAAGTTTGACTTATGGTGCCGTTAGGGTTTTCAAAGCAAGAGACCCTGAAGAGGTGGTTTGCCATTGCCTTCCTCTGCATAGGGACCCTGACATTCCTTGGTTTCCCATCCAAATACAGATCAGGGCTTGTTATGGACAGGGAAGATGGTTCTGCACATACCTTCCCAACAAGGCACCATACTGCAACGAACGGGGGCATGCCTTTAACATTTCATTACAGTACTATGGGAAAAGGTGCGCTATTGGGAGAAGAATGACACGTTATCAGCCTCCTATTGCTGAACCACAATGGAATCGGGGCGGGGTCCGATTTCTCCTCTTTGTGGCCGTCTCCCATAGCAACGCTTGCTGAGAACAAAGGACCGGACGCGGTCGCGGCTTCTTCTCTCCCCATTCACCCCACAGAGCCAGGAGAGAGCGGGACTGTCCCCCGCGGGAACCGTTATACCTCCTCGCCGGTCTGGAGCTCGTCCATCTTCGTCCTTCTCCTTCCGCTCCGCCTCCAGCACAGTCCAACCGCACCGGCTCACTCCTCCGCGCCAGCGGTGAACTACGCACGCGCAGAACATCGAGAAAAGAACTTTCCATTGTCTTTTTGATAAGGCGACTGCGCAGAGTCGTCATTCGGTTCTCGACCAATCAAGAAGGTGGGAGGAATATGGTTAGCCGCGGTCTACTTTTGACGTCATCTTCGCGACGAAGCTCAGCCGCCCAGACCCGGGAAGATCTGTTACTGCGCCTGCGGACTGAGTAATGTTCGGACTTCCTGTTCTCTGGGTTTGTCCAAAGAGGCGTTCAGCTTGGTGGTCTCTATGGCGACAGGATCCCTGGCAGTGTTGGGTTTAACCAACGCGTTTGAACAATGTTGATGAGTTTTCCAGGAAACTGCTGTGGTCCCACCTTGTCTGAATTTTAATCTCTTGAAATGCCCTCCATTAATTCAGCTGCACTTTCAGTGGAATTACTACTGCTTCTTAACAAACGAAAAAAAGGGGGGCGGGCGGGACGCGATTCACATCTTGGCAGGCTCGTGAGGCAGAGTCCTGAAGGCTTCTCTTCGCCCCCCCATCAGGCAGGTGCAGCTGGATCCTGCATTGGCTAGCTGGTAGTTGCCATGTATCTGTAAGTGGACCTAGCAACCTGCATGCTTCCATCTAGCAGCACCAACTATACCCTGTTCAGGAAAAAGATGACAGGAGATTCTTGTGTCCTAGTGCCTACCTAATTCTGTCCCCAAGACCCTAGGACCCAAGCAGAGTATTCTAGAATAAAGATGGCCCAGGAAATGGATAAAGTCACAGATCTTCTGTCATTTTTATTATGGAGGACAGTAAGGGTGTCAAGTCCCCCCGCCTCCCCATGCCCCACTGAACAGGAGTGGTGACCTCTTTCTTGGTGTGTCATTTTACCAGCTACTGCAAAGTTTGCTTTGCTTACCTGTTGCACAGGACAGAAAAAAATTCCTAATGCCACCACTGAAGAGGTAGTCTCCCTCCTCTACAGTACTAAAGAAATGCTTTTTTAGAGATGGGGTCTGTTCCAACACATCTACCTATCATCTCAAACAGCCTCTTTGAAACTATTGTTTATTATATCTGTTGGTTCATATGGGTTTAATTAAAATAATTAATTAACAGCCCTCGTTTCCCCCCACCAAGCCTCTAGTGTTGCCAACTACCTGTAGGAAAGAAGCCCTATTCTTTTAATGGGATTTTCCCTCCATGCTATGAAAAGCTTAACCTTTATATTTCCACACATTAAGCATCTGGTAAAGAGATATGTTGTGTCTATGTTCTTGGCAACCTTTCTTTTCATTTCTCTCTTTTGCTGTCAAGTCACAGGTAACTTATGGCAACAGATCTTCAGAGTTGTTTGCCGTTGCCTTGTCTGCCTCTGCATAGGGACTGTACTATTGCTTGGTGTTCTCCCATTCAAATACAGACCAAGGTCACCCTTTTTAGCTTCCAAACATGATGAGATGAAGCTAGCATGGGCTATCCTAAAATTGAATAGTGTAAGAATTTAGAGGAAAGAATGGCAACAAAGGGCATTATTCAAGGTGAAAGTGGATTGGAGGGGGGGGGGTGTCCTCCTGTCTCACTCTTTCCGGTTTTGCAAGGGCCATGTTGCCTTCCCAAATGGGGTTTGGGAAGATGCATTAACAAAATAACACGTGTTTCAGTCCTTAGAATAAAACAGAAGTCCAGTGGCACCTTAAAAATAACAGAATATATTCCAGCACATATATTCCTTGGAGATAGGATAGCTTTGGTTTATCTAACTGTGACATTGTATAGATCTTTCCTCAGCTGTTTCAGGAGCACAGTGATGCCTGTTATTTAATTCTTGCTAGAACTTCCGGAGTGGGAGCAGTTCCCTGAACCTTCTTGTTTACTCTCAGTCTCCCATATTCTTTCAGACTCCCTGAGACATTTGTTGGTAGAGTTGCCAACAATCTGGAGAAAAAACACCCTATCCTTTTCATTGAAGTTTAATGTGGTATGAAGAAACATTGTCCACTGTCGAGATCAGACTGATATTTCACTATTTGGGTTACACTCTATCCATATTAAAGGGGCCCTCCTTCAAATCTGTAACTGACCGAATGGCAGATTCCTCCAGCAAGCATCCAGCACTTTAATGCTTGCAGATGCAAATAGCTCTGATGAAAGTAAGAACGTAAGGTTTACTGGTGCACACTTGCTAGAATGTCACACCTAAAGAAACAAAGACTTGGAAAGCCAGAAGCCTAGATAGTAATTTCTTCAGTTTGAGGCAGGAAGATCAGGACTAATCCAGAGAGGACACAGGAGGAGACTCTTATTGTTTAGCCAGAAAGGGTCAAGCCATGAAAGACTAAACTTTTACCAAGAGCTTCACTTTGTCCACATGGTGAGGGACAGTGGGAGAAGAACCACCTATAAGAACAATAGCACTGAAGGACTTTTAAGTGCTACAACTTCATGTTTTCCTAGAATAAATATAGAGCAAGGGGCCCCCAATGTGGTTCTGTGGGTGATATGGCTCCTGCTGACACCTTTTCTGGCACCCAAGTATTTTTAGGAAGTAGGTGGAACCAGGTAAGAGTTTTATCCAGCAAGGTTTCTTATTGTTTACTGAAGATTTGATTGCTATGCAGATTTTTTTTAAAAAAACTTGCTTTGGCAACAGCTAGCACCACAACACAAGAATCTACACCAGGGATATACAACCTTTTCGAGCTTGCAGACACATTCGGCATTTGAACACAGCATGGTGGGTGCAGCAACAAAATGACTGCCACAAAATAGCTGCCTCAGGATGTGAACCCAGCTGCAAAATTGTTACCGCCAGGAAAATAAACAAAATATTTTCCTGAGTCAGGGTCATGCCCTGGATTACACCTTCGGTCTCCATGCTAGGACGCAGAGACTTGTGTGTCTCAGAAGCCTTCATAAGACTTGCAAAGGTTGCAAACATATGAATTGTGCCAATTATATATGGTTTCCCTCTTGTTTATGCCATTCTAGGATGTAATAAAAGCCCCTTCAGAGTTGAATGTATGATGTGCCCGCTGTTTAGTATTTTAGTTTGACTAGGTTCTCCAGTTAGTTTAAGGTTCTGTTATTGTTAGGTTTTGGAAAGTCTTGCCTATAAGTATATGTGTTTATCCCTTAAGGTTTCCCTAATGTTATTTTTGACATTTGTGTCTGATAGCAAAAGCAGTAGCCTGTAAAGTCTGATATTAAGGGACAAGAAAGTTGGCTCTGGAATGCACCTTAGACCAACACCCAGCCGACTCCTTAATAAAGACAAAGATCTTCTTTGGACTTGCAAATCAGATCTGTTGCCAGCACCCAGAGGTCCCCAGCCATTGGAAGACGTGCAGGGACCACCATTGGACAGTTTGAACTTTTCTTTGTTGCAACGATGTGAGGCGGGAGCCTCAGGGTATTACTAAAGGAAACAGCCATCTGATAAAGGAGATAGCTGCGCGGTAGCAAGCTCCACTCTGGGATTTTCTGAATGGACCTTTATCTGCTCTCCTCTTTCAGCACCATTAAGTCAAGATCTCGACCAGGAAGACAGCTTTGGACAGCTGGGATTTCTTGTAAATCCCATTCAGAAGTTGTAACTGTATCTTGTTTTTGTGTTGTTTGTTTTCTTATTGGTGTTTGGTGAGGGACTTGCCCCCTCACCTCCCCTTTTCCCTGCCCCTCTGCCCCTTTTGAAGTTTGGGAATAAAAGTTCTTGCACTGGGTTGCAAGAGCGCGATTCTCCTGCCCGAGCTGTGACCATCACCTGCAAATAAAATCCTTTGCCTGAAGAACGTCGGCTTCCTGCACCTCATTACGTTGCTGAGCTGAAATCACTTATTGTTACCCGAGCAGCAGCGGTAACAAAATGATTGCCACAGCTAAACTTCAGTAGCCCAGTGCAGTTTCTTGTTCTGTGGTGGCAGCTGCTACCAAAGCAACATTTTAAAAAATCTAAACAGCCAATCAAGTCTCCAGTAATCAATCAGAAGCTTTTAAGGCCAAAAGCCCTACCTGTCTCCCCTTCCTAAAACACTTGGCAGACACCAGAAAAGGTGATGGGGAGCGCCAAGGCGCCCACAGGCACCACACGGGTTCTTGATCTATGCTGTGTAACTGAAGTTAAGCTGTGGTTGTCATTTTGTGCCTGGCTCTGCCTCCTGCAAGGGAGCATTTTTATGACCATCATTTTGTTGCTGCGTCCACTGTGCTGGGTCAGAATGCCATATGTGCCCACATGCTCAAAAAGGTCGAGGATCCCTGGTATAGAGTTTTTAGGACAAGAACGTTTTGTGTCTTCACCTTTTCTTTATATCCTGCCTCAGCTTGATGCTTGAACCGATCAAGTATTCTCTTTTTTGTTTATTAAATTATCATATATTTTGAATGCTTTAGGCCTGATATCTGCAAACATACCAAAAGAGAAGTTAGCATACTCCAGTAGTAAGGGAAAGGGGCATCATCCCAAGACCCAAGGAATGAGGCTTGTGACTCCATTCCTTCACAAGTGGAAATGGACAGGTGAAGCTTTGCATACTGTAGAGGTAAACACAGAGGTGCTTTTAAGAATTATTTCTCATGTAAAATGTATCAAATGCCCAAACCCAACCTAGTAACTATTCTTGCTTCTTAGTTTTTCAATGGCACCTCTCCCAGTTATCGTGGTAACGTCATCCAGGTGCAGCAGAACTGATTGGTAAGTAGGGTTGCTAGCTGCCTTCACCTTCAATAGAGACTTAATAGGATGCCAGCTTTATTTATTTGTTTGTTTTATCAGTATTATATGCCACCTTCCCTGACAGCTGATGGTGGCTTCCAATGAATATATGAAACCACAACTGTTCATAATACATTAAAAACCTTTTAAAATCCAGTGACAACAACATAACTGCAATAAGTAACTCAGAAACAGGAGAGGAAGAAGTGGATAGGGGAGGCCAGGCAGGTCTTGATACGACCTCAGGATTGTCTTTTGCTTCCAGACCTATTAAGTATGACAGTATTATCTGTTAAGAGTAAGGCCTATATGCATGCAAATAGATTTAAGGTGAGGGTGGAGATTAATGTGATTACTCTTTGCACAAGATACCATAGTTATATTTCCCTGTGGAACTTTTAGGGGAACAGAAATGGGGCAGCTCAGGGGAAAGTAATTGGTTCAATTCACGAAGTCCAGATTGCTCCCTCTCAGCTGTCTGGCCCATATTGCGCACTCCAGCAAAACAATTCAGGAAGAGATGGTGGCTTAGAGTATAAATGTAAAAATCTAAGACAATGTGCAGCAGTGGCGTAGGAGGCTAAGAGCTCATGTATCTAATCTGGAGGAACCGAGTTTGATCCCCAGCTCTGCCGTTTGAGCTGTGGAGGCTTATCTGGGGAATTCAGATTAGCCTGTACACTCCCACACATGCCAGCTGGGTGACCTTGGGCTAGTCACAGCTTCTCGGAGCTCTCTCAGCCCCACCTACCTCACAGGGTGTTTGTTGTGAGGGGGGAAGGGCAAGGAGATTGTAAGCCCCCTTGAGTCTCCTGCAGGAGAGAAAGAGGGGATATAAATCCAAACTCCTCCTCCTCCTCCTCCTCCTCCTTCTTCTTCTACATAGTGCCTGATTCTGTATGAAAGATAAGTGGGTCAACTCTGCCTTTTCGAACCTTTAAGGCATTTGGAAATGTACGTACTTATCTACCAATACCAAGCAAATAGGAATAACACACAGGCTCTCTGAAGAAAAAACAAAACCATCTTGTTTCCAGTAAATGGTATATGGAGAATACTGAAGCTTTTTTTTTTCTAAGTTTTGTGGAAGTTGCGGTTTTCAACGTTGCATACATCTAACATTAGAGACAGAGAAAGCACGTTGAATGTTAACAGCCACTAGTCTTCCTGTTGAGTGGCTTATGGGTTTTAAATAGATTTTAATGAATGCCATTTCTCACACTTCAGTGTTTCCGCCCAAACAGTTGAGGCATTTCCAGCCTTTCTTTGATAACTATTTACATCAGTAACAATTCACATTGATACTGATAGCTGTTGGACAATATAGCTGTGTTCACTGAGGGGCTCTACTCAAACTAGGGTTCAGCAAGAAGGAACAAAGAAGTCTTTAGTAAAGTGAAGTGACCCCAGCAGTATCTCTTACATGGAAGGAAAAGGTAAGTCAACTTGGGCTTTGCCAGGGGAAAAGGAAGGATTTTTGCTGAGCTACATACTGCTATTTAACTGACTGCATGGCTAGCACTCCCTACTCTTGTCTCTGGTTACTTCCTATTCTTTTATCACTCTTGCAGAAATATTACATATTCTTTAGAAATTATTGCAACTATCCTCTTGCTTCAGAATATTTTGCAGGCATTTGTATTCGTTGCACATCCAGCAGATAATGCAGCTGTAGTGAAAGGTTCTAGGAATGTTTTATAAAACTTAAAGGAGAAAATAGTGATTTACTCAAAGGGGTATTTTTTTTGCTGTTACACGTTGTGTATACTATTACATTCAACCTCATAATTTTAGTTTACTGTTTTCATTATTCTTGTATGGCAAATGTATGGCATTGCATTGATTTTTGTCCTATTTAGAAATGAAATTCAATCAATAAATTATTGAAGCATAAATAATTAACATAGTGACCATAAACATGAGTTGTAAGCTGGGTGGTCCTAAAAAATGCCTCAGCTAAACATCTGCAATATAATAATGCCATCCAACTTTGCAAAATTATCATCATTATTGAAAAAATGCACATGAATTGTTTTGTTCAATTCAGAAAAAGTATGTTGCTTAGAGGATGACATTCTCTATTATTTTTATTAGTACTCAATGACTGACATCATGTAAATGAATGCCTCAGTGTGCCCTTCTGTCCTTTCAGTAAAGCCATGAAGGAGAACACATCACTATGGTGTTCCTTACTGGTTCAGAAAATACTCTTGTAGTCTGGAATGGTGTTCTGTGAGCCTCTTCAAGTGGAATGTCTCAGTCAAAATAGACATTGAGATACGCAGCTTGGTAGTTGCTCTTCTTTGACAGAGAAACACAGCCAGTGCATTTTGAAACATACCATTCTATTTTATGTGAAGGATTGAAATTCAGGTGCAGTCGCACTGTTAATGTTGCAGAACCCACCCCCAACTCCCAGAAACGAATCTTTTGGTATCTTCAAGAATAATAGGTTTATTGATGTACTAGGAGCAGGGGTCTGCAACCTGCGGCTCTCCAGATGTTCATGGACTACAAATCCCATCAGCTGGCAGGGGCTGATGGGATTTGTAGTCCATGAACATCTGGAGAGCCGCAGGTTGCAGACCCCTGACTAGGAGTAAAGCCTGTTGTACAAACAAATACAACAGACTCTAGAAAACTGTTGGTGGGTTAACAGCACCCACTGAGGGGGCCAACCCTTCCTGCCTTTCTTTTACCCTTGACCCCACATAACCAGCTCCCTCCTCATCCTCCTCTTCCCAGATGCCAGAATAGCTGCACACTAAGACAAGAGACTCAAAGCAGACACAGTGGGGGAGTGAGTCCTTGCAGGGAGTCACTCCCTCCCTTGCCATTTAAGCCTGAGTGTGAGCTGTGTTTGGTTTGGGTGTAACAAATGGTTTCACTGGGAAGCTCCACACACTTGGTCCTGGCCTTGGCTTTTCTGAACTCTGGTTCTCAGCCTACCTGCCTGTCTGAACTCCCGGACTGCTTTGACCTCTGGATAGGCAAGAGCTATCTCTGCTTTTAAAAGAAATGTTGCACAGTTGTTCCTAAAATGGGGTGAATTATTGCTTCATTCAAGGTAACAAACGTGAAAATATGTTTGCCTTAGCCTCTTGCCTGCCTCAATCTTGGACTGTCTGACCATGCCTTGGCCTGCTGCCTGCCTTGACCCCTGGACTGTACAAACCACGTTTTTGCCTACCTCCTGCCTTGAACTTGGACTGTCTAACGATGCCTTTGTCTGCCGCCTACTGTACCCTGCCCAGGGACTTCGATGATGGACGGGAAATAAATGTACAGTAAATCAATCAATAAATAAATACTGTCCCCCCGAATGACAGTGTAGCTGACACATGCCAGCAACACATGAGTTCTCACAGAGAGCTCACAGCCACCATCTGTCTGAAAATCCCTGTGGCAACTATGTGTTTGGGTGTCTAGGTCTTGCTTCAATGGCTTATTTATTTTTTTATGCTCCACTTTTTTTTGCAGCTCAGGACTTAAAAACAATCAAAAGGTTTGTGTAGCGAATTCTTATTTCATAATGAATTTCAAAAATTACCTAGAAAACAAGAGTCCTCAATGAACCACCATTTATACAATTTCCATATTTTTAAAACTTTTCAGCCTTCCGTGAAAAAGGTTAAATCCCAGTCACCCTGACCCCAACTTTAGTTGGGAAGGGTGGGATACAAATTTAATAAAATAAAATGCTCTCAATAAAGGCATTTTTAAATAAGGCAGCCTTTCATGCTGGTATTGAGAGCTTTCTAGCTGATGGTTGCATGGATTTGCCAACTTCTGGTGGCTGGAGAACTCCTTGGATTCATAACTGATCCCAAGGTGAAAGAGAAATCACAGTGACATGCCTCTGAAGATGCCCGCCGTAGATGTGGCCAAAACGTTAGGAGCAAAAACTACCAGCCTACAACCACACAGCCCAGAAAACCCCAACAGTGATAATACCCCCTAGAGAAAATGATGGTTTTGAAAGATGGACCCTACTGCATTATATGCTATAGTATAGAAATTCCTCCCTCTGTTTTTTCAGGTGTTTCCCAATCTAATTCTGGCAACCCTATGTTGGAACCCATTCTACTTGAAGTTCCTCCTCCTGCTTGCCCACTGTACTGAGGAAGGTGGCAAGTTCTAGGGTTGCCAACTCCAGCTTAGGAAATTCCCAGAGATCTTGGTATGAAGCCTTGGGGAGGGGAGAGTTTGGGGAGAGGAAGGAGCTCAGCCGAGTATAATACCATAGAGTCTGCCCACTAACATAGCTATTTCCTCTAGGGGAAATGATGTCTGTTGTCTGGATTTCAGTTGTAATTCTGGAAAATCTTCAAGTTCCGCCTGAAAGTTGGCAACCCAAAGAGTATATGATGACTGATTGCAGACAATAAATATGTAGCCACAAGTTATACCCACAGTAATCCAGTCTAAAGGTTACAGAAGCTTGGATGTATGTAACCAGGTAAACTAAGTCTAGAAGGGAGGATTTCTTATAGACAAGATCAAGATTAAAGAAAATCCTTGTAGCAACTGATCAAACCTGAAAGGTTGGATCCAGGACCACTCTGAAATTCTTCACTAGCTGATACAATGCAATTGCAGTGCAGTACCACGATCAATCTTGAGGTCTTATACACCTCGTTTTCAGCAGTTTTGTGAATGCTAGGATAAATAGCATATACCGCCTTTCGGGGGAGGGTGGTATATGAATTCTAAATTCAATTACCAAATAAAATAATGGCTTAATTCAATAACGTTGACTATTTTTATATCAGAAAGCAAAATGTATGCTATCCATTTACTTTATTAGGTTTATATCCTGTCCTTTCCCATACAGAGGCAATCTCAGACAGCTTACTATATAAAATACAAGTACATAAATACACATCTGTTTATAAAAATAAACCCCCGATGGTTTAAAATTACCCCATGGTGCCATTATAGTTAACATCTTACAGCTACCTAGGTTGAACAGCCTAGGAGGGGAGACCCAACCAAAGATAAAGAAGGTAGAAAAAAGAAAGGGAATAAAGAAAAGATGAGAAAGGTAAAAACGTGGAGAGGCCAGCAATCATGTAACCTTTGCTGCATCAACCATGGGCCTCAAACATCTTACAAGCCCTGCAGAACTGAACTAAGGCCTGCAGGGCCCATGGCTCTGCAGACAGAGCTTTCCACCAAGCTGGGGACAGAGCCAAAAAAGCTCTGACTCTGGCTGAGGGCAGCTGAAGGCTTTTAGGACTAGGGACCACCAGCAGATGACTTCCATTTAACAGAGTGCCCTCCAGGGGTTATAGCGAGAAAGATAGTCCCACAGATGATCCCAAACCATTTAGGGCTTTAAAGGTTAGCACCAAAACTCCCCCCCGCCCCCAAACCCTCTGCAAAAGATTTCATTTGATCTTTAATATAAGCAATCAAGGCACATATCTTTCTATATTACTTTAAGAAGCGTGGGTGAGTGCTTTACATTGTTTTTTATTAGAGTGCACTGGAAATCACTATCTCCCCACAGATTGTGCCTTTTGACGAAGGGTTGCCTCTGGAGCTCAGAGCACCAGGTAAAGAATGATTATCTTTAAAACCATTGCAGTCTACTGTTATCCCCTTTTATGGCCAGTTTCTTCAAAATGTATTCATGATTGTGGTTTGCTTTTATTTAACTTCCTGTTAGTTTTTAGAGTGTTTACATGTACACCAGGTTTTCTAATTTGCATTTGTCAGTAGCTAACCCAGAAACTGGTATTAGTGTACAATGACCAAAATAAAATGACATCCTCTTGACTGCGGTAGGATGTGTGTTGTCAGTGATAACAGCTGTTTTGTGCAGAACCTTTTTATCTAGCCTCAACAGAAACAAACTAGGCTTGATTCAGATGACATACGCATTAGCTGTAAAGGCCTACGAATAATTGATTGCTTTAAAACATACTCTCTGAGCCACACCAGTTTTTACACATTTCACTTGACGGGACAAGAAGAGCATCAACAAGCAAGGAGAGGTAGTCATATCCCAGTTCAATTATCTTTTTGTTTTAAGTTGTTCACGTACACTGACTTCCGTCACAACTTTTGTTAATTTAGTTGTTTTCTTTTTTTCATTAATTCAGGACGCAGTTTATGTAGATTCTCCTTTTGTTGCTTCAGAGTAAGAATGCATTATGATAGGCTATTTAGGGTCTGTCATAATGAGAGTGTCTAAACTATGATTATTCACATTTTGCAATTCAGCTCCTATCTGATACCTTTATGAATGAGTCTTGGCACTTTTTCAGAAAATATTGAGAGCTAGCAGTATAGTGCTGTGGAAGGGCATGGGAAGAGACAAGGTTGGGGACAAGGTTTATCTGTCAGTCCTGCAAAGTACAATGTATCTACTTAAAATCAAATCCTAATGAAAAATTCCTCACGAGATATTTGAGATGAGATTTCTTCCCTCCCCACTTCTTACTGTTACCTATCAATTTGAAATACATCACTTTCTTCTTGACAGAACCCTCTGTCTGGAACCAGGCCTGTGCTTGGTAAGGAGCTTCTTACAGCAAATTAAGAGTTTGTGTTCCTCTTTGTTTACAGGAGATTGGATATTACAGCGACTCAGCTCAAGTATGCTCATCAGGCACTGAGGCTGGGGAAATGATGGTTGGCAGATGTAGAAACTCTTTTCATCCTTCTGCAAAAATATGAAACAATTCAAAAGTTCCACTAATGAAAGAAAGACACTGGCCACTAAAAAGACTCTCACATTTCTTCTTTCCTGAATCTTGTCACTAAACGTTAGCAGCATTACTATTTTGAGATGTTGTAGAATTATCTGAAATTGATAAAATTGGAAGGAAAATGTCCCAAGAACTAAACCTCAACTTCCTGAAGGGATTGGAGCAAGAGATTATTTTGGATGTCTTGTATCGTGATCAAATATTGAGGAAGTTGGATGATGAAAGAATACGGTATGTTACCATTCTAGAATATGATGTGTCATTGTTTTTTGTTTTTTCTCCCTTTTGGCTGTTCCTTGCACAATATTTGCTTCTTTCAGCTTCTTCACTGGATTAGTCTAGTTATGAAATCGCATCTTAAATAGTTAGCTGCAATGCATTTAGTGATGACCATTCATACAGGAAAGATTGCTGCAAACCTTACTAAACACATAAAAATTATATCAAACTTCCTTATCTATTTCACAATGTATTGGATTTATTTTCTTCTGGTTTCCGCAACTTCAGTTGTGCTAGTCTTCTTCAAAAATAATTGGAAACCAATTGTGATTGTTCAGTGGAGCTCCCTAGTAATTTTTCCCCCCAAAAGACTTTGTTATTTATGGGCCAAATTAATTGAAATCACATGGAACTCCCAGAGTTGTTTTGTGATGTTAAAAGCACCCCTCACTGGACTGGGATCACAGCATAAGGAGAATGAGTTTAACTTTTTCTTGATTTGTATAATCCAGAGCTCCTCATGAGAGTGATCATATAGTTATATGGGAATTTATATGTTTTCCATCATGGGGCAAATAATAGCTTGAGGGAAGTGATTTAAAGTGGAAAAACTATGTGGGAGAAAAGGTTACACTTCCTCTCTTGCCATGGTCACAGTCCCAATGATATGGAAGGAGCCCTGACTGCTTTTAACATTTCAAACAAACAAACAAACAAACAAACAAACAAACAAACAAACAAACAAACGGAAGTGCCATCTCATCTAATTTGGCCATAGGACAGGAGCAAAGAAGCAAATCTTCTCTCACATCCCCCGAGGTCAGCTAGTACTCTAGCATCATATCATAGTGTGTAGATACAGAGATTTTTACAGTTGGTTTCAAATTGTGTTATATATTATGTATTTACTGTTCTTGCTTTTTAGATTGTCTATTGTAATTTTACTTTGTTGTAAGCCACCCTGACCCTTCCTTGTCAAGGGAGTGTTGGGTTATTAATCTGAAAGATAAATAAATAAATATACTGTGGGGAAAATGAATTATGGATTGATCCCCATCTGCACTTGGTCTAGATTGCCTGTGTCAAGTAAAGTGAATTATGTCCTAAAACAGTTTCTTGCAACTTCCCAGATAGTGATTGCAGTGCTGATAACTGTCCAGAAGCATTGATATTGCAGTTGCTTCTCTGTGAATACATGTACATATTTCTATTTTTTTGAGAGCAGAAAGCTAAAAATGCAGCTGCAGCAACTTCGGTGGAAAGAATCAAGAAGCTCGAGCCATGAGTACCCAAAAAAGTCCTGTGCCCGCTGTCAGAAAGCTCTTGGAATGCTGATAAATAGAGGTGCTGTGTGTAATGGGTGCAGCCATCAAGTGTGCTCTGGATGTCGCATCATTCTGAATCCCTACATATGGAAATGCACTGTCTGCTACGCTCATGAGTGAGAAATTCTACATTGGTTGTTCAACAATATTTGCATAGTTGGTTATATGTTGGTTGCACCACACATATTGTCTGCCAGAATTTTGTCTTAGGCATCAGACTCTCGGGAATTGCCGAGTAATCAGCTGCTAGAAAAGAAGATCAAGGGAAGGTTTATGTATGAGGAGTGGAAAATAGCATAGGTCCAAAAAAATAATGCAGAGAGGCATTATCAGAATCTTGGGAGAAGAGAAAGGAAGAGAGTCTAGAATCTCTGTCCATGATGCTGCTGAAATGCCTGAAATGGGTCTTTCCCCAATCATAAGTTACTGTGTTTATGGCAGGTATGAGCTGATTTTCAGAGTGAAAAACTGCTCTCTATTCATCCATAAAATCTTCTGCAGAGCTGATTATTAGCATGTGACACTGCCTGTTAAAAAGACTTCAGTAAATATAGATAAGTTAAAACGTATGATCAAATCAGTGGGTCATTGAGCTCAGAACTTGAACTACCAGAATTGGTCAGTCAGATGTTTTAGGGGGGCTTGCATGGAACTCATAATTTCTCTTTTATTATTCCCCTCTAGCTGGTAGCAGGAAAATACCTAGAGAAAATGGCACCCGAGGCAAGCACTGAAATTGCACTCCAGTCTCAATGCCACCAGTCTCAGGGGGAGGGGGGCTTTTATCTAGCCACTTTGGGAGCATGCCCTGTTAGGGTCTTCCTGCAACTTTGCTTGGTGGGGGAACTATGGGAGCTGTTGGCTGGAGCCTCCCGGGCCTCTCTGGACAGCATAGCTCTTAGGTGTTGAGTAGGTAGGGGCAGTAGCACCCCCTCAAGGCAGAGTGCACTTAGTGCCACCAACTGCATCCTGCTCGCAGCAGTGCCACTGCTGGGGCACCCCCAGTAGCTGGACACCTAAAGGACCAGTGACGAGGGCAGCACTGCTTGCCTCAGCCTGGCCTGCAAGGGGAGGGGCAGATGGCCAAAATGCACCCCCATGTGACCCATGGGAATGGTGCCTGGGGAAAATGCCTCCTCTCCCACCCTCATGGTATGCCTCTGGCTGGTAGTCAAAGGTACAGCATGGAAGCTACTTGCCTCTGTGCAATCCTTCACAACTGAAAGTACATGGGAGGTCTAATCATATGAGGCTTTCTTATTTAATCACTGCTGAGAAGGAAAGCTAACTCCTTGTCAGTTGGGATGCAACAGCAATCTCATCCCTTTCTCAGTCCTTAACCTGCTTCTGGTCTGTAGTCTTTACAGATGACAATCAATTTCCCCTAGTCGATATGGAAAACCACAGAGTCTCTCTAGTATAAAAGACAGGGTACAACATGTACTCTCTGCAAGCCCTCTAGGCCTTCTAGACTCTATGGTATATTATAGAATCTACCCTCTGATGTTGCCATTTCCTCCTGAGAAAATTTTATCTATAGTTCGGAAATCAGGTGTAATTCTAGGAGCATCCCATGCCACACTTTGGAGCTTTGAATCCTACATCTACATATCCTGATGGCAAACAGTGAATAATTAAAAGTTGATGGAGGAAAGTGCCATCAAGTCTCAGCTGATTTATGGGAATCCCATAGAGTTTTCAAGGCAAGATGCTAACAGAGATGGTTTGCTATTGCTTTCCACTGTGGACTTTTTGGAGGTCTCCCATCCAAAAATATACCAGGGCCAGCCCTGCTTAGCTTCTGTGGTTTGACAAAGTTAACTTCTGTAATCTCATTATTTATCTGGATTGTTCATATTGTGTTATCTAGCTCTTTTACACTTATACATGTTTTTCAACACAGGTCTGTACTGCATACCCCATTGTTTAGTCCATTGAAAGTGGATTGCTATTCTTTGAATTAATTGCTACTCTTTGAATCAATTAATTAAATTTAGACATGTGAAATGTTCAGGGGAAATTTTTTACATAGATTAAAAAAACCATTGGCCCATGCAGACATAACATAGCAAGCTCCCATGCACCCCTCTTCTTTTCTGCCTGCTTTTCTCCCCTTCTGGTGTTTTGTGTGTCTGTGAAACACAAACAGATGCTGATTCTTTCATTTGAAATATACACTGGAAGCTTTTGGTAACAAACTGATAGAATTCAGGTGCAAGGAACTCCAATTCTGTTTTGAATCTGAAGTAAGTGCACCTTTAAAAAAAGTTGACCATAGTGTGACACCCCCCTCCCCTTTCCCCCTCCTTTTCCTTACATTCTGGGTTCTCCGCTTCTCTGTTTTATTTTCCAGGGTGGATCTATGAAGTTCTGTTTTTACGATTGGACGCCAATGTAACATTATTAATTGCTGTTTTAATGGGGTTTTATTGTGACTATTGTTTTATTGTGTTGTTCACCGCCCAGAGCCCTTCGGGGGAGGGGCAGTATATAAAACCAATTATAAATAAACAAATAAATAAATAATATCTGCACTGTGATCAAAGCTGACCATAATCTTTCCTCCTCCTTTTGCCCGCACAACAACCCTGTGAGGTAGGTTAAGAGTGAAGAGAGTGACTAAGTTCCAGATGAGATTCATGGCTGAACAGTCTGTTCCAAACCACTAAACCACATTGGCTCTTTAACCCTGTTTACAATCCTGGTTCAATGGTCGCAGAGGTTCCTTTGCTTCTAGAATCTTTGAGAATGATTTTTTTGAATGTTCACATATGATTATTAAAATAACTCTTGTAAAAGTGTGTATAGAAAGTTCAAATGTTTATTGTTTGTTTTGCAGAGATATTAAAGCAAAAGCAGGCGAATGGTTCTTTGAGGAGCGAGCAAAGAAATTTCCAGCTGAAGGTAGTTATTAAAATAGCTACAATAACTATTTGCTGCTAAATAAAATATAAGATAAATTGATAATCTGTTAATTCTGCACTTCACATCAGTCTCATTTAGCAAGAAATAAGATTAATCTGAAATAATGGATCCTCAGGTATGTGAACATATATGTCTATAAGACTGCAAAATGCTGTTTGCTTTGGCTACAGACCTGAAGATCTTAAATTATATTAAAAGTCAAGTTGTTTAGCTATGTAGAATGTATTTCATCTTAATCATAACTGTTTAATATGGATAACTGTTTATGTTGGATCCTTGTTGATACCCATTTGCTATTGACAGCAATGCATACCTCTTGCATCATTCCTCTCCTTACATTGGAGAAATATGTGCTCATCAGCCTGTTCAGTGTATGCAGCATGCACAAGGAATTTGAATTTGATAAACATGGAGACTTGGTTACTTGAAGAAGTAATTCCACTCACAAAAGACATTCTGTGAGTGGGAGGACCTGGCTGGATCCATAAGATTTATAGTATTGTGCATGATTAGCCATACGATTAACCATAAAGAAAAAACAATATGAGTTTCCTGAACTGGGGAAGCTGATAATGAAGGAGGGTGTACAATATGTTTGTGCAGATGGAACAACTCAACCTTTCTGGAGCACTATGGCCCCTTCCACACATGCAGAATAATGTACTTTCAATCCACTTCCAATGTACTTTGCAGCTGGATTTTACTTTCTGAAATAGCAAAAACCACTTTCAAACAATTCATGGATTGAAAGTGCATTATTCTGCATGTGCGGAAGGGGCCTAACAAACGTAGCTGAAAACTAAACCAAAGGAACCAACTCTGCATTCAGGGCATCTGGCTGCATTCCAGCTGGGTACATTCCATCCCTTGGTCTCCTTCCAACCCAAAGGTCTCTTTTATCAGAAAACAGAAAGTTTGAGAAGATACATTCTTGAATATTTTTACAGGTAAAAATAGAGAGATTCTTTTAACACCCTAATTCTTATAACAGAGACCACTTTCTAAGTACCCTTTTAAAATTGCTGAAGGCTCTATTCTATTCCGTCTGCTGCATGCTGGATTTTATCTGCTGGGCAATAGCCTGCCCTCCACTGATTTGAAAGCTAAGAACTTGTTTGTACTTTTGGTTTAAAATATTTCTGAAAAACATAACTGTGTACTTCAAAATGTATATCAGCAGTGCACTGTGTAAATGACAGGCTAAACACTGCATGACACCCATGTTATTACAGGAACTAAATTTTAAAGAGTGATAACTTGAACAGTTCACAAAATAGATTTTTTTAAACAAAGTATCTCTGTAAATCTGTGAAGAATTTCAAACTGGTCCAAGTTAAAAACTGCGATCCTGGATATATGAGCTGCTTAAATCCTGTTGGTTAATGAAATCACAACAGCCTCGCTATGCACAGGATTGTAGTCAAATGCATTTGCTTTCCTAGTTTATTACTCTTTTGGAGGAAGAACTAATAGGCTGGAAAAAAGCAGGGAACCAACATTGTAATGATTACTGAGTTATTTTTTCCCCTTCACAATAATTGTCATTTGGGCAACATGAACATTCTGACATGCTGTAACAGCAGGGAAGTGCAGAAATTGGAGCTGTCAAGTCAGTTCAAATGTAACTGATAAGTCATCATTTACCATTTAATCAATTACATTTAAAGTGTTAATGTTTCTGAAACCTCAGCCTAGATGCCATTTTATAAGGATCTGTGTGATAATTCACAGTTTAATGAAGGAAAGATACTTTTTCTTCTCATGAGCCAAATTTTCTTTCTCAATGCACCAGAAACAAATACTTTCTCCTGCACCTCCTAAAAAGTGTACTTTAATTCTCAACTCCAACCGTTAGGGGCCTATTTTAATCTGTTAGAATTTATCCTATAAATGACCATTTAAATTGTTCAAAGTTATTTATCATGATTTTTCTTATAACAACACTATAAAGTAGAGGACAGTATTATCCCCACGTGATAGGGTGGAGAGCAGTGATTTAAGTCTACCAAGACCAGGTAATTGATTATTGTGAAAAATAATCATTATATATTTAACTGATTATAGCAATGTAAGAGTTTCTGTATTTTCTTAGTCAATAATTAATCTAAGGCACAATTATTATCTTTGTAAGTAGCTGTGATAGCAGAATGAGATTTCTACTGTTAATAATTGATGCTTGGTGCTTTTGCTCTGCACTGTTCATTCATTTCATGTGATTGGTCACTTGGCTCTGTTGAATTGCAAGTATCGCTTAGCTGATTGCAGTAACAAAGTTTAGTAAGCAGAAAGATAATCTTTATTCATATTTTTATTTGGATTTTGAAGTTTTCCTAATATGTTATAAATGTTCAGAAAAACAGTAGCTTTGATTATACTGTTTTCATTCAGTTGTACTGATAAGTGATTTTCTGACTCCAATTAAATTTTCTACCATCTATGATTGAACATTGAATGAAAATCTGAAAGAGCACTTTAAAAAAATCACATTTCTTTTAAATTGCTCACAAAATCTTTTAAGAATCCCTAAGGGTGGGCAACCTGAAAAAAGTTTAAACACTGCAACAGACAGAACTGTTTGAGTGCAGTTTTATTGGTGCCAAATGACCTTGGTGGATTTTCTTTTTGTTTCATAGATAGGCACGAAACTGCTGGCACAAAGCTCCTGAAATCTTATCAAAAACTAAGGTAAGATTAAGGAGGACATGGTGTCCTAGAGAAGCCAATGTTGTACAGGACATATATTAAACAATACAGAATAAACTGTCACATGAAATTTTCAGCAGGTGTCAGTGTTTTTACAGGTTTGCCATAAGAAGGCAGAATTGTATTCTGATGGTTTTAATTAAATTTTTGAATAATTTAGGAAATAAATAGGTGATAACTGAAAAAAAAGGACTGCTGCCAGAAGGGCTACCTTGTGTTAAGTCTCTTGCTACCCTTGCCAACCAACGATGCAGAGATGATTTGGGGAGGTACGCAGTGTAATGAGATCAGGACATGGGGCAAATTATGCTAAACAGGAAGTGGTGGGAATCTTCCTATGTTGCTGCTGTCAAAAATATTTATAGTGACAATTCCTCCCTTTAGTTGGAACACATGCATATGATTTATTTCCATCAGTTTCCTATTTACGCTAGCAACCCAAGTAATGGCTATTTATAGGAGCCCTGCTGAAGTATTTCATGAAGGATGGTTGGAAAGACTGAGATCAGATGTGGCAATTCACAATTCAAGCGTTGCAGTCTGCAAAAAGGCAAAGATTCTTGGGTGAATGCTTGGATTATGCAGTGCAGCAAATCTGTACACCAGAATGTCTTGGTCTAGTCCTACCTACTTTCTGAATTGAAATGCCTTATTTAAAAGGCTCTGCTTTCAGTTGGAATTATTTCCCTGTACTTTTTTAAAGTGTTAAATAAATCATTGTTTTTCATGCTGACAGCTTTTTTTACACAGAAAAAGTTAAACATAACTACTGAGACTGACGGGAAAGTGATAAAAAGCGAAAGTACTGTGGACTAATAAGCCCCAACTGTTGAAGATTACTTTTCAGCAAAATACTAAATCATGTATTTAATTCAGGCCGGTAATAGACATCAAGAGATTTGCCATATTTTTTCTTTATTTTACTGTAAATAGGCACATTTGGTGCATTTCCTTTCCCAGTACTAAATTTAAATGCTATGCATAAAAAATGTTATACATTCTTTACATGTTCTTTACACTCAATGATCAGTAACGGTAATTATATTTCACACCTATGAAAATATTTTACAAAGGGATTCTGATCGCAATTTTAAACTTTTTGATTAAAACAACTGTTGCCTCTTTACCATTCACTGTCCTCTCTGCTCTGATGTCTTAATTATAAGCATAATAGGGGTTAAAAATGGAACAAAGATGTTGACTCCCAAAGATGTTTGTGCTGAACAAGATGAAACACTGACCACAGATCTTACAGCAGGTCCCCCGCCCCTTGTAAAATGTTGCTCTGTGGGGGAGGGCAGAAAAGAAATCAGTTCCCCCTGCATCATTTCCCTATATTAATAACTCTCCAAAAAGAAGGAAGGCAGCATGGCATAGCCCAATCACATCAGATCTCAGAAGCTAAGCTGGAGCGGTATTTGGAAGGGCAATCACAAAGGAAGACTCTGAAGAGAAAGACACTGGCAAGCTGCTTTTGCTTCTCACCTGCCTTGAAGGCCCCTTCCTGGGGTCATCATGAGTTTGTTGTGATTTGATAGTGCATACATACATAATAACTTTCCCCATGCTGCAATTTGCCCCATGAGAGAAAACCCACAGGTGTCTGCACCCCCACCCTGCCCAGCAAGTTACAAGTCTGTGGAGAGGATATTGGCATTGGGAAAACAGTGTGGGGAAAAGACTTCCCCTAAATCCAAGCCCCAATCTGACTGAGGTTTTTTTTTTAAACAATCACTATCACTACACACCTGTACCATTTCTTCTGCATCTGTCTCTTTTGACCCCTGTTGCTCCCTTGTTTGTATTTAATTATACTTTGTATGCTAAATGCTATTACAATGGTTCACTTATGCAAGTAATGAAATCAGCTGGAAATGATCCTTTTAAAGGAAAAAACAAACCTGTAGCCAAATGTAAGGTGAAGGTGCATCATGTATACGCAGTTACTTATAATGGTATTATGGGAGGGTCACCTGACATGCGAGCAGGCTGGACATCCAGAAACGAAGTTAAATGTGCGGACTCCCAGTAAGACTGTTTCTAGTCTAGGCGCATTAGCAATATTAGCATTGAGCAACAATGTTCAATGCCCCCTCTTCCCAGGGTGGGTGGACCACAACCAGATGATGGACCCCCTCCCCCTTCTTCCCATGGTTTGACAACACCAGCACTGCCAGCTCCAAATCAGCATGATAATAGCTTCCCCTTTGAAGAGATAATCCCTCTTTAGTTAGGTTTGTGGTTGCCACTCCTGAGGAAACTCAAATTCTGCTGTTTATGATATAATGGATCCTTTTTGCATGTTGTAATGTAATGTGCTCAACTGTTTAATTAAGAATTTTGACTTATCTCAGTAGGCTAACAAAAGTAGTTTGTTAGGGATCTTAAAGACTTGGAGAAGGCCATTCTGAGTTGAGCTGTATAAGTTATGGAATTCTTTCTGAAGGAACTTGCTACCTACTTGCTCCATGCCTTTAGACATTAGAGCATGGGTCAGCAACCTTTTACACTCAAAGAGCCATTTGGACCCATTTTCCACAGAAAAGAAAACTCATGGAGCCACAAATACTTTTTGACATTTAAAATGAAGATAACACTGAGTATTTTGTTTTTTTACCTTTACGCTTTGTATAAAGGGCAACACCCCTCTTTCCTCAACTTCTCCCTTCTCGTCAGGGTCCGCTTCAAACCCTCTGATTGTGACCTTTTCCCAGTCTGTTTCCTCCTTTCCCCCTTGTTCTGTCTCTAATATTTCTACACAGCTTTCTGTTCCCTTTTCAGCTCCCCCCCCACCGTTCTCTACTACATTCGACCTCCTTCCCTGCTTTTCCTCCCCTCTCTGGGGCTTTTCCACAGCAATCTCCCTCCCTCCCTCCCCCCCTCTCTCTTCTCCTCTCTCCTAGGTTCCTCCATTCTCCTGGGGCAGGATTTAAGGCGGGGTGGGGTGGTCAAACAAGGCTCTGAGGAGAAGGAAGAAGCTGGGGAAGGTGGAGGGTGGAAAGGAGAACGGAGGAACCTAGGAGAGAGGAGAAGATAGAGAGAGAGAGACAAGAGAGAGAGGGAGATTGCTGTGGAAAAGCCCCAGAGAGGGGAGGAAAAGCAGGGAAGGAGGTTGAATGTAGTAGAGAATGGGGGGGGGGAGCTGAAAAGGGAACAGAAAGCACCCTCCACCTTCCCCAGCTTCTTCCGTGACTCGCTCTGCGGCCTGCCCCTGCAGCGCTCAGCCTGTTGCCCCAGAGGCTGGGGCCAGGCACGTCGCCGCTGGGGCTCGGGGCTGCGTGGCCAGTCTGGGGCCTCCCACCGCCGCAGGGCGCACAGCTGGGCCGGCGTCTGCCACTGCCCCATCAGGTCCAGGGAGGGTCCTCTGGGCACCCCTGGACACCCACGCTCCCGCATGAACGGGGAGCGTGCAGCCAGCTACCCGGCCTGAGCTGGGCGCTGCTTTTTTCTCCCCTCCCCTCAGGGGAGGGGGATTCTACATACTCCCCAGGAAGGGGCAGCCATGCCGGGAGCCGCACCACAAGCGGGAAAGAGCCGTTTGCGGCTCGTGAGCCGCAGGTTCCCGACCCTTGCATTAGAGGAAGATTTTCGCTTCCTTTAGTCAGTTATTTGCTCTCTAGAGCCTTATAAGGTTTCCATGGTATTGTAACATTTTATGCTGCATATTGTCATATTTGTTGTAAGCCATTTGGGGCAATCATCTGTGGCTGATGACTTTTCAATTGCAATGGTAAATAAAGTGGGAGGAAAGAATGATGATGCAGAAACCTATTTAAATCTGTTCTAATTGTGTTCTTTCTCCCCTTACATAGTAACATTTCTGTGGTTCCTCCAACTCCACCTCCATTTTCTGAATCTACAAGTGGAGTTAATACAGTGGTAAAGTATACTTCTGTCTTTCCATTGAATGCGCTAATTTAGGCAGACTCCTTTTAGTGTTACTCAACTGCTATTTCCCATGTGCACAGTCTCTTTCCAATTTTTATCTTTTTGTCCATGTTTTACTGGATGACATTGTGACATGGTGTGTACGTCAGTTTCTGAGATGTACAAGATGTGATAATGGCAAATCTGTGTGTTTAAGGCCAAGATCTGTAACAGACAAATGGTGGTGGGGAGGGGGGGAAATCTCCCCTCCATTGAGCTTACCACCCTTTAGTTTGCCTCCCAACTTCATTTATCCCTCAGCTTGATATAGGAAGTGACTTCAGATGGGAAATCTTGAGGAAGAAGGCATACACAGAGGATCCCAAATAAAATAATATCAAGTCTCTGTAATGGAGTAAGAGATCCACTAAGGGAGATTCCGCACTCACTAACTCAACCTAGGCTCCACCTAGGTACTCCCCACATCCGGCGAGTTCCACGCGGGTCCGTTCCTGCTCTGCTCTGCCTTGCCGTTAAATTTCCGACTCCACCAGGGAGGTACAGTTTTTTCAGCAAACCCAGGTCAAAGCTGGTAAAGTGGGGAATCTCTGTCACCTTGATTCGCCCGTTCAGCCAATCACAGATGAATGTCTTGGGCATGTGCGGAACGGGACACTTGCACTGGCAAAAAGTGTGCCTCCCCCCCGCTTCTGTATAGAAGCGATGGCCATGCACATAAATGGAGGGCAGATTACATGCTGCTCATAGCAATGCAGCAGCCTATCAGGAACGAGGAGCAAATGACGCGTCGAGGTGACCTCAGCTGTTGTGCGGAGTAATGGAGGAATTGACCTAGGTCGGCAATTTCAGCCCGACGGGATGAACCTAGGTTGAGTTAGTGAGTGGGGAATCGCTCTCATAGTGTAGAAGGATACCAATGTCTAATGCTTTTAAAAAACTCAACATCCGTTGATAGGTTTCATGTATATATAGATGAACAGGATGTTGATAAAATCCTTGGCTGATGGTCAATGGAAGGTGGGAGTGTTGACCCGGGGAAAGAACAATACTTTCGACACATATGTCTTCTTCAGCCACTTTAGACACAATCGTTCTATCACAATAATAATGGTAGAAAATATGAACAAAGAAATAATTCCACAACATAGACACAGTAATTATAATAAGCTGAGAGAGAGAGAGAGAGAGAGAGAGAGAGAGTATACTTACAAATGTTAAATATACAAATATATTTGTATTTTTAGAAACCAGAATAATCTGGCTCACACATACAAAAAATTATCTAGCTCCAAGGCAAGACATCACCTACATGCATACAATCATGTTAGAAAGTCACTTACTGAAAGTCAGTTACATGTTTGAAAGTCAGTTACTGAAGAATCACAAGGTCAATGCAAAGTAACCAAGCCTATACACTTAGAATGTTTATAGCTGTGACAGGGTGTAAGGCCAAATGCAGCATAGTGCTGAGTAAAATTTAAACAGACAGGGTGTAATCTTGAGAAAAATAAGAAAGGGAATGTTTCACAAATACCATCTCAAATCTAAATTTTGATTCAAGCCCCAATCAGTATGAACAGTTTTGAGTCTGAATATCCATTTAGCCTATTCTCTAAGGAGGGTCTGTTGTACATTTGTAAAAGGATGTTTGGACTGATGCTTATATAAAACCAAGAATCTTAGATCTCTAGCTGTATGATTTTTCTGTAAATAATGTTGTACAATTGGTTCCTCAATTTTTTTTCAGTCTGATATTTGAAGAGTGCTCCAAAATTCTTTGTTTAATGGGTCTAAGTGTGCAACCTACATAAAGGGCTGGACAGGTACAAGAAATCAGATAGACATACTCCTTAGTTTTACAATTAGTAAAGCGATTGAAAGTATATCTAAACTTAATAAATGGGTGAATAAACTCTTTGGCAGGAATAGCTAAATCACATGCCCTGCATTTGCCACATGTGAAATGACCTCTCACCACAGGAGATTGTCTCTCAAAGAGCTCAATGTCCTTGGACTAGTCACAGTTCTTCGGAACTCTCTCAGCCTTACCTACCTCACAAGGTGTCTGTTATGGGGGGAGGGAGGGAGGGAGAGAAGCTTGTGAGTCTCCTTACAGGAGAGAAAGGTCGGGTATAAATCCAAACTCTTCTTCTTCTAGCAGATTCAAGTTAAGCATTTTCTGAATATTTGATATGCTGAGCCCAAAAAGTTTGCCATCACTAGATTAGGGCACAGTTTTTTAAAAAGTACTTTCTCCTCACTTTAAAACTTGGTATAGTAAAAGGAGCAGTAACAAATTAGCAGAGCAACAACACTTTTAAAAAACGTATTTGATGAAGGGAGGAAGTCAAAGGGAGGAAGTCCATCTGTTAATATTTTAGATGTGTGTAAATACTTTCTGAGGTGGAAAGGCTGGGGAAGATTGACTGTTATTAAAAAGTTGATGTTAAGGAGCAGCATAATGGCTTAATGGCAACTGTGGATAAAATTACTTATTTTGTGCATATGTCAGCCCTGAACAGTGGAATTTAGCAAGCTTAAAATGGATAGGCAGTTATATTTCTGTTTACATTCATTTTAGATATGTATGTATGTATGTATGTATGTATGTTGTTGTTACAGACTCCCACTTCTTTGGTACATGCCAAAGGTCTGGACTGCACAGTCTTGTCCTTCTGCAAACATTTATAATACCATCCCTGCCAGGACATTTGCCCAGATTTGCTTGGCTGTAGAAATGATATCTCTGTTTGCAAGTCCTGCACACATACTTCCTTTGCAATTTCTAAGGGCATATGATACCAGAAGCCTTGATTACCCAGCTCCTTATTTTATCTCTTTGCCTGTTTTGTTTCTTTATCACAGGAACATGACCAGAAGAAAAGTTTCCATAGATCTGTAGAAAACCTATTTCTGTCTTTTACCACACATATGAAAAGTAAGTGTTTGTAAGGACTTTCACTGTTCTAAAACCAGATCTAGATGGCCCAGACTAGCCCAATCTTGGAAGTGAAGAAGGATTGGCCTTGGTTAGTGTTTGAATGGAAAACTACCAAGGAAGTCCAGGGTCACTATCAGAGACAGCCAATGATAAACCACCTCTGTTCATCTTCTGCTTTGAAAATCTGATAGGGTTGCCATAAGTCAGTCATGACTTTATGGCACTTTTCACCACCAAATCAAGGCTGTTCTAAGGCCAATCCTAAGTAAGTCCACTTGGGGTTCACAGTATGCTTATAGACATGCATCCCGCTTTCCCCATTTAACATGTTCAACAAAACTGGTTGGAAACCCAGTTCCTCTATGCATCTCTCTGGGAAGAACCACCTGAGGGCCAGGCTAGATATGATGGCATGTATAGGTCTGATGTCTGCACCACTTTTAAAAGGCTTAAAAATGACATAAGGCCAAACTAGATGTGAAGATGCCAACTGGGCCAACCCACGAGATTTACAGAGATTTAAAAATTCTGTAAAGACCACATCAGGATCAGGGCAGGCCCACAGTGCATGAGCTGAAGTGTTCTTGTCCCTGCCTCCCTGTACCTTTTCAAGTGCTTAAACAGAAGTGGTGACTCTTTGTGCAGCTTGAAAAGGCACATGGTGTTTGTGTGTGTGTGTGTAGATATAACTGCCTCAGCCATCTGCACTGTGGGCCTGATCCTGATCCTTGTGACATTTTAAAATCTCATGAGTTGGACCCATGGGCACCATGATGTCTAGTTTGGCTCAACAATTGTCAAGGTCTAGACCTTTTGCTAAATAACAGTACTTAATTGGATTTGATTGGTGTATTTTTTCTGGGTTTGAGTGTGTCCTTCACCTTTTCATTGACCCCAGCAAGCACTCCAATGTATGTTGCAAACATGTATGTCCTATAATGTGTATATCAGCACATACAGGCCAATCCAAAGAGTGGGTGGTAGAATGGTGGCTTGGAATGATGCCATGGTGCTGCATCCAAAGAGGAAGTAGGAGAAACTTCTTTCTCTCTTGGGAAAGCCCATAGAAGTTTTGGCCAGCAGGCCCTGTTCCACACCAAGCCTCTACCAGGAGTTGCTACCTTTTCCTGGAAAGGGCTTGCTTTCTCTCTCTCTCTGAGTAATCTGCTGTCACCACCTGACCATTTGAGGAACTTCCTGCTGGGGAAGGTCAGGGCTCCCCAACTTTCTTTCCAACTCTGAGGCCTAGCCTCGGTTTCCCCTCTCCTGGGTTCCACAGGGCTGATTGGAGCCCCCGGAGGAGCAGCCAACTGCCAGTCTTCCTTCTGGTGCCCTCCTATTCTGATAGCGCATCCACAATGGCGGAGGCCCAGGTGGTACAGAGAACTGTTCCCCACATCTAAGGTTCAAAAGTATTTATTAACAATGGAATGGTTACAAGTATGTTTTAGCACTGCACCAGATTGAGCAAGGATTCCCAAAACAAATGAGATATAATCACAATTCCTCTGTCTCTTTCTCTATACATAGCCTTGCAGTTGTTACAATAAGGTAGGCTCTTAAGCTTAGAAGGTTACAATCCTCACAGAGTTCCCATTACCTGGAAGACTGGGTCTAGGTGAGCACATGGTCCCAAAATGGCTGCTGTCTCCAGAGCCCAGGCAAGAGCTCTGCTTCCTTCAGCAAAAAGTGACCTCCCCTCCCTGCTCCCAGGAGTTTTATCAGTTTCCCAGTGCCACCCTTCTCTCAAGGTCATTCTGGGTTAAGGTATCTTTTCCCCTAGGTCAGGTAGCTCTTCCTGATGTCCCTCTAGCACTTTTAAGTCCTCCAAATCTATGATACCTGCTCGGAGAAGGGGAGGGAAAACTGGGGGGAAACCTGGGGGGGGGGGGAAGGAGCCATTTCCTCACAGAAGTATATGATTTATGCCACACTTTTTGTGGCATAAGTCTGTGCTGGTGAAAGGGGGCATTCCTGGACTGCCCCCCTCCCTAATGACTGGACTGCCCCCCTCCCAGGCAGGGCCTGTAAGACTGAGTTGTTCCGCCAGGCCTTTGGAGTGTCCAGTTGCTGAAATGTGCGCCCCCCCTCATATTTTATCACCTTATGCTGCCCTCTTAGAGGGAGTCCGGCCACTCCCTCTTCTTAGGGAGGCCTTTAAATAAATTGGGTTTTGGGACGCCGATATTTTGTATTGACCGCTGTTTTTAATGGATTTTATTGGTTTTTGTAATTGCACTGATTGTAATGATGTACACATGTGGATATTGTTGTGCACCGCCCAGAGCCCTTCGGGGATGGGGCGGTCTACAAATCCAAATAATAAATAAATAAAAATAAAAAAGTCTCCTGAAGCACAGAAGTGACAGCAGGGGAAAGGGGAAAGTTCCAGTGCTGTGGGAATTCTGTGCCTCCCCTGCACCAGCCTAATCACCCCTATGCCAGTTTCTGTGTCTCTTTGTGCGGCACTGGTGGCATTGTCACTTGTGTAAGGGTCGCACTTCATTCAGTGAGGCTTCAGCCCCCCTCCTTTAGATTGCAGCCTTAGTCAATTCTTTTGCTTTAAAATTAAACAGTTAGATAAATGTAAATGTTACTAGATGCATCTGAAGTATAATGATTACAATGTATTGAATGAAATACTTCACTGAAATTACAGTTGGAGTTCAGATCAGCAGAGTATAATGTATCAGGATGGATGATACCACTCCACTGAGCAAAGTTTGTAGAATTCCTTCAACTTAAGTGGCTCTTCCTTCAATGGAAATGCCTTGTAAATTGGAGGAAGGCTCTGTGGAGGATGGCTGGATTGGTTCTACCAGACAGAACACTTTTTTTCTTTTTCAGAATTATCAAAAACCCAGTATGAATTTAAAAATATTGCATATATGCGTTTGTTTTTTCCACTTTCTCTTATTTTCTAGATATCTCAAAGTCTCAGAATGATCTGGTAGTTGACAAATGTTTTCTGACGGCAGATTATGGGCAGGAGATGGAATTAAGGAAAGAGAAGAGGAGTCAGTCTGATACTGCCATTGAAATGGCAACCAGGGTATTTGCACATATTTTAAAGGGTCATTTAGCAAATAAATTTATTAAGTCAATTTATCATTGTATTCTGAGAGCAATACCTGTTCTGGAATCAGAAACCACAATAGATTTTGAGAATGGAAAAGAGTATTGAAAGTACTAATACTCACCTAAATGTGACATTTCTGTTTTTTGTTCAAAGAACATGATTTGTATATTTGGAAAATCTTTTATTTAGATTGTTTTCCTTCTGAGATTAAAGCAGAGTGTCACAGTGAACATTAGAAGTTCTGTATGTGTGGACTGGCTGGTTTCCTTTAATTGAAGGAGTACATGCAGGTCTGTGCTTTCCAGTACTGTGAGCAGAGTGATCTTTTTGAGTGGGAGAGTTTCATATATGAATGGAGTTCCTGCACTTTCAGAAAACTGTTGGATTGGATCTATTGCCTTAAGCAAACTAATTGAAATTAATTTACAGGTAAAACAGGCCCCGAGTCTTCAGCGACTTATAAGTGGAGTACAAGAGGACAGTGGAATTATTCCTGAAAAGGATTCCATTCAAACAGTCTTGTCGTGTAGTCCCCTGAGGGGCATATTTTCTGCAGGCATACGAGTAAGTGCTGACGTTTTCATCCTGTGTTACCTTCCCAGTGCATGGAAATAGGTTAATCTTCAATCATCTATTTCAGCAGATCTTCACTGGTGGGTCTGGTGCTACTTTTAGTCAAAGAATGGAAAATTCCCTCCACAAAAAAATATACTGAGTTCCACAAACCATGATAAGTCTGTAGAGAGCTTATGCTTATGATTGACCTGTCTACAGTTCCTGTCAGCAGAGCATGGGTTTGGACACCCCATAAGGAAGCAATTGTAAGACTGCTGCCAGGAAAGCCAGAAAGCAATCTTCTTCTGAAGGGGAAGGTGGCTGTAGTGTTCTATATGATGCACAGGAGTGAAATCTAAAGAGAGAGACCTGATTTCTATTCCTTGTCTTTTTACAGGGAAGTTTGTGGAGCCTAAACAGTACTTGTAGTGAGGCTGGCACCTTTGAGAAAGCTGATGTCAGTGGTGAAATAGGATTTGCCATCAGATATATTTTCAAATCTAGCATCTTAGAAATATGCATAAAGGCATGCAAGAATCTGGCTTATGGAGAGGAAAGAAAGAAAAAATGCAATCCGTAAGTTTCATTTGTTTCACTCATTGTGTGTGTGTGTGGGGGGGGGGGGGATGGCAGCCACTGAATTAATCTACAGGGACTAATATGGGTCACAAACTAACTTAAATAATCTATTAATTTCCACCTAGATAGGGCTCTACTTGCAGAAATTTATTTACTGGCCAGAAGGGGGCAAAAGAGTGATTTATTTAAAAAGAAACCAAGTTACAAATTGTACTTCCTTATAAATAGATTTTTAAAGCAGTCTGGGCAAGTAAGTGTGCTTTAGAGCAGTGTCATATTGCCCAGGGATAGGGCTGCCTCCCAGCACCAGGCAGCCTTAGAGGATGGGGTGGGACTGGCACAGCCTCGCCCAGGCTTCAGTCAAGGAGGAAGACTGGAGAACCAGTACAAGACTGGCAGGGCAAGACAGACAGCTTGCCAGCCACTAGGAGGCTGGAACAGGAGACTCCCAGGAGAGAGGGAACCTCCTGAGAGGAATAAAAGGGAAGCAGGGCACAAGAGAGGTTGGCTGGTGTGATGCAGGGGCTCAAGTGTGCAGGAGTGATGATAACTACCTGATGGAAGTAAAGAGTCTATGAACAGAAGCCAGAGTTGGGTCTTATTTGACCCAAGAGGGGAGCTGTAACTAGCCTTATTAAAAAACTGAATCTGACCAATGTTTCTACTGTTGTCAATGGAATTTCAGCCCCTGTACTGAACTTAACATTTTCCTTTTTCCTGTAAGCTAGAGTTCTTAACTCCTAACAGAGAGTGATATTAAACCCTTTTAACTGCTCAGTCTGGGTAGAAATTTGATAGACCCAACTTTTTCTAAAGGAGATTAAGGAGTTTTTAAAGTATGGCCACTCCTCCCCTTTGTTATCCTCCTGAATGACCTGGGGAAATCACTGTTGCACCAGATGGAGCGTGGTTCTTCATATGTCTATGCAGCACCCTGATTTTGCATCACTGGTTGATTAGCAGCTACATGTGTAAACTGATATCTAAACTCTGTTGCTCTAAAGTGATAAGAAACTCTAACTGTGGTGTAAATAACTCATTGGCTCATTATGCATGGAACACTTACCTTGGGGTTGTTTGCTGTGCAGTAGGGCTGTAGTATGGTCTCCTCGCATTTCTCTGTTTACACACAAGGAGCCATTCTCTGCCTGCCTTGCAGCTGCTTGCTGAAGTCTCCCTCTGCTTTTCCTGGTTCTCTTAAGTCTGCCCATCAACTCATTCTTAAAGGCATAGATTTCATCACACCTACAGCTGCAAGATAAAGGGCTTTGTTAAAGCTATTTAAATTGCAGTTATATCAATATTCTAGATCATCCCAAAAATGATTTCTGCTCCACAAGTGAAAGAGGAAAAGCAATTCCCTGGACTACACCCTACTGAAGAAGGGGACTATGTGAGGGAATGGGAAGAGTGGAGCTGGATAGGCTGACCATAGGCAGAGGGAAGATGTCTGGGGCAAAGCTATGCTCTCTGCCCGCTCTGGCTGCCAAGCAAATTAAAAGTCATGCTAGAAGCGGTGGTGCTTACTGTGAAGCAGTGGCGTAGCGCCAAGGGGACGAGGTGTGTGTGCGTGCGCGACGCACTGGGCATGGCAGGGGTGTGGCATGGCAGGGAAACAGGAGGCACGTGTGCCCCAGGCACAGTTCCTCCTTGCTCTGGCCCTGCTTTGAAGAGAATGGAAAGTGAAAGCAGGGTTGAAGGAAATATGTCCGTACAAGAAATTTTGCTGCAACAGACATTCACCCCCATTGTGCAGTAGATACCTTGTGCATAAATAGCCATTGACACATACCAGTAATCAATATTTAAATGTGGATATATCCCCCAGTTCTCTCGCTTGGCTAGCTTAGACTAGAGTCTAGACCAGGGGTAGGGAACCTGCGGCTCTCCAGATGTTCAGGAACTACAATTCCCATCAGCCCCTACCAGCATGGCCAATTGGCCATGCTGACAGAGGCTGATGGGAATTGCAGTTCCTGAACATCTGGAGAGCCGCAGGTTCCCTACCCCTGGTCTAGACTGATCTTGTCAGATCTCAGAAGTTAAGCAGGGCTAATAACCTTGGCAGGTACTTGGATGAGAAACCCCTCCCAATTTTTTTTTTTTTTGGTTGGGGCTTTTCTTAGGGACAACTTGAGATGGGGAGTTTTACCTTGCTAATGATTGTCAGTTAAAATGTAACTGTGGCTGGATAGATACTCTTGAGCTGAAGTTCTGTTGACAGGAACACACAGCCACCAGAGGGGGTAAGAATTTTTAAAAAACTGCAAGATGATTCTGGCAGCGGTATTGCTGAGAAATATTCATTACTTTTAATCACTCCCAATAAAAACTTGTGACAAGCCCTCACAGACCTACATTCCATGCAGTTACCATAATATCAATATTTGAGGAGGAAATATTGTGTTTTGAATGCTCACAAATGAATATATCTCTAGAACCTTGAGAGGAAATGTGAGAAAGGTGTTCAATAAATGGTACACTGATAGTGTAGCTAGAAACAGAAAAACTGTGAGAACAAAACAAAAAACTCTTTGAATGTTGCAGAATTTAATGAGTAGCAAACATTGGCTTTATTGCCTACCCTTTTTCCTTTTAACTGCTCTTAATTGCTGTTTCCATCTCTAAATTACAAGGTATGTCAAGACTTATTTGTTACCTGATAAATCTCCTCAGAGTAAACGGAAGACATCTGTCAAAAAGAACACAGTGGATCCTGCATTCCATGAAACATTAAAGGTACATTGCAGCAATAGTCTTAATCTGGATATCTCCCTCCCACAACTCTGTTTCTTACATAGCAAAATTCTGCCTCACGTTTAAGGAAACTTCCAGTGAAGCAAGATCAGTTAAAGGCACTGGTTGTTGTGGGCTTTCCGGGCTGTGTGGTCATGGTCTGGTAGATCTTGTTCCTGACTTTTCGCCTGCATCCATGGCTGGTGTCTTCAGAGGTGTATCGCAGAGAGAAGTGTGTTACACAAAGTGTCCAGTGAGAAGGGAATGTTTAGTTGGGTATATATAGTCCATGTCCCAGTATGGGGAACCAATCATTAAGTGGGTGGAACTTGCTATGCAAAGGTATGGTTGACTGCATTGTGTTGCAGGTGGGGTTTTCAGACCATTTGCATTCTTCCACCCAAACACTTACTGCTACCTGCTTATTCAAACTCCCAGATTACAGGCCTGTTCTTTCAAGGGGTGCACCCAGTGGTGGGATTCAGCAGGTTCACACTACTTCAGCAGAACTGGTTGTTAAAATGGTACTTGTAAACAACCAGTTGTTAAATTATTTGAATCCCATCACTGGAACCTGTGGTTAAATTATTTGAATCCCACCACTGGATGCAACCCCATTTGGAATGGGTGACACCTTAAATCTGGCCACAAGTAGCACTTTCATATTATCAGGATTGAGCTTCAGTTTATTAGCACAAATCCACTCCAAAACACCCTCCAGGCAATATGATATCTACAGCTTTAGTACAGTTTTCAGACTATGTTCCAAGCAAGTCTGGACTCCTCTGAAGCTTATATGGAGTTCTCCAATTTAAAATGGCAGAAAATTTTCCTAAAACTTACCCAGAAGCAGAGGTGGGATCCAGCAGGTTCTCACAGGTTCCCGAGAGTAGGTTACTAATTATTTGTGTGTGCCAAGAGGGGGTTACTAATTGGTGATTTTGCCACGTGATTTTTGCCTTAGTTACGCCCCTCCTCTCAGCAGTAGTGCACAGAACTTGAAGCAGTCTAGCAGGAGGTGCGCCGGCGTGCATGGCAGCCTGCGCCTGCGTGCATTCGTTTCCTGCCCAAGGACCGGCGCAGCGACTGTGTCCTTGCCACAGCCCCGCCCAGGAATGCCCCACCCCCGGAATGCCCAGCCCCATTGGCGCTACGCCACAGTTTGAATCCCACCACCATGGGAACCTGTTACTAAAATTTTTGGATCCCACCACTGCCCAGAAGTAATCATCTCCCAAAATATAGGACCCTAATAAGTTGATGGATTTGCTTGAGGGTGCACTTAGTTCACAGAAAGGAATGGTAATGCTCAAAAAGCTACTGGTTTCCTTCTAAGGTTGATCCTGTTTGTAGTATAGTTTATTGTACTCTCAAAGCAGCAGAGGCGTTTCTAGGCAAACTGGCGCCCGGGGACAAAACCTGAGTTTGGCGCCCCCCCCCCATATGGGCGGCCACCCTCCCACACTACTCCCAAACAATGATTTTTTTGCACCAGCTCACAAAACACACACCCCCCAGCCAAACATACATGGCTCTCTCCCCACCAACTTTCTTTCCTAATTTTATCCTCACACCAACCCTATGAGGTAGGTTGTTAATCTGAGAAACAGCTCCTAGCCAGTGCAAGTGGGTTTTAAACCTCTCGAGGCCGCATCACCCGTCACCAGCAGACACCCCCAGCATTTTACCTCCAAATACATAGTTTCAATATATTTTGATGTTGAATATGACATTTGTCATGTTTTTGGTTGAAAACATTGGCTCTAACTCAATAAAGGCAGGTTTACTTAAGAAGGGGACATGGCTCAGTGATAAGAGGATCAGCTTTGCATGCAGAAGATTCCAGGTTCAATCCTTGGCATTAAAGGGAATAGGCAGTGAGTGATGGGAAAGACCTCAGTCTGGGACCCTGGAGAGCAGCTGCCAGCCGGAGTAGACAGTGCTGACTTTGCTGGAAAAACAGCCAGATTCAGTAGAAGACAGTAGAAGACAGTTTCATGTGTTCAACTAGATTCATAGAGTTGGAAGAGACCCCAAGGGCCATCAAGTCCAACCCCCTGCAATGCAGGAACACATAATCAAAGCACTTCTGACACATGGCAATCCAGCCTCCCTTTAAAACCTCCAATGAAGGAGACTCCACCACACTCCAAAGGTAGTGCCTTAGTCTCTGGAGCAGCAGAAAACAAGCTTGCTCCCTCACCAACATGACATCCCTTCAAATATCTAAACATGGCTATCATGTCACCTCTTAAGCAAAGTATAAAAATTGATGGTCTATCCAAACCTTAAGTATTTTATGTGGATCAGTAGAATTGGAAAATACACATTTCAAAGGCAATACATGTTTTGAATGTGGAACAAGTTCTGCAGAAGGATAAAAACTCCAGCCTCTGAGAAAAGATGAGATCAGGAGATTTGGGTGTGTGTGTGTGTGTGTGTGATCAGTTGTTCTCTAAAATACAGCACTGCACAGTGTGATTTATTACAAATTTATCTACTTTGTTACCTGTCTCCTCAGTAGGCAGGGCTTAGAGTTCAGGCAAGAACCACTGGGAAAAGCAGCCCCATCTCCAGCCTTTCTTGTGAAAGGTTGCTCAGGAGAAGGTGGTGTCGGGTGTGTCTCCCTTCTCGCTTTACAGATTAGCAAACCTTTACTGCTTACCTCGAAGCAGTTCACACATACCTATTTCTGACTAAAAAAGAGCAGCAATGGCGTAGGAGGCCGAAGCTCGTGTATCTATTCTGGAGGAACCGGGTTTGATTCCCAGCTCTGCCGCTTGAGCTGTGGAGGCTTATCTGGGGAGTTCAGATTAGCCTGGGCGCTCCCCCACACGCCAGCTGGGCGACCTTGGGCTAGTCACAGCTCTTCTGAGCTCTCTCAGCCCCACCCACCTCACAGGGTGCTTGTTGGAGGGGAAGGGCAAGGAGATTGTCAGCCCCTTTGAGTCTCCTACAGGAGAGAAAGGGGGGATATAAATCCAAACTCTTCTTCTTCTAAAACTGCACAGCTTAGAGAGCGGCAGGAAGGTGAGGAGGTACAACCCATGAAGAAAAGAGACTGACATTTCTGGTTATATAGTTGCTCACTTTTACCAGTTCCCCTGACAATTGTGCGAGCTATAATGCCCCAGCATGTAAATAATCCTTCCCATCCCACTTTCTCCCACTATAGCTGGGGAGCGGAGAGTAACCCGGTAAAAGAGCCCATGCAATGTGCAAGGAGTAGAAAAAGCAAACGGAAGGCTTGCAATTTAGTAGTGGTAGTTGTAATAATGTGTATGTATGGGAGTGAGGTGAAAATAAAAAATTGCGTTAAAACGAAGTGGGACTGCCGAAACTGAATCAAGACGGTATAATTGGGGGGGGGGGGGAGAAGATACAATTATGTGGGTAGCAATGGGAAAGGGGGAGGCAGGTTCTGGCGAAGGAAATCCACCTGCAAAATCACCTCTTTCCCCGCAGCTGGTGCAGGGGACTTGGGAAATGCAAAGCCCCTGTGCACCAGCTGAGGGGAAAGAGGTAGATTGCAGGTGGATTTAATTTTTATAAGCCTCATGAGGCATCTGGGGGGGAGGATTGGCAATCCCCCCCTCCCCAGCTGCCCCACGAGGCTTGTAAAAGTTTTAAAACACCACGCAAAACTACCTCTTTCCTCTCAGCCCGTGTATGGGGGACTTTGCATTTCCCAAGCCCTGTGCACCAGCTGAGAGGCACTTGGGGCTGGGGAAATGCATGGGGGGAGCACCCGATAGGGGCTGGCCTGGCATGAATGGAGGGGAGTGGGCAGCGCCTCTCTTCCGCAGGGAAGGGACTCCCCTTAAAGGGGATGGAAACAGGCTGCCCTTCAACCTCACACCCCACCTGAAGGGGCCCATTGGCCAACGTCGGGAGCGGAGACCCAAGAGAAAATGCCCTCCCGAGCACCCCACCCTATCGCCAGGCCGCCCTTCACTTACCTGGGTCTGCAGGGGCCGGCTCGGTTTTCCTTCCCTTCTGTGCTGCTGGCCAGTCAGTCAGCCGGGGAGAAGGCTTGTGACCACACACAGGAAAAGGCTGGGTTGGAGGGAGGCGGAGCTCCCCGTCTTCCTGCTCTGGTGGCTTGCTGGGACTGAGAGGCGGAGCACACTCAATGCACAGTGGGACTGGGCCAGTGGGCCACCGTACAGAGTGGGCGGGGCTGAGGCAGCCCGAGCTGGCTGCTCTGTAAAGCTTGCCGGTGCTGCTCGCTTAACTGATGCAGTCTATGGGGGACATTTTGGCGCCCCCCACGTGACTGAAAATGTTGCGCCCGGGGACAAGGGGTACCCCTCGTCCCTAGGCAAATTCGCCACTGCAAAGCAGGGAGAAGATAATTTCACATTTGCTATAGATCTTGTTGGGGAGGAGGCACAATTAATCAAAATTAGTTAATAACTATATTATGTGGAAGATGTCTTATACCAGCTCCAATTATCTGTACAGTACAAGATTGAATACTCCCAGCTGGAAATGCGAGAACTTCAGGTGTCTGTCTGGCACTCTGGAACTTTCAGACGCCGAGTATTCCTTGGAGAAGTGGTCATATCATTTAAATCATGGGATTTTGAAGACAAGTCAGCTCAGTTGTGTAGCTGGTATCAACTCAAAGCAAAGGTAACTTGTGTTGCTAATTCTCTCTGGTAAGAGATACCTTTTCATTACAGCAGAGTGCTCAGAGGCAAAACACAGTAGAGTTTACCCGTGTGTGTGTGCTGATAACAAAAGAAACTTGGAGCCAATTCATACTTTCTGACTAATAAGAGCAGTCTTTATTAGTGAATTCCATTCTGGATAGAAAATTGAGAGGTTTTCTGTTCTAAGTTAATTAGCTGGCTGGTGAGGGTTGCTGACTGCATCTCTCTCTTTACACATGGTGCAAGGTGGAGGGTGTGTGCAAGAATGGTGGAAGGTGGAGGAAAAGCAGGAAAGAAGGAAGTTCCTTGAGAGTAGAAATCTACACATAAAAACAATAGTGTCAGAACAGTAGAGAAAAGATGCCCGGTGTCTGTTAACTGACTCACTGATCAAACCCCCTTTGTCATTGAGACAGGAGAAAGTGTAAAGTCCTTCACTTCCAACAACTTGAGCTTTATTTTAACTTTAATTTGCCAGTGTCTTTTTTTAATGGCATGTGGTTTTTAATGTGTACAACATTTATTTATTTTTGTTTATTTCAAACATTTTTATTTTACCTTCCCATTCAACTTGGGCCCCTAGGGTGCCAAACATTAAAAGAAAATCCAACATAAAAGGTCAAGACATTAAAACAGCATTTAAGTTACTTGGATATATAAAATATTTAAACCAATAAAACATAGAAACACATGTAAAAATGGAGGTCACTACAGGCAATAATTCAAAAGAATAATATACAAAGGAAACTTGAAACTTATCTGTTGGGGTTTATGGATAGATCTTTAGAAAGAAAACATGGAACCTGGTCTTTATATATGACAAAAGCAGCAAGAATACCATATGCACAAAATAGAAACTCCAGTTATACCTCCAATCGAAGAATGGTGGATGACCATATTAGACTTGGCAGAGATGGCTAAGTTAGCTTTGCTATTCAAAGAAAATAACTTAATTATGTTTACGGACAGTTGATACTCGATACACTATTTAGACAAAACAAGAAAAAATAAATTGATGGCTTGTGGTTTTGAAGGTGAAGAACCAACAGAAGAAGAAGAAGAAGAAGCGTTTGGATTTATATTCCCCATTTCTCTCCTGCAGGAGACTCAAAGGGGCTTACAATCTCCTTGCCCTTCCCCCCTCCCAACAAACACCCTGTGAGGTGGGTGGGGCTGAGAGAGCTCAGAAGAGCTGTGACTAGCCCAAGGTCACCCAGCTGGCGTGTGTGGGAGTGTACAGGTTAATCTGAATTCCCCAGATAAGCCTCCACAGCTCAGGCGGCAGAGCTGGGAATCAAACCCGGTTCCTCCAGATTAGATACATGAGCTCTTAACCTCCTATGCCACTGCTGCTCCTGGGAGTTTTTATTAGTAATGATGCTAAGGAATTCATTTTATCTAGATGCTTAATGACAGAGTTCTTAAAGAAATTTTTTTTTACATGTTAATATTGGGTGCAGAAGAAACCAGGAGTCCAAAGGAATATGTACTTTGTAATGGTGAATTTTTTAACTTGTGTGTGTGTTGGAAAGATTTTGAAGTACAAGTAAAAATGTTATGAAAGAAAGCAACACACATAAAAACTCAACCAAAGAGGTTGGCCATTAAAAGTTATTGGGGAACAGCAAACAAAACAAAGGAGTTTTATATTAGTTGGCAGGAGACAATGATGGAAGGAGACTGATTTCCTTGGGTAGGGAGTTCCAAAATTTTAGTGCTATGACTAAGAAGTCCTTTTCTCAGCTTGCCACCCATCTAGCCTCAGATGGCAGGTGCATCTGAAGCAGGGCCTCCAAAGATGACCAAAGTAAATATGTAGGTTCATGTGGTAATTGGCAGTCCTTTAGGAATGCTGGCCCCAAGCCATATGGGGTTTTAAAGATGAATACCAATATCTTGCATTGGACCTGGAAGCAAGTTGGGAGCCAGTGTAGAGGGAACAAGGAGTGATATGGTCACTGTGACCCATGGTCCAAGGTCACCCAGCAGGCTTCATGTGGAGCAGTGGGAAAAACAAACTCTGGTTCACCAGATTAGAGTCTACCACTCTCAGAGGCAGCAAAGCTGTGAATTAACAGTGCTAGGAGGCAGCATCAGGGGAAGGCTTGCCCAGTATGCACTGTCTGTAGGCCCTTCAGGGCAACTAGTTGGCCACTGTGTGGAACATGGTGCTTGGACTAGACGGATTACAGGTCTGATCCAGCAAGATACTTCTTATGTATGTTCTTATTCCTTCCAAGGGGTGAAGCGTTCAACAAATCAGCTTTCTATCTTTGGGTACAATGCATCCCTTTAGCTCCTACATTTCAACATACATTTCTTTTATGCAGTATTAACAGATGAATGGGGAGGGAAGGCAGCATATGGTGTATAGCCTGCTCTTGTCAGATCTCAGAAACTCAGGCCGTTTCCGCACGGGCAGAAAATGACGGCCTGCAGACGGTAAAAATGCCGTCTCCAGGCCGCCATTCGCGACGCGGCGAGAGCAGCTGCAAGCGCCCAGCAGCGCGCCTCGCGCCCGCCCGGCTGGAAACCGCAGCCGGCGTGATTCCCCAGAAAGCAGCTTGGGAAGCGTTCTTTTCGGGAACTCTACGCCGCCCGTGAAAGCACCGCTACTGCCGAGCGAACGGCAGCGGCTTCACGCCGCCTCTACCACCCGGTGACATCTTTACCTTGTCCCTGGGCCTCCGGCGCGTCGCCGAGGAGCCTGGGGACCACGCCCTTCCGGCCTCGCGCCGCTTTCGAGGCAGGCGCCGCAGGGGAGCCCCAGGGGCGTGTCCCCAGGCCTCGGCTACGCGTCGAGGTGCGTCCAGGGACTGTATGGCTGGCGGCTCCAAGGGCTCCGCGGCGCCAGCGTCCACGGCCTCCCTCCCAGGACCGTCCTGGTGCGGGCGGTCCCACAGCTGTCTTCGAGGTTGGCGCGGAATCTCGCGCCGGTTCCAGCCGCTTCCGCGCCCGGTGCATGAGAAACGGCCTAAGCTGCATTGGTACTTGGAAGGGAGAACTCCAAGGAGGGCTCTACAAAGGAGGGCAATGGCAATCCACCTCTGCTTAATGATTTGCCTTGAAAATCCCTTGCTGGGGTTGCCATAAATTGGATATATATATTTGAACCAGATATGTCTGAATACACATATCCCTAATGGAGATGCTGCCAAACAGCTGCTTTTGGGGGCAATCTTTCTCTCCTTGTGGGAGAGGGAATGGGGAAACAATTGTTAAAATGGTCTTGAATTTTTGGGTCCCCCTGAAAGAAATTTTGAAATGGTAAGGAGAGTCTCAAACAGTTGGGATAACAAAAAGCATCCTCCAAAATCTATAGCCAGAATGAATACAACTTTTTTATTTTGAAGTGCCTGCTTCTTTCTAGATGGGAAGCAGAGGTAGAGGTATCTGAATCTGGGTGGAAAGAACAGCCTACTGGGTGGGATAGCAGATTGACAGAGTGGAAGTTCCTTGAAAATTTGCTTAGTTAAAATACAACTACTGAGATTCCCTGTCTGACCTAGTTTGCTAGCAGTTCCAGTTTGATAGGTAGATCAGAGAAAGATAAAGTCAAGCCAAATATGCAGACAATTATCTCATGTAATTGCTGTAATTAACACAAATATGCTTCCATTCTTTGATTTTTTAAAATTACGTTATTACCGCTTCTGTAGCTGATCATGTGAATAAATCATGGGAGGAAGGGTGTGGCACGGAATGTTCACAAGCTGTTTCAAATCTTTTCATGCGAGTTCCTCTCTCAACTTTGGTTCAGCCTGAAAAGTCTGAAGATAACATGATTCACTACAATGGAGAACTTCTGGTGCGTGCAAAGCTGGTTTCACCTTCTCTCTATAATAACTCTGAATATGAAGACCAAATGAAAGGTAATACTGAACATGTATGTATGTATTTTACTGTTAACATTCTGAACTAATCAGTTTAAAGCCTTTAAAAGGCAAAATTACTATTTGTTCAGGGCCCCAGATAGTCTTGAAACTTCCATTGTGGCAAACTAGGAAAAGACTGAGCGAAACATCTAGGCTTCTAATGGGTTTCTAGTCCTGTCCTTTTTCCCTTCCATGGTTGAACGTTTTATGCCACATTTGGTTTTAAGCCCTGGTCAGTTACAAAGAAGTGGGAGCAACCAACAGCTTGGTTGCAAGACAGTGGCACAATTCTATCTTAGCATTATCAGTGTCTCCGCCTTTACAAAGAGCAGGTGAGGTGACAAACCTCTTCCTGGACTGTACCACTTCTAACGGTTCCATAACTGAATGCTTGTCCTTATAAAATATTCCTCACATATTGTAAACTGGAGATTTCCCTGATATGTTAATTTTCTTTGCATTGCGGGGTGTGTGTGTGTGTGTTGGTACAGAGTAAAAATTCCCATCTGCTATCTGAAGTGGTATAGTCCAGACACAAATTTAACATTTCATCTGTTTTTGTGAAGAATTCACCCTGGTCTCTTTCTCCAGGTGTTTTCCCCATCTTCAAACCCTTACTGTCCCATCAGACCTTCATAATTTGGCTTTGAGCTCAAGGTGGCTTTTGCCTGGTGTAACCTTTCCCCATACCATCCAAATTCTCATAACTTTTTTTTAAAAAAGGGGAGAATAGGATTGATATAGACCTCTTATGTGATGATAATTAGTATGATTTTGGATGCCAGTAGAATGCTTGTAGCATTATGAGTGACTAAAGTCCCAGAGCACAGCTAACTCTGTCATTAGGCAGAAAAAGGTGGCCGTTCATCACATTTTCACTGAAGGAAAAAGAAAACTGCAGGTGGATTTGGGTGAAGTGTCCATTTTGATGCTGAACCATAGCTGCTATGCTAACAAGGGCAGAGCTGAGTTCTGCATCTCCTCATTCTTGCCCCTTCCCAGAGCTTTCCCCCATTGTATCTTTACTGAGTTGCTCTGTAGAACTGCAGCATGGCTGGGGACAAAAGGAACACAGACCTCAAGGGGAGGCTGTTGCAGGCTGAGGGGAAGTGTGATTGGGGGTACATGTAGCAGCAGAGCA